>NC_073723.1:64206276-64528220 GCF_023634155.1 Falco peregrinus
CTGTTCTAGTGGTTCACAATTCTCATCATAAAAAAACCCTAACAAAACAAAGCAAACAAACAAAAACCCCCACCAAATTCTTCCTTATATCTAGTCTGAATCTACTCTCTTTTCTTTTAAAGCTATTACCCCTTGTCCTATTGCAACAGGCCCTGCCACATAGACAGGCCCTACTATACAGACATACATAGAAAGTCTTGGTGTCCCACCATGAAAAAAGCAACTTTGTACACGTCAAGGATTTTATGAGCATGTTTTTCTTGTTACAGCTTCTGGGACATCTGTGATCTGAGATCTATTTGCATTTTGTGCAGGTTTCCCCCCAAGTCTCTATCATCTAGAACCTTATAAAGAAACATGCATAGGGCCTGAAATGCTGATCTGGATTGCAGATTTAGAGGGTTTTATTTTGTAATGAGAAAAAGGGAATGGACAAGATTTAGAAAACATGAGAGATGGAAGAGCAGCCTATTGCTTTCAATGGTATTTCATGTGCTAGTGTTGAAAGCTTTATCAGTCCCCTGTTTCTGGCAAGAGGGTTTGTGCAAGTTCAGTTAGATGGTAACTCTTTGTACTCCTTCCACAAAATTCTGGCAAAGAAAAGTAAGAATTCTGCTTAAAACCAGAGAAAGTCTTATTGGCAGAAGCTTCATTTTCTCGTAACAGAAAATAAGCAAGGGTATATTGTAATGAAATATTAGAATCACAGTATTTTAACTGGAGACATGTTTGCAATTCATGACTGTTTGATTTCCTATGTTATTTTATTCATTATATTCTTCAATCACCCTGATTTATTATTTTCATGTGAAATGTATATTTCAGTTTGAGCAAATGAGAGTGCATTTAAAAGCCATTTTTTTGAAAAATCTCTGCTCTGATGGATGGATATTGATAATCTTGGCATGGTTGAAGCAGAAATTTTGCAGGCACCAGAAACAAGATTGGCTATTTTTATTATTTTTTTTCCCCAGGATGGTAGTAAAATGAATCTTAAGGAAAACATCAAATCTAGAGAGTGTTTCTATCCAAGAGGACCTTTCCAGGGAAACTGGAAAGAGCTCCTGTTCTGAGTTGCAGCCCCACAGGGCTAAAACTACCTCTGATTACAGTTTAAAAAGTGCCATAGATCAGGGAAAAAATAAATTAGAAAAAGTGTTTTGTATTACTTACAATTCACTGCATTTTCCCCTCAGGTAAGCAAAACATTATCTTCGGTGATGGCAAAGTCTTTAACATTATATGAAACTTCCTTATTTTACTCTAAGCCCAAGAATAATGTTTCTTTAAGATGTGTGTGAAAGAAATAAGAAATTGATAAAAGAAGTGTTCAACTTTTAATTAAGTTTATCTGAGAACAGGCAGATTAATGATTTATTTTATTTTTCCTTCAATATCAGAAATCTTGTATCAAAAGCCTTGGTTCAGTAAAAATGTACTTTACTGTGCAGAGAAAATTCTATGGCTTCCTGCATTTCCATAGCTAATCTTTTTATTGTCCTAAAGCTAGCTTTTATAGTTCAGAGCAATAATTTTTATCTACTGTGGAAGTTTTAAATGGGCATCAATATTGGGCAGTCTCCCTCCCTTTTCTTCCTGATAGTCAGAAAGCACACTGAGCAGCTAAACTATGTATAAAGATCCGTGCCCCCCCCAGTCTGTTACATTTCTCCAAGCTGTGTACGTTGGTGTGGCTCAGAAAGTTTTATTAATATGATAATTCTGCAGATTCAGACTGATTTGCATTTTCTATAATTTTGGACTGTTTGCTCTGGCTTCTTATATGCAGCACCAAAACGCTTTCAGCTAGTTTGTCTTCTAATACACATTCTTATTTTGGGGCATTTGATATTTTTTCACATATTTTAGTGATTTTTTTGTTGAATAATGAAGATGTTGCAAATGACAGGATGCTAGTTCACTCTGCTCAATAGAGAAGAAAGTGTTGTTACAGGATACATACCTTCATGATAGCCCACTTTCACTGCTGTGAAATACTGAGAACATTTGTAAGTGAATCCATGTTCACGTCCCATTTCTCTTAGGTTTGCTTATTGAAAGGAATTTTGCCTGATCTGCACTACTGGGATAGTAACCCCTGAAGTCTGTCTGAAGATTACTGTGTGTCCCAGGCTCAAAGATGAAGAGGCTAAATCTCTTTCTAAGAAGCAGAGTCACAGCATCTTGTGATTGTTACCATATGGTTTAACTGACTGAATTAAGCAATCTGATTCTAACAAAGAAGGGGGCAGACTCTGAGCTGACTATAACCATTCCAGTTACAAGAATAGAAGGGGGCAGACTCTGAGCTGACTATAACCATTCCAGTTACAAGAATAAAGAGACAGTTTAATGTTCAGCAGCATTAAATCCCAACAAACCAAGACATGAAGAGAAAAAAATGAAAATATTGTTCTGCTACTAGGAGCTGATCATGTACAAAAGTCTAAGATGCCTCATCCTGATAACTGCATGCATTTGTTGTCTTTATCTGCTTGCTCTCTCTCAAAGAAAAAAAAAAGAAAAAAAAAAGGACTTGTAAAAGTAGAAGGAAAACAAATAGAGAGAATAGAAAAGATCCATGTTTTGAATTAACTTCCATATGTAGAACCAATTAGATTTTTACTGTCCTTATTACAATCTCATTGGTTTTAAAAATGTTATGCTGTTATATGGGAATTAGTTACTTGTCCTCTTTGGTTTGTGATTCTGCAATGGTACAATTTCTTTGTATATAACTTAGTGAATGGGAAGAGCAAGAACTACTTAACATTTGGATGGAAGTCTTGATTAGGATGCCAAATTATTAGGACAGCTTAAAGGTCCAGGTTAACAATGGTGAAGTTCGTCAAATTCTATCTTATGATTACTATCTTATCTTTCCATCAAAACATATGAATGGATTTAAAAGGTTAAGATCAGGAAGACTGCTTTGTTTTACAAGACGATCTTATTGTAGACAGCACTTCTTCAGTGTCCTAAAGCTATATTTTTGCATTTAAGTTTTTTTTATAAGGAATTGGCACATTTGGCCATCATCAGGTTTGCCGCTCTTTCTGGAAAGAGGCTTTCAGGAAATCTGGCTGATATCTCCGTTTTACTACTAAGTCCTCTCTAAATAGCATAGCACTGTCTTTATTTTTATATCTTGTCAAGATGCTTATCCAGTGACTGAACTGGACCGAGCGTGAATTTTCCACTTGTGAAATCTTCTGTACATTGGCAAAACTATACTGGTCAAACCTGTGACAGGACATTTTCCCCAAAATTCATTGACATCTTCGTCATCTTCATGCCGACACTTTATATCCGTTCCCAACAGTTAGGTCCTTCTTCCACTCATTATTGCATTAAATAGTAAATTAAGTAATGTTTAATGGTGAATTAAATAATGTTTCACATTAATGGGTTTGAAGATTCCTTCTTGAGAATCCTTCCAGGCTTTTGGCTAGATCAATCATCTTTTCCATTATGACTACCCTATTGTATTTATGTTCTGTCGTTTCTCCAGCATTCGGCAGGATATGTTTAGAAGGCTAGAGTGCTAATACACATCTTATAACGGCATGTATTTTTAGACAGGCCCCACAGCAGTTGCCCTTTCTCCACAGCAGGGGACATATATTTTTGATGTATTAATGAATAGGGTTGTCCAGCTCTCTCAGTTTGAGGCTGAAAAGCAGTTGCAGGATGTACAGACAGTACACCTACAGGGACAAGGGCCATGGCTACATGGCAGACAACTAAGAAATAATTGAGTAGTTTAAGGCTACAAGCATTTCAATATTTATCAGCATGAAAGGCTCTTCTTAAAAGCTTTTACTACTTTAAAGACTGTCTTTTGGAGCCCCAGAAGGTACAGCTATTGTTGCTAGACAGCACAGAAAAAAATGTACACATGTGAACTGTAGTACATAGAGAAAAAGGGCATGTGCTCCTGAATGAAACTTTTCCATAGGAATAATATCTCCAATTCTGCTTTTTTAACACTTATCAAAATTAAACATAGCTGGACTTTCACAGCTCTCAAAATCTTATGTTTGCCTTTTACTTTCTAAGAAAATGAAGAAGACTTTTAAGGATCATGATGGTACTTTCAAGCTTTCAAAAAGCCAGATTTCATCCTAATTTATTTAATTATAAGAAAGGACAGAACAAAGAACTTCTCTCATCTTTTTTCTTTAAAACACTTAGCTTAGCATACCCTAGATTTAAGCTTAGTATGATCTTTATTACTTTTTAAATTGAACTTCTCAGAGTTATTTGTCTTTGAAACAAATCAAGAAGGAGACCATATGTACCACTGCAGACTATCTCAGAATGCAGCTTCATGAGGCCTTATTTCAGTTGAGAGGGGATAAAGAGAATCATTTATTTTCATAATGGCTCTATTAGGGCAGACCATGGCTCTGCCTAGAAATGCCCTGTTAGCAAAGCTGTCATCCAACAATGATCTCTGGGAAGGTGAATGAATATAACACAGACTAGTCCTGCATTCATTTCAGAATAGTCAATAACTTCCCCCGTGCCTCCACTATTTCACAAAGCATCATGATTTCTTAAGGTTTATTTTTTGTTTAGTAATAATGCCCTCTCATGGACCACAATTCAATCCAAAGTGAAAACTTGCCTAAGCAGGGAATTAGACACTAGAGAAATATTTACAAGATCTATTGTAATTTCTCCTGCAAGCAGTCTACAGAGTAATTTTTCAGACTGCTGTGTGAAGTTGATAAACTGAATTTCTTCTCCCACTGCCTCTGGTTGTATTCCAGGGTCATATATGACTGTTCAAGGCACTAATGGGGTAAAAACAAGGAGATCCAGTTTTAGAAGCAAGTTCTTTGTAGGACAGTTGGGAACAAGAAGTGCTAAGAATAATAGGTTGGACAGCTACTATGAGAAACTGTTACTTGGGAATACTCAAAACTTAAGAGGTTCCAGAAAAGGATAACCTTTAAATAAGAACCCAAGCCTCACTGAACTCAGGGTGTCCTTTGAGCTAAAGAGTGGATTTTGCATGTCATAGTTCACTACTGGAAAAGCAATCTAAGACGGACTTTTCATTTCCAAAATTAAAAAAAAAATAAAAAAAAAAAAAGTCTTTGGAATGGGTTTGCAGAAAGTTTGGATTATTGTACTAGCTAGCTTAAATATAATTCCCATTTCTTATTGGAATAATTGGTCTTGTGTTTCAAATACAACAATGTATATGCAGATTTGATTTCTCAGGACAGGAAAGGGAAAAAGTGGATTTCAATTGGAAAACATCCTAAATGGCATATATATAAATGTTGTCTGCAAGACACATGAGAAATACCACCACTGTACTTTTATATAGAAAAGAAAAATGTGAAGCAAACACAATTGTAATGATTAACTTGACACTGATCAGTGCATATGCAGAAGATTATGATATGGTCTATTATGATGAGACACAGACCATTTACTTCAAAGTGTCAATAGAAAAGGTTAAAGAAAAAGTTAGACATGATGGAATTTATGCTGAGATATAAAATTGTTGGTTTACAGTATGATGTCAACAGGAGCTGATGAGTTTGAAGTTATGATGTGAAATACCCTCTTTACATTATGGTATCAATAAAAGTTGAGTAAGTTTATTATGTACTACCTTGGAAATTATCCCTTTATGGCTCACTATTGGTCAAATATTTATGCTGTGATATAGCTCAGAAGTCTTACACTCTTTGAGTATCTTGGTGTGCATACTCAACGTCTGGCAATTGTTCAGATAAAGAAACTGAAAAATTGAAGAAAAACTTAAGGTTTTAAGATGAATACACTAATTGTGCAATTTAGTTGCTGAGAGTTGCGCCTAACTGCAAAAATGTCCTGTAGAATAGTGAATTTAAAATGAACTGCTTGATCTTAGGCCTATGATCTGACCCTCAGATTTGTTAAACAAGGAAAATAGAAAGCTTGCAGGAGTTGAAGCAGCTTTTGGGAGAAGACTAAGCAATCCACTAGTCTGAAACCCCTAGTATCACTGTACTGTTATGATTTGGTTGCTCTGATTTTGAAGACTGGACTGATGTAGGAGGAATTTAAAGTGATGGCTCTGAAAGTATGGGAAAATTATTTTGGGGGAAAATTAGAGAAAATGAGGGTCCAGCAAAAGTTGTAGTATTATAGAAAACTTTTTAGAGTAAAATACAGTTGTCACTTTCAGGATGGTTGGCATGCACAGAATCTACTCCACCATGGCTCCCTAGGCAGCACAACCTTCTATCCTAGAGGAGCAGTGGAGGGTGGAGAAGAGTAGAGACACCGTGACCAGGCTCTGCTGTACTCACTGCAGGATTGGGAACTTCATGATACCACATAGCTGATAAACTGCACAGCAGCTGTCAAATGGGAGATATGAGATGTCTGATGCTGAGGCAACAACTGTGGCAAAATCATTTTCCTTAGATGAACCTTGCTCATTATAATCTCATTATAATACTAACACACACCTCTATCCCACAGTTACCCACCTCCGAGGTAAAACCACTCATCACTAAACATGCACGTTATATTTTTTATTGGCTGTATCTTTAAACAAGAAATGAGAGAATTTTACAGCAATAAATAATAAAAGAACTTATGACTAAAATAACTCAAGATCCACCTGAGAGTAAAGAAAAGTATAAAAGTGAATGAATGAGGGTAGAAGTTAGGGGAGACTCCATTGTAACTTCTGGGATCCGTCGATGGGCTGAACCTGTCTTCTCCCCCATAAGGATGCCTTTTGGGTAAGAACTTTGTCTTATGAGCGCTGAATAACTAACCCATGCTGGCTGTTATTAGTGATAATAGTTTGGTTGTATATGGTTTGGTTGTATATCACTTCAAGCTTTGTTCTTGCAGACAGTCCCTGTCACAAGCAATCAGGAACATTAATTTTTCATGATTTATATTAATAAAGAGTGTTATTCCGTAATCTATTAGTGTTAGTCCTTCATGGGTGCTAGCAGTCACCGGCTGCAGGTAACATATTCAAAAAAAAGTGGGAAAACCCGCTGAGGGGTCCCCTTTATGCTGTCGGTGCATTTCCCTGAACAAGTCAGTCGAATTGCCCTCTGATCCAGTAAGACTGTTCAGTGAAGGGTCCCTGTAATGAGATGCTGACGGACTGGTTAGGCACAAGGGTCTTGGCTTTCCTGGGATGCTGATAGACAGATCATACAGTAGTGGTTGAGAAAATCTTTCCTCGTCTCTTCATGTGACAGAAGGGCTTTAGGTCAAACCTAGCATCACTAATCATGGATTTTTTTTGCTATGGCACAGAGACATTATTCCTTACACCCTCAACTTCTCTGATCAAGACTGGAAAACAAATGCTTACAACATCCACCACCCTCTTCTACCTCAAAAGAAAAAAAAAATTATGATAAAGATTGTGGTGACGCAAGTCGAGGCGAACTGAAAAGAAACACTACGTCTGCATGGCTGGGTTCAGACAAAATGGCCTTTATTGTTTATACAAACTATTTATAGATCTTAGACAGTGCAGGTGTCGGACCCTGAAAGGTTTTTGTGTCCTTCTTCTTGCTTGCTATTTGTTGTTGCTGTAGGTGCCCATATGCTGCTGTTCTAAGTTCCGATTCTTCACATCCTGTTTACATACCTGACAATTTGTGGCTGTCTTAAAGGTACACGGCTGTCTTTGAAGTCAACTAACTTGTCTGCAGACCCACTGCAGACCCCAACAAAAGATGACAATTCAGATGCTGGTTCAGATACCAATTCTTAGCACAATAAACCATGATAGCTGTAAAGGGTTAAAACAACTTCTGTTTTAGAATTCTGCAGATTCCAGAAACAACAAAAAAACCCCAATCCACGAGAGCCAACAACTTGGGAATTTTTCAGAAGATAATCTTTACATGTCTCTAAGTAAAATCAGTATTTTCTCTCTTTGGATATGCTAGTGTTATTTTATTAGACAACATCACATATTGCACTTAACTCACTGGCAGGAGTAAAATTGTCTTCCTCTGCTTTCCATGCTTTGATACACATTTTCCTGGGTGAAACATCCATCTACTTATTCTTGATACTAACATGAACACACTTGGTATAGAATACAAAAGAGGAATAAATGCATGGAGGTAATTACTGGCTCCTGATTAAGCACTGATGAGAGCAGTCTCAGCTTGTACTTGGATTTGTCACTTTCAGGTGACATTAGGTAAAAAACTTCAAATATCTCTTTTAGGGATGAAAGGCAACAAAGCCTTTTTTCTGGATTTGGCCTGAAGACAGTGTCAGTTTGTATCATCTGACACTGTGGCAGACTGTGAGTAAGTGAGCATAAGATATTTTGTCACCAGACAAAATGACATTAATATTGTGCCTCACCATGAGTTATCATGGCCACAAGCCATTAGTTCCAATTAAAATAATGATTTTCTCTTTCAGGATGCAATGCCAGACTTTGTATCAGGTCAGTGATTAATACGTGTTCCTTTTGTGCCTTTAATGGTGAAATATAAACAGGGTAGACTAATCATCCATCTTCTTTCTAATTGACACTTTAAAATAGGACAAGCACACACTGGATGCAGACGTTCACCTAGGATAGTGACTGTTTAGCGAACACAATAATTTGTCTCAAATATTACCTGAGTTAAAAGCCAGAAGTTCCAAGAGCTGCCTGATTCTGGTGTTGATTATCCACAAATTCTTGCATTTTTTAAAAACTCTAGACAACTTTTTTTTTTTTTCTGTCTCCATGGTTTTCTGAGTAGAAATTCTGCAGGTGGTTTTTTTGACTTGGTTTTTTTTGGATTTTTTTTGGTGTTTTTTTTGGGGGGGAGGGGGGTTTCCTTCTTCCTTAGAGATCTTCAGTGGACTTTACAGCCAGTTATTCCAAACAATTCATCTAGAAGAACTGAAACACGATGTTATGCTGTCACAACCTTAACTATCTATTGCATGTTTACTGTGCTGTGGTGTTAACTGTCTATACTTATTTTAGTTCAAGGCATACACAAGATAGTAAGATTTACACAGTTCTAATGGAAGAGAGTTAAGCAAACAAATTACCTAATGTTTACTGTAGGCTACAAACACAGATACAGTTATCAAATATTAGTATTAATTTGAAAGTAACAGGAACAGTATGTTCATAAAAACCAGAACAACCCACAGAGATGATTCATAATAAGTAGAAGTCATATAGCTCACAACGCACATTTCAAATAATCTCTTCTATCCGCACCACTGAAAATCATGCAAAACGATTTTTAGGGACTACCTTTCTAAAGCTATTCTTCAACAACTGCAGCCTTCTGCCTGGAATTTTAATGCTGTTTATGCTTACAGAAGGGCTGCAGTTAGCTGCCAAAGGGCACAGTGTCTAGTGGCCCAGGAAGCCTTTCCAGCATTTGCCTAATAGTATTTGCTTTGCTCTGTAGGTACACATATTGCCTATCCATGCCCTGGAAGTCTTCTTAAGTGTAAGGGAAGTGCAGAGCAAATAAATAAGTCAAAGTTGTTGGTTTTGGAAACTAATAAAAATACTGTGCTAGGCAGTCCCATATTTGAACTGTTCAGCAATCAAAGCCACCTGAGAGGAATGTGTTCTCAGAAGCTGCCTCTTCTCAGGTGGTTTATCCACTTGCTCAATACGTTGCAGGGGAGGGACTGTGCATGGTTTTGGGATGGATCTTAAGAGTTTGACACTTGTATTTCCACTTTAAAGACTGGTCACCTAAACTGGAAAGCCAACATCCCAGAAGCCTTCTTTTAGAGGGTTTAGCATCCTGTTACACCTTTCCTTGTCACTGAATTGTGAAATGAAGCCCAGTGTGGATAGATTTAAAAGATGTTCCACTCTTATCTCACCGTGCTTTCCTCATTGTGGCCTGACAAGCCTCCCAAATAACCAACAGGGTTTTCCTAAGTGGCTAGAAGAAAAGTGTGCCCAAATTCACTATCATAGTACTGACAATAGATACACAATTAAGAACACATGTAGATAAGATATTGATAAATGATTACTAGGCACTGTTCCTATTAAAAGGAAGGTGTAGTTTTACTGTATCTGGCAACTGCTAGCAACACCTACTTCAGTTGTAGTTCCATGAACAGACATTTCACCCTCTTTTCCATTCCATAGGATCCAAAGATTGTCACTTCACAGGAAAAGGTGGAGGATACTAAATCAATTATATGAGAGATGAAGACCCTTTGCTGCTAGAGCATATCAAAAGACTTTAAAATTTTTAGATGGAAGAGACTATTATTGGAGAAAAGATTTATTTTATTTTATTTATTTGGGATGGGTGAAGGCCTTATCAAAATTAAGTTAGCAAGGTGATTTTTTTAGGTAAGGGATTCCTCCCCCCCATAAGGAACCCAAAAGTCAAGTATTTGATTCATCTATTAATTCTCTTGGGAGACTAAAAGAAAAGGAGGAGGCAGAACATCATCAAAATCCTCAACAGACTACTAGAGAGTGAAAAATTACTGAAAGCTACACTGCAGTAGCTCCCAAAGAGACTGTTCCTATCTCTTCTACTTAAGTCACTATTACTCGTTATCAGAGAAACCAGAGACAGCTGATCAGTATGTAGTCTGCAGAGAAGCACCTGAATTTTGCTTCTTATGAGGAAAGATCTCATCTACTGAGGCTGTTACAGTAACATACAGTGTATTCAGGATATGTATCAAGTTGGAGTTTTAAAACTGCTGAGTTTGTTAATAAAAGAATAAAATCCTTGCAATCTTTTAAAGAGAGGGAGGGGAAGAAGGAAGACTAAATGCCAATTATTCCGGGTTACTTCATCTGTGTCATCACAAGCAACAAAAACAAAGCCTCCTTTTCACATTTACATCATTATTCCCAGTACCCCCATGTCTTCAAGGGTACTTGGGCATATTTGAGTCTTTGAGAGCAAATTTGTCACACCAGGACTACTAAAAATACCTGGAAATCACACAGCAGCCATGCATTGAGGAAATAAGATTTCTACATGTACCATTGTAAAATTACATTCCTCAAAAATGAATGCTTGTTCCACTTCCACTGCCAAGAAAGTTAACCTTTTTATTCACTAGACACCCAGCTACCGATTTTGCCAGTTAAAAGTATTGTTGTCACTCAGGATTAATTATAAATCTTCATAGGGAACAGCCTTTGTCTTTTTAGGACTTCTTCCATGCAATTCTTCCCCTCCCTCTTCACAATGACAGAGAAAATTGGGGTTCTGCCCAAGCCTACAATGAGAAGAAACTGCAATCCTGTTTTCAGTGTTTTCTAGTATTTTCTTCAGTCTTCTTCTAGGACTATTTCATGTTCTGTTTGTTTTCTTTTCCTCATTCCTCCAACAGATATGTTTCCTTTTTCCCAAAACAGGTTCAGTCACTTTGGCACTTGGTGTTTCCACTGAACTGCATTACTATATGTTTGCAAAGAAGTTTGTCTTCATTGCACTGTCTTCTCCTACAATGATCTGTGCATCCCTTTTACAGCTCAGAAACTGGTTTGAAACCAGCCAATATAGGCTCAGTGCCAACTTGTCTGCAACCATGCAATATCATGTTTCAGAAGAAACTGCTGTCTGTTCTCCGCAAAATCAAGTGATATTCTTTCAGGTACCAATGGCAAACACAGAAGTAATCACTTCTCTCCTCAAAATCCAGGAGATGTTATGATGCAAACCCTCCTGTGATATGCATATAGGATGTAAAATTCTTAATGGAAGTGTTGATTATTCAGGTATTTGAGTTTGGCATGATACTGTCACCACTGACTTGAAATTCTCTCCTTACATGTATGTTAGTACCATAATGGCCTGGGGATGGCAGGGGGGCAGGGGAGGAAAAAGTAGGAAAGAAGCTGCCTATGTTTCCAGAGTAGATCATAATTTAGCCCTTCCAGCAGGCTCTGTGACTTTCCAGAGCCCTCAGGGTCCATCAGCTGCCAAATATCAAAAGACTGAAGTGCTGGGACTCTGCAGGGACAAAAGCATCTCTGTTGAAAACTCAAATTCAGCTCGTAAGGCTAGTGTAGCTTAGAGAGGATTTGTAAACAGGCAGGATCAAACCAAGCAAGGACTGTGGCCACTGTAGCCAGCAGGCTGGGATGGTGGCTGCTGGGCCTGAACTGAGGAGGTCCCTCCCCCCTGCCCCCCCAACTCTTACTCCCCTCCCTTGCAGAGCTCACTCATGAGGATCCTGGGCAAACAAGCTGTTAACACCACAGTTACCTGTTTAATAAAGAGCCAATTTGCACAAGCTATCCGCCTTTGTGGAAGAGCCACCCTGCATCTAGGAAGACCATATGCACTCCTGATGTGATCATACAGTTGACTTCAGTGGTATCAAGTTGCTTTCATACGTAAGACTCTGTGACACAAATTATTTCTATATTGAAAAGCAGTGAGAGACACATTAAAACCTTTACATTTATGCTTTATATGTGTCATGGTTTTTAAAAGAAAGGGGAAGCTAAAGCAATTGAAAGCAAAAAAATCCACACCTTTGAGTACTCTAAATTGATGTTGTTAAAATGATTGTTAAAGCCACCAGTAGCAAGATAATTTTGTACTGTGCGTGTGCCCATGCCACATGGAATGCATCATAAAGATATTGTAGGTAATGAATGAAGATCTTCATAATCTGCTTGAATGGGTTCCTGTATGATAATGAATGCTTTTGTTTAAGGCATGACAACTGGTCATTTTTTCATGGTCACATTGTGAAAAAAATTAGACAAATGAATACAGTGAGGTGGTTGTAATGAATGTGAGTTGGAAACATTGTGGTTTTAAGGATTGCCTCCCTGTGTCTGAGAAAAGCTATTATAAATTATACATTTCATGATGTGGGTGGGACCTGCACACCTACAAATTCCTTATCTTAAGTGCTAAAATGAATGATAATGATATTATTTTTTTTCCTGAAGATCAAAGCTATATTTTATTCGTTAAGTACTTACGCTGAGTTGCATTCAGTGTAGTACTTTTATCACCGTCCTCTCCATATATTTGTTGCAGATGAAACTAAAATACCATAGAATCTTAAATGCTACAGAAAAAAATTAAAATACTTTGTATTTGTGTCTGCTTTCTTGTTAGGCTCAAGTGACAGTCTTCTAAGATTGGGTAGGAGCAGGAGTCACTGTCCTTAATTTGCAGTAGCAGGGAGAAAGTTAAGGTCTTCAGTTTCTTGGCTGGGTCTCTGTCGATAGGCTTTAAAGTGGTGCTACCTAAAGCTTCCTTGGGGTCCTCCAACATGGTACCAGCCTGTTCTGCAGTCTTAGACCAGCACTTAGTCTGCTGCTAACATTCAAAATTGTGCC
Source organism: Falco peregrinus (assembly GCF_023634155.1). Classification (NCBI taxonomy): domain Eukaryota; kingdom Metazoa; phylum Chordata; class Aves; order Falconiformes; family Falconidae; genus Falco; species Falco peregrinus. The sequence goes on from NC_073723.1 coordinate 64,219,589, forward strand.
AGGTAGGTCAGTTGGAACAAAATCCAGAGCCTAAAGAGTTTCATGTTCTTCCCACTGTGGGATGTTTCTTGTGCTGGAGCTTGTGCTTTCTTCAGCAGTGCAGCTGTTACAGGCTCATGCTCCAAGAAGGCCAAGGTCAAGCCAGCACCAGGTAGTATGAATTCCCAAGTGAGCTTTCTCTCATGCTTGAGCCTGCTCTGTGCAATGTTGCTAGACAAAGGTTTAGCAAGTCCCTGGACACAGAATCTAGTGCTCGCACATTTAAGCCATACTGCAGGTTTGTGTAAAATACTTTTCTCACGGAAGTAAAAGGACAGCATAAGCCTCTAATAAAAGTGCAGATTAAAACCAACATGTATCTTTGTTTTATCATCTGTTGCTGCAACAGCATCCCTATTACAATCATTAGTCTTTTCAGGGCCAAGCTTTATTTGCAGTGTGAAAGCTCAGGGAGTGGTCCATCTGGCTCCTGGCTGGGAAGAGAGCCTTTCATGCCAAAAATGCACCTCTGAGGCAAAGCACACAGGATGTGTAATGGGGCTCAAGCTAGAAATGTCAAAACATTTTGCAGATTTTTATATTTGTGGCATCAATCATGACAAAATCTGGATCTCTCTCAGTTTAAAATATTTTAAAATTGTGTCATGTAGCTATTCATGAGTTGTGTCTTATTGTTTGCTAGCAAGCAAGAAATTTCACTGCCTGAAGCCACCTCAAGCCTTTGCATTCAAGCCTGTTGATTTCTGAGTGAAGAGACCTTTTGAAGAAAGAAAATTTTGGAATTGCAATTGACAGCTCTGTCATATTTCAGATGTCAGCACTTTTTTGGTGTGGGGTCTGTTGTCACTGCACAACCAGCCATGCTGTTGTAATAGAAAATATACATAATTGGAAAGGTGGTGGTCCCTTGGTTTACCTGGGCAAACATTAGTGGTGAAATCTCTCATGCATCTACAGTCCTGAAATCCACAAAGTGGCTCTGTTGCACCTGAGGATCTGAACCTTGGCTGGTTGGTCTGAATTTGAGCTTGGAGTTTTGTTCATCACCTGTAGGTGTTTCCCTACCTGACTTGTGTCATGACACAAAGAATGAGTAAATAAAAGTGCACCTGTGAGCAGTGGAAATGTATCCTAGTCTCCAGACCTTGTCTGTTAACTTAAATTAACCATACTGAAAGCAAAAGCTTGTGCTATGTACCTGAGCCTGAGCAATGTTAGCTGAGGAGCAAAGAAAATTAATAGTTCAAATAAGCAAGAAGTCCCAGTGCTCTCGGCATTTAGAGGAAGGGGGCAGTGCGTAGGTGGTGCAGGACACCCAGAAGACACCTGAAGTACAAGAATTGCTAATAAGAGCTCAGCCAGAATGGTTAGTGTTAATGATCCATATGTGAGGGGCTTAAAAGTTGCCACATATGAACTGTGCTTCTTTCTTACAGAAATGAAAAGCAGGAAATGTTCCATTACTGCTCCAGCTAAACCAGTAATGACTCCTCTGCCTTTTTCTCTGCTGTAGGTAATGGTTTACCCATGCAATTACCTTCTTTTGTCTTCACAGAGTTGAGGATAAATTATTTCAATCTCTTTGTAGGGGGCATTTGAAACTAGAGGTATTTTTAGGGAGAAATAAATTCTTCCATGTAAGATGTGGGAGCTGTTGCTCCTCAGGCAGCAGAGAGAAAATGAAAGACACTTCAAGTCTTTTTAAAAGCTGCGTTCTGATGTTTAGCTTGAGATCAAAGACAGAACATGGAAAGGAGGGGAAGCTGAGTTTCTAGTAAGCTACTAGCATATACAGCCTTGTATATGTGTCCTTTGAAGGACTTGGCATTACATTTCTGATCTTTGAACTTTTTTTTTATTTTATAAAGGTGAGCTGAATTTATTTTCAGTTATTGTGAAACTAATGACTATGCCTTAGATGTCTTGAGAAGATTGTACTAACTTGAAAAAAAAGAACAGTGTCTGGAAGTTGGTTATTACAGTCACACTTTTGTTTGTGGGAAAAATGCCAAAGTGGTTTTAAAAGATTAAGATCTGAAAATAATATTTACCAGGTTTTTGAAAGCACAGTTCAAGGTTTTGATGTCATACTATAATACTTTAAGATCAGCACTGTTACTTTAGTATATTTATTTTGTTTGCAGTAAACCTATTTATTTTCTTATCAAGCTGCTTTATTTTTTGAGTGGTACATTTCAGATTTAAAATGTGTTTTGTTGTTGCTTTGACACGTACTTGCAAAGCTACAGCTGACTTGTGTGAAGAATAAGAACCACGCTAGATGAGCTACCAATAACATTTGTAACTAATACAGATGCCAGATGAGCGTCCCTAGCCCAGCAGAATAACAAAACATTCTTGTTGGTTTTGAGATAATGCTAGGTATACCACTTACTGTCTGACACTTTGAGGAAAAGCATAGCTAATGGCATGTAGCTGAGGGGCAGTACTGTCTATTTATCAATGTATGTAGCCAGAGAGATTGCTTGTGGAGTTCAGAAGCAAGCTGTATTGATCTCAGCTACAGTACACTCATATTGTTTCCTACACTTACTCAACCTGATGTTGTTCACTGGGAGCAGGAATCAATTAATGCTTACAGCTTCTGCTATGGGAAAAATAAAGACATATTTTCCAGCACTGTGTGGGGTGACAAATTTTTGGTGTTCTGACAGGAATGGAACCAACAAAAATAAGAAATATTTTTTTTTTAAATATGTTCATGTGGTGGTAACAGCCTCCATTAATACCAATCTTTTCCTTTGTAGATTTTTAAGACCTTTACTGAGATGGGGAAGGAATGTAATTCCCATTGTTTACAGCTTGTGAAATTGATAAAATAGAGGGAAGAACTGCCTTGCTGCAGGGGAAAGAGATGGTTGAAGTAAGAAGAGTGGAAGCATATTTGTCAGAGTGGTTTGAGTGCTTATAAATACTGATGCGATAATGTCTTACATTGTGATGATTTCTTGTTATGTTACTACATGTTTTTGTCAATACAGAATGGTAGCTTTTAATACATTACTATACTTGCAAGCATATGGTAGAACCCCTGGAGAGGTTCTGTTTTGTTTTTTTTTTTCAAATGAGCTGAGTGATAGAGGCAGAGATGATAACACGAGGAATTGTATTTTACCCAGTATGTTGAGAGCTGTTTGTTTCTGGAAAAAAGACTGAGTGCTTATTCACTTACAGCCTCTCCTGTTTCTTTGTTGTGTGCCTGTATCACACATTACAGGAATGGCATTACAGCATGCCAATGTTCAACCCACTGGCAAATCAAGTTTTCTAACTAGGTTTTGTTGTTACTGTCACTCATGAAGCCTCTATGAATGCAGGTGCAAGATTACAACAGAAGGGAGGAAAAATGGCCCTGAGCTCAGAACTGGTTGTAGCACAAGCAGACTGCTCAGGAAAAGTGGAAAACGTAGTGTGAGTTTCTGGGAAATTCAGGTTTACTGCCCAGCTGATGCAGGTTTCTGTGGGATATTTTGATGCATCCTTGACATGTGTTGAGTGGTAAAGGGAGAGGGAGAAGCTTCAACGATCCTTGGAAAAGCAGCCACCCAGCTTTCCCCCTTCTCAAATATCCCTTCTTTGCAAGGGTTACTCTTCCCTGGGGAAGGAGCCTGGTTTGTGAAGCCCTGTGGGCACACACCTGGGATTTCTGGATACATTGAGAATGTGATGGGAACACCATGGCTGCCTGTGGTTATGTCCTTCAAAGGTTTTACAATGCATAGTTTGTTGTAGCTATGGCAACAATAATCACCTTAACTCAGAAGTGGCAAGAAGTTAAAAGGCACAGCCACTGGAAATTGAACGCCTTGTCATAGAGGTACCTGCTGACATTGCAGATACACATTGGAAGAGGGTAGAAGTCAGTAATGATATGGGTGGATGAACTGTGGAAAAAACAACAATTGCATCTTCATCTCATCCACCCTCCCAAAGCTCCTGCCTGTTATTACAGTATTCTGGGACCTTGCCTACCTAGCAAGCTGACATATATTTCTAGCAGGCTGACATATATTTGCCAAGCAAAACAAAGCTTAAAACCTACCAACTTCGCTATATCTCATTTCTACTGCACAGTGTGTCCCCGTGCTCCTGAACTGTCAGATGAGACCATCATCATGGCAGATGTGATGTGGGCCTTTCTGACTAAAAGGCTGGAAAGGTGCTGTCTTTGGTTCTTACCAGCTAAGAATGATGAAAACAGTAATCCCTAGAATTGCTTACTTCCTCCCATTTTTCCTTTCCAACACTCCCAGGCTGTCAGGGCTCCCAAGGCTCCTTCTGGTCCCTGTGTCCAGGAGAAGGCCATGTAAACCCATGGATCCAAGAAAAGGCAGAAGAACATTTTGGCTAGCCCCTCCCTGCACAGGCACCTCAGGTAATAGGCTTTGCAGCATGCTGGAGGGTTGTTTTTTTTCCCACCTGACCTTCATCTTTTAGCTCTCCCACTAGGTGAGTTGAGGTGAAGCATCTCAGGTGAAAACACTGGATGCTCTCCACCATGGCTGGATCTTTTCCTAACCCTTTGCCCAAGACCTACTCAGATTAAGTGTAGTTCCCAAACTTGTGTCTGTCATAAAAAAGAAACATACTGTAAGCTCTGATGGCATTAATCTCTGTCTTCTCTATTCTACTAGTTACTCTACGGCATCTTAAAGTTCTGGAAAGAGTCCTGCTCCTACAAATTACCTGCTCATACTTGTTGCTAACCCTAAGGCTGGGATGTGTGTATTGGGGTTGATAATCAAACCCCATAGATAATTCTGGAGATTTTGCGGTAAATTGCTAAGTCAGCTAATCATGAACTAGGTATAAATAGGGCTGAGGGGAAGGGAGGGCAAGTTTAGGTTTCTGAGAAGTGGGGCTTGATCAAAATAGTTTGTGCATGGGTAAGACACACCTGCGTTGTCAGGGATATGCATACTGTACATGTGTCCTGGGGTATCCTGGTTGAAAAGGACCATATTTAGATGCCAAAACTGTAACAGGCACTTGTGGGTGAGATGCTAGCTAGCTGTTAGTAGAAAGAAACTGCACCCAGACTTTTAGATCTAAAATATCCCCATACATCGAAATAGTGATAAATAATTCCCACTGACATAATGTGAACATTTTATGGGAAGCAAATTAAACAGCTTGAAGTCTTCATTATATTGTCATAGCAAAGTTAGATCCTGAAGCATAGAAGGGTCTGTCCATAATGGGGAGAAGTGAATGGGGAGATAGGAGAGGCCACAACTGGTCCGAAAAAGAAAACAACATGTTCAACCTGACGAATACTATGTCCTACCAAGCAGGAGAGTTAAGGGAGGAAGATCAGCTAAAGAAGGCCAAAGTTGCATATTTTAATCTTGACAATGGTTTTCATTGTATAAAAAAGAAAGGCACACTTCATGAATTCTATAAAAGCAGCAAATATCTCAGTAGCTTAAAGAAAAATATGTTGTATATAGCTTTTCTATTTTCAAATCTGATTTTATCTTTCAAATTTTCTTACATGCCAAAGTTTTTTCATGATCACAGAAACAGAAGAGGCAGTAAATACGTTTGTCCTTCAAACAGTTGAAAACAGAGTATGCAGATAGTAAAGGGCACAAGTATAAGCAGTAAGTAATTTTGGAAATCTACAGAGGGGAAAATTCTCATTTTTTCATACCAACGGCCTGGAAATATATTAGACATAGACAAAATCACCAGTTGCTTGGGGCAAAAAACATCATGAAGTCATGACCCTGGTGCCTATTCTGTCTGCAACAGAACCCTGGAAAGCCTGGCTTGTTACTCCTGCAAGTGTCTTTACAAGAAGAAATAGTATTGTAGTCACTGCTCCTATAGGGTCTATAGCTGGTGTCAAATTTTTAATCCCCCGATATTTTATGCTTCAGGATACAACTATTCAAGGTAGTAACCTAATCTAAGTGCATGGGTTTATTAAAATGGATGGCTGTGTGGATAAAAGCCATCCTCAGTCTCAGCCCAGATCTCTTACACTGAATAAGTCACTGCGTTTTTTTATATCTTGGATTTTCACCTGCAAAATGGAGTAAAACATATCTGTCTGATATAATCAGGAAAACTATGTCAAATATCATTGGGCACTCAAGCATCACAGTAAGAGTAGGTGTGATTACATCAGATGTCACATAGCCTCTCATATCCCTCTCTGCCCATACTGCTGGTTTCACTAGAAAGATGCTGCTGTGACTGCTCTGCAGGGGAGCTGCAGGATTTGCCTAGAAAGTCCACACTGGAATTTGCAGGAGTATAGGACCAAACTGATTGCTTTTTAACATGCATATATGTGATTCATGTGGAATTTGTGAGTAAAGTTATTCACTCATCCATGTATAAATAAAAAAAAAAATGTCCAGGTTCTGAACACTTTTTTTTCACTATAATTCTCCTGTTACACAGCATGCACTCAGATTTCCAGAGGACCATAAGTTTCTAATCTGTGCAAAAAATTCAGATTGGTTTAACCAGAGAAGACCTTCTTACCAACCCTGCAAGCCTCTGAGGTGTTGAAAAGGCTAAAGACTTTATTCAGTACTGGAAACCTAAAATACTAAGTGATCACAAAAATGGCCTACTCTGCATTTTTTCAAGTATGTCTCCAAAAAGAAAATTCTACATGTGTTGCCAGAAAATCCAATGCTGCTTCAACTGCAGTGCATCTTCCAGACCAAAATACAACTTACATATCCAATATAATTTACTATTTTTGAGTATTTCTTCAAATTCAATCTTAGATTATTCCTCATGCCATTTTCTTTTTTCAGTTTAAGATCTTTCAGACAGTTTGGATTTTCACTTTCACGTACTTGTAGCTATGGATTTGAAGGAGACTATTTTGTGTCTAAGATTCAAAACCAAGTGCCAGTGGCTATAAAGCAGGTGGCAGGCAGGCAGAATACACCAGGTTTTATTTTTTTTAATTTCACTAAGTTCATGGATATTTTTCTGCCTGGCCTTATTTGACAAAGTTTACATACAGTAGATATGCGAAACATTTTAATGCCAGCTACCCTTGGAACTGCTGTTGGTAAATGATAGTGTCTATTTCCAAACATGAGCATATCTAATTGCAGATAGGCACCATCACCAAGTAATTTTCCTTAGGTAATCTCTTTTTATTACAAATTCAGTAAGAAACAATAGATGAGATTATCCTGTAAGTGCGAGCATGCATATTATTATTAGAACAGCAGTGGCCCAAAGAGCTGTTTCTGGGCATTAATTTTCTGAGAAGCACAACAAAGACTGCATTTTTCTTGATGTCATCGTCATAATTTTTAACTGCAGCATTTCTGGTTTCTCTTCTGTCTTCCATTCTGTACTTCTTCTGGAGATGGTCCCTCAGTGTTTCAGGAATGCCAGTGTTAAAATGGTTAGGCCAAGTCTTCTCATAATAACATCCCCTTGAAATGAAAATTTGGGATGGACAGGCTGACTCCTGCTTTGCTCTGATGATTTCAATCATATTGTCCCCGCAGAATGTATGATTTCTTTGACTAAACCACAGAGAAGCTGAGCTACAAGCTACAGCTATAACGAGAGGTCAAACAATTAGAGCTTCCATGAAATGCTTAAAATGTTCTCTCCTTTCCACAATATGTTTTCTACTACTTTGCAATTTCCCACTTGCTACTTAGACTAATGGAGAGCTACATCCTTGTGAAATAACTCACAAACTTTCCTTTATCAGCTGTAGATGTTACTGAGGAGGTTGAAGGTTAATTTGGGTAATTTTCATGACTTGTTCCATTGCTCACCTTCCTCCAGTCCTTTTCCTGTCAAAGCTTATTAAGCTCACAACTGAATTTATTCATACAATCATATCTACTCTCAGGAAAATAAAGTACGTTTGAGGCTAGTACTCAAGTTTGTTCAGAGGGTAACATGAGGGTTTTTAATTTTTTAAAGAAGACACACAACATCAAAGAGAAAAGCAAGCAAACCTGCAGCCTTTTAGTTTACATTTTTCAAGAAAACAGTGCAGTTCAGAGGGTATTTAGGTTTTCCTCCTTTGCATATTGAAAGTATAAGTTTTGGTTTTAATTGCTGATTTCTTTGTGGTACCTGTAATGTATCAGATGAAGGCTTTGAAGGAAGGAGTCTGATGTCACCTTTGTGACTCAAATACTGAACTGATCAAAAGCTCTTCAATCTTGTCACTTAAACTGATTAAATCTCATTTAAAAGATGTGTGCAAAAACCGTGCAGAATGTAGCTATCAGGGCAGATAACTGCACTGAATGGTCAAAAATATGTTGTAATATCTGTAGGTTGCACCAATTTTACATGGCTGTGTTTGTAGACACTCAATGGATAAAAAATAAACCCCATGCTGGGATAACATCCTCTTTATTTGCTTCCATTTGTCTGTATTTTCCAGGGCAATGGCTCACCAGGTTTTCTTTTTGCACTTTAGCACATCCTCAGCTGAAGAACTATTGGATATCAACTGTACTTTATTGCCCTGTTGCTTCTCAAAGAATTGATATCTGAATCTTGCGGTAAAAAGGTCCGAGTTTCAGGGTAAGCAAAAAAAACAACTAAGTTTTTCTTCCATGTGACTTTGTGTTGTGGGAAGGGGGGTGTAGAGGAATGAAGCTGGGTTAATCAGCATTGATATCATACAGCTGTGGCTGGCTTCAGGGGTGGGGGGTTGGCTGATGTAGATAAGGTGCAGCTGTGGCTGGTTCTGTTAAGTGGTTGAGAGCCAATGAAGAGAGCGCAGCTGAGGAAGAAGAGGAGGGAGGAAGAAGTAAGAGGAGAGACAGCACATGTCCTGGGTGAGGGAGAGGTGAGGGACTGGTATGAAGATTATGCTGGATGAGATGTTAAAAGACCTTGTTGCAGCTTGATAGTTTGGAGTGTGCTGTGATAATTGGTGCCTCATGTGAGGCTTGAACTCATGACCCTTAGATTATGAGACTGAGTGTAATGATAGTTTGGAGAGTGCTGTGACAGTGGGGTTGTATTTTTCTTTTTCTACTTATATTTTAAAATGAAAAGAATGAGTTGGCCAAGTCCTTGAAGAAAATCTGCCTTAGAGAAGACTGATCACAAGTGCAGAGTGGCATCACTCCAGAGGCCAGGGTAGAGGACCAGAAGAAGATTGCTACATGTGTGGCTGTGTTGGCAGCTTGTGGTGGGAGTCCTGCCTCTGCTCGGCTGCTACGCAGGGACAGTAGGTGCTGGAGTAGGAGGCTAGATTGCATGCAGCAGAAGGCAAGAAGATGAGCAGGTGAGTTGAGTAAGATTTAGGTACTGCAGCATCTGTCTTAAAAGCTAAATTTTAGCTTTGATCCACACAATTACTCAGCATGCTTCATATTTCTGCAGCACAAAGCAGAGCTGAATTCACGACTGTGGAAACCATAGTAGCAGCCTGTGCACTGAAATCCCCTTCCTACAGATACAGAAAGCACATGCCTCTTCTCTCCCTTCCCCTTCAGCATAAAATAAGTGGGAGAATGAAGTTCCTACTTTTCATCTAAGGTTAAGGTGAAGATTAGTGAGGCTGTGAAGATGGAGAACCCCATTAAAACTTTTTCTTTTTTCTTTGAGTGCATAGATAATTTTTGCTCTGCTTGTACATTATTAAAACTATGAGGCCAGATTCTCAGCAGGGGCAAAGGATGTAACTGTGGAAATCAATTAAGTTATGTGGATTTAAACAACAGAGAATTTTACCCCTCTGGCACTTGCATCTTAGGCCCTAGTAGGCCTTTTTTTCAGTTGTGATTATGCATGTATTTGCTAAGAGCCACAGCTTAGGGAAAATTTGAAGTGATAGGAAGCATTGCCACAAGAAGGAAAAGCAGCAGAAGAAAGGATTTCCTAGCAGTAATTCCTCAGTGTTTTGGTTTTCCAGCTTAATGATACATAATTTTAGGTTCTTTAAAAACAAATCATGGTAATGGAGCCTCTGGTTTGTGTTTTTTTTAATCTTTTTTTTAATAAAATATTTAAATATTTATTGCAAATAAGGGAATTTATCTGTCATGTTCTGCAACAGCCCTTTGCTAACGAATCGTTTCTTGCATGACGTTTGTTGCCGTAGAGTTGCCACTGCCACCATTCACTGAGATGTATCATAAACATCAGACTTTAACATCATTACATTTTCTGCCTTTTGAATAGGATTTGTGTTCTGTTTCCAGAATCTATTACTGGATGAGTTTCCTTGGCTTGAAGGGAAAAAAAAGGGGGGGGGGGGGGGGAGAAGGGAAAAAAGTAGAAGCAATGCTTTTATTAAACCTTTCTCTTAGTTTACAAAGGCTTTTTTTTCCCCCTTTTGTAGACTCCATGTATTTTTAATGATTTCTCTGTTGCTTGTAGAAAGTTGAGAGGATGACAGAAGGAAAGAGAGAGCACTCATAGAATAATTCAATTTTTTACTTTGTGAAGAGAAAAACCTGTCTCTGGGCTACATCTAAAAAAATCATAAAAAATGATGTTTTCCCTTTGTAACTTCTAATACATTTTATTTAAAGAAAAAAAGCCCTTTAAAATCTCTGCTTCTTTTTTGGAAAACGAAGTCATGTGCTTTGCAAAATCACAGAAGCAGGTGATGCACGTACTTGAATTTGCAAGGAAACAGGAGAATTTTACAATGGAACAGAAGATAACTTACAAGAAAAAACAAGCCTCTGACAAAGCAAAGTCACACAGCCAGCATACCAAGCCTTCTTTTGTGTCACATAAGGGAAGTGGGGATGGATGGAAGGGGAGGAGAAAATATAATCTGTTTTATGTTATAATTAGATGGCTTAGTAATTGTATTTGCTTAATGACAATTACATTGGTGAATTCTTGAGCACTATCAATTTTTGCAATCTATTTCTGTGTCTGCCAAAGGCAACATTTTACACAAAGGAGCTGGGGTTTGTATCCACAAGTATTTCCAGGTACTAGCTTTTGGTGGGAGTTTGGTGGTGAGGAAACAGTACAAACTGCTACTGCAGGTGAAACCGGTGCTCCCCTCAACATGTTTGGGAAGGAAAACCTGGTGCTGCTGGTGGTTGCAGAGATCCTGTGTTGCCTATGATCCATGATAAATAGAAGCCCACCACTGCCAGTGTGAAAGTGTATGTAGGAGGGATGATTGGTGCACCTGCTGAAAGCTCCAGGCTGTGGTTCTTCCAGCACAGGTGCTGCATCCAAAGTGGTGGAAGTTTGACATCCTGAGGGTCAGAGCAATGCAGGCAATTTTTACAAATTTAGTATGCCTTTACCTTTTACAGTTATAGGCCAAAGGATTTATATTCATATTTTTACTAATACAGAAACATAGGGTGGGAGAGCAATTTCCAAGCTCTTCTCCTTTCTCAGACTTGGGAGGAAAAGGAAGAGGTCACATAACAAGGTATAGGATTGTCTGTGCTCCCCATTCTGTTTTTTCACACCTTTTAGGCTAAGTTACATGGAGAACTGACTCATTGCGCTCACATGAAAAAATGGGTGCTGGAAATTGATTCCAGCATCTGCCTATGTTTATATCTGGCTTTTGCAACAGAAAGTCTAGACATCATGTACTTGTGTCTAGAAGTCTGCACTGGTGTCTGTCAAACGGGTGACAGCTCACCTTGTGGAACTCTCATGACTGAGAGGAGAATTAGGGGCAAATCATGGACAGCTTTATTAAATTACTACATAAAAAAGTCTAAGCTTGATGAAGTATACCATCTTACATCTTTGTGTCAGATCTTCCACTATACACAATCCCTTATTCTGATGTTGTAATGTTTGAAATGTGTTCCTTTCTTTCTTTTCACTGGGAGTGGAAGATAACAAATATCAACATTTTCCAAAACACATAGTTTTTATATTTCACAACTTGCTTGATGCAGCTCAATGTTATTCTTATTACCATTGCAAGTCACTCTGTCTGAACCATTATGTGGTAGAAAAGCTGTTGTTGTACTGCACAACATTATTTCTCAGTGTTAACGCTGAACACACTTTTTACTTAGGTTGGATCACAAACTGAGTACTCACAGACATCAGTGGGATTTGACCTAGGTGTAAAAGTAAGTCTGTGCCTGACATTTGGCATATTTATCCACTATTTGCTGTTACAAGGAACGCCCTGCTCAACTCGTGGTTTAAATCAAATCAGGTTTCAAGCAGTTTATTTGTTTATTGACATCATGTAAGTGACTGGAGAACAAGCATACTATACATTTAGCATCAATATCAACAATATTGCAGATAAACCACAATATAGTCATTTCTAAGATGTTAAGCACTTAAAATTTCTGAATGCCCTTCTGTAACTAATCTCCAAAAGTTTTAACCCTACAAAGATACATGAACACATTCTAGTCCTCTTCTACCTACTCTGCCTCAGTGACCCCCAGCACACATGCATTGGTGAAAAAGCCCCTGCAAGGTCCCCTCTGCACCTTCTGGTGTGGTTCTTCCCATACTTTACTCACACGAGCAGGGTGCAGGCCGGTTCCAGCACCTGTCCCATAGCAGGGGATTCTGCCTCTCCCAGGGGGAGGTGTTGATGCTGGCAGAGCAGCTGCGGGCAATGCCTAACCTGGATACCTGTGGCTCTGTCTTCCTTCCCTAAGGTCTCTCCCTTCCTGTTGCAAATTATCATGGTTCTTAAACTTCTTTCCAAACTGACTTTTCTTAAAAAAAAAAAAAAAAAAAAAAAAAGCAAATAGCAAATCCTGGTAATTCTGTGGTTACTCCTTAACTGTGTTGATGGTGGTTTTGATATAAGAATTATTTACTTTAATAAAGAAAAAGTGAGGGGGGGAAAAAGTAAATAGCTGTAGTGAAAAACAAGAAAGAATTTGAAAAACAGAGGATGTTAAATCCTTGCAAACTGTTAATAAAACATGGCCTTGGGAGAAGGAACTGGCACAATAAATATGTCAGTCTGGGTCAGAACAAGATAAGCTCAAGGACAATCAAATGTTTAGTGAGATTTAACAGAAAATTACTGAATTACTGGAATTATGTGTGAACTATCCTAATTAACATACTAAAAGATCTATCTTCGAATAAAGAGAGCCCCTTACTAACAAAACCACCTTCCCACAGAACAGCCATGGTGGAAAAAAAACATTGTACCTTTAAATGGAGATGAGACTTGTAAGAAGCAATGGGAAATAACTGTGACTAAACATAATTGTAAAAAAATGTTCAAATTGTATAAAAAGTTCTGCTATGTGTTAAGAGCCATGCTGGCTTTGTGGATTACCACCTAGCACCCATCTCACGCAGACTGGCAATAAGGAAATATCTCCATGCTGTGTGTGGATCGGCTCTTGCACACCGGGTGAAGAACCCAGATTTGAGGTAACAGTTTTGTGCAAACTTGATCACTGGTAATTCCTTCTTAGAGTTACCGGTTTTAGGACACCTAAACATTGTCACACCATATTTTCCATACTCATTAGGTGTGCTTAGCCAGCTCAAGGAAGCTCCTGGCAATGCTGAAAGAGTTTTGATGAAGTGGATCACCAACGTTACGGCAGCCCACGTTTTGGAGAGCTGCAGCAGAGACCTGTTCGGGACTAGCTCTGCTTTATGACTCTGGCTGAGAAATGAAAACTCCCTATCTTCTAACAACTGTATTTTAGAGAGGGTGAATAGTAATTATTGACACTTAAAATTACTAACAATTTACTGGTAAAGACCATTTTGAGACTCCAGTTAGCCCCACTTAATGTTAATCAGGGGTACAAGTAAGAAGGTGTATTTTAATAGTAATACTCAAGGACTGATGCATTTAACTGCCGTTAGTGTTAATAGGACTTATTCACATGAATCCATGCATACCGAGAAGTAATGTATACCTTGTGCATAGGCAATTCAAGCTGTCATATTTAGAGCAAAGAAGAACAGTTTACTGAGAAATGGCTGATTTGTTACAGGATGGCAATTCTGGCTCGGGAGGCACTTTTCCAGCTGCGAACTCCTCACTTCTCAAAATATCTGCTGTTTGCTGCTGTCTGCAAAGAACAGCTAAAGAATTTTTTCAGGCACTCTGATTTATTTGAGTCTGGCTTCTCAGTCAGGAAACAATCCTTTTGGTGCTGCACTGCTACTGGCAAATCTACCTGGTGTCACATACAGGAGGAATTCCTGCAACATTGTAGACTTGTGTGGTGGTGGGCTGCTACTTACAGGAAATTAAGGTACATTCCATGAATTAGAAATAAGCTAAAAAATTTTAAAAATTCTGTAAGCATTTTGGAGGCCTAGCACAGTCTTTTAAAGAAGACTGTTCTATCATTTTATTAATTTTGATTAACCCAAAGCAGTAAAGGCTGATTTTAAATTCTGATTTCCACAGCAGATGGATAAATAAATAAATAAATAAAAATCCCTAAAGTTGGAGGTTTTAGGATGGAAAACTACAAATCTATGGCAGACCTAAGATCCCTCTCTTGTTTGCTGCTCAAGTTGTTTAATGGAATTAAGAAAGGTGTCAAATGGGGGAAACCAAACTCCAAGTTCATTATCTGAAATGATGGGGATTACCCATGCTTCTTGTTCAATTGAGTATTCTTCATTACTTAAGGCTAATAATATTCCTGTAAAAGCTTCGCTGTCATGGTGAAGAGAAAAAAATCCCTCAGGAGAGCAATTCAGAGTGTTTAAACTGGGCTTTAGCTCTGAATTGCCATTTTGAGAACATCTCTGTCCTCTCTGCTGACTACAGATGGAGCCCATGGAGAGCTGTCATCTCCCCAGGCGAAAGTGAGTTATGGAAATACCCACCCCTGTGTCATACTGGCTCCCTAAAGGCCTGCACAACACCACCATCCAAGGGAACTATTTTTTAACTGCTCTTGCCTAAAGGCTTTAGATTTTCTATTAAGATCTAGGATTTGCCGTGCTGGTTTATGTTGGTTTTGCTGTCCAAAGTATTTCAATGTACTTTTCTTGGTAAATCCGGTTTGCTGTGAGATAGAGCGCTTCTCTTGAAAAGCAGAGCTCCTGTATTCTGCCAGATACGTTGTTGGGGTTTGTTTCTTATTTTTTAGTGTTTTGGGTAGATATTAATATTTAGCTGTAGTTTTGTTAGGAAACATTCTTGGCATTGAGCATAGGAGAATGTGATATAATTTGTAGCTAGCATTGTTGCCTACATGACTTTGAGTACAGGAACCTTTGGAATTATGTACTAAACAAATATATTAAAATTACAGGACCTGTTTCATCAAGTTTGTGTTCTGAAAGACAAGGTGAAATAGGAAATTCAGCAAGCAGGTAGGATGAAGTAAATAATTTGAGGAGAGTCCCAGCTGATATAATAGCTTAAATCCACCAAAATCAATACCAACCCATGAGCCCTTCAAGAGACCAAATAACTGACTGAAAACTTCATAAACTCTGTGTCTTTCTTTGAGAGCTTCTATTCTTAGAACACTTTCAACTACAGCACTAAAACCATATGTTACATAGCAAGAAGTAATCTTCTGGTTTTGATAGACTACCTAGTTATCTTTATTAATTTTACTGGATGAGCCTGCCTTGTTTGATACTATTGACCATGAACATAAAACTTTTAAATTATGATTAAGGCAATGTTTTCTTCTTTCTGGCACTGCATATTCTTCAATGTCCCATTTATTTTTAATTAGGATGCCGGCACTTTCCAGTCTGCCAGCCAAATGAACAACATTAATAACTACTGGTATGGACATAGGACTTTGCTGAGAAAGGGAAAGATGACCCTTATAATTTAAAAAAGAGTGGATCAGGACATCTCCATGATGCTCCAAAGTGCAGTGAGGGAAGTCCCTATCGAATGCACAAATCAGATTTCTTCTGTGTCAGGGTGCCTGTAAGATGTTACATGATAGTTCATCTTTCAACCACGTGTAAGTCTGGGGCATTTCTGACTTGTTTAGAGAGGAAGCCCAGGTGTATCCAGGCAGATAGTAAATGCAGAATAACTGACTGGATAATTCTAGTATATCTGGTAGGATAATAAATGGCTGAAAGCATTCAGGATTAGCTTAATTCTGTTTCTACTCAAACTAGTAAAAAAGTCTTCCCTCTTTTCAGCATTGAAATAAGGGTTAAGTCAATGGTAAGCCTATTTTGAAAATCCTACCCTTAGCACATAATATATAATAATTTCTTGCATTCAGTCTGTTTCACTTGTTAATTCACACCTGCCTTTGGTAAAATGGTATAACATAGCTAGCTAGATCAAATACAAAATACCTTCTTTGATAAGTAGTCAGCATTAGCGATTATTCAGCTGCTATTTCAGAATATTGTTCTTAGCAACCCAAGTCCTCTACAATTTGATGTGAAATTTTGCTAATTTGTAGACTTTTATGAATTCAATTCTGCAAGACATTTTAAAGTGATGGCAGGTCTGCAGGTGTACAGCTTAACTGTTGTGGCTATAATGTCCCTAACATTCTAACTTCGAATGTGCTAAAAGTTTTAATAATTCTCTAGTTAATATTTAGCTGGCAAGCTGCTAGAGGTTTGGGGAATCTATTCAAATAAACATCTCAAATTTATCCAAATTCAGAAATTACAACAGAAGTCAGTTAGTACTATGATCAAAAGATCTCTGAAACTCATTAGCCTTCTGCTTGATAGGAAGTGATACAGAAGCAGCATTTCTACATCTTCAGTGCTTCCTGGGTAAAGGAATAGTTAAAGTACAACAGCACATAAATGGAGAAAACCTTTTCTAACTTTAAAACATTGCCTTTGGTCTGACTTGTGTACAAACAATTAATACTCCGAAGCATTCCTCTGACCCCCAAACTGTGCCACCAGTATGCCTTAGAAAAAATCTTTTGTTTGCTCAAGTGTCAGGGATCTTTGATTTTTGAGTAGGAGGTTGCAAATTCTATTACACAAGGTATTGGCTGATAGTGATAATTTGCTATCAGATATTTTTTCTCTCTGTGCTGCTCTGCTTCATTATAATGTGTGCATATATTCCACACCAGCAAAATGGACTATTGTACAATTGTCTTTCAGTGTGTCGTCCCAATATTCACATTTAGAAACAGAGAAATATTACTGGTTTGATCCATAAAGACTCTTTCAAGCTTTTTATTGTATCCTAAATATAAGGCGTTATTTCTGAAGTGGAATGAAAGTCTCTTATTTTCATATTACAGTTTTTATTAATGACCTTTGCTATAATAACCTTTATTAATACCCTTTGCTGTGTTCTTATAAGCAGCTTACGTATTTTCAGTTTCAAAATTATATTGATATTTGATCAGAGCTTTAGTCAAGGAGCAGGAGATCTCAGGACTGTAAGTCTTTAGCAAGTGCTCATGTCTTTAATATGCTTCAGATGATTGATATTGATGGTTCTGATGCTGTGGAGACTGTGTGGATGCAACTCACAGAGTCTGTGCAGGAAGGAGATGAGGGCATGGATCTGCAATGTCTCCCAGCCACTGTGCCAAGCTTCCACCCAGTCAGAAAGGAGAGAATAATATCTTTTTAGTTCCTCAGCATTGCTTTTATTGCTTGTTATGAAAGCTATCTAAAAATAATGACTGTGCACTCAAAGTCAGTTACCTATGTATATATTTAGACTCCTGAAAAACTTTATTAATTCTTTGTAGATCCTGACTCTTTTTCAAAGGTGTCTGTTGTTACAGTCCCTTATTATGCATTTAGGATAACTAAATCTAGAGTCTGCATTTGTATACGTTGCCTTAATTATTTTCACAAAGTGCAATTGAAGTGGGAGTGCTTGTGTTTGTATATTGTCCGTTTAGTAAGTAGGTCATACCAGTGGCATGCAATTGTGCTTATCAACACCGGCACAGCACAATGGTTTCCTGCTGCTGTGCAAATTCTAAAGCAAAGTCAGGGGAGTTTATTTTCAAAGCAAAAGACACTGATGCCACAATGACACTATTTCATTACATTAACACGATGTCTGTATCTTCGTTGCACGACATGCGTGTCTACATGGATGGGTGTGGACAATCGAGCATCCAGCTTGCCCCTGCTCAGAGCTAGCTGGATGCAGGTCAGCTCTGGCCTGGAAGCTGTAGCTGATAGCACCTCGCTCAAAGCTGTGACCTCATAAATAACCTCTGCTGAGATTACTTTGTCATATTAATTATGTCCTGCACCACATTAGTGCATTTCTGTGGCTTCTAGACTGAGCTGGGGTCTCTCCAGCCAGCTACAAGCATGAGCAGCACAGGCATATGCCTTGACCCATCTCTAGACACATCTTGAGTAACTGAATGATGTTGTTGCCCTGGAAGACCTCATGTGCAAAAGTTTTTGTTCACTCTGCCATTGTCCACAGTAGTGGATAAGCTCAGATAGTGGGGAAATGTTCTAATTTGCCTAAAAAGAATCGGTCAGAGTGAGCTGCTTGCATCCCTGTGTTTTTGTTTTATAATGCAACAGCATCTAGCAGTCACAGGAATGGTTTAGCAGTCCACTATGTTAGAAGCTGGAACGAAACAGAAGTTCCTTGGTAAACAGAATTCTGACTTAAATTTGGTGTATTTATGATTTTGAGTGAGTAAAGCTCTGATGTGAACAGCTGGTCCAGATATGACTTCAATTCTGTCGACAACCTGGCCATTTCTGAAAAGTATTTGAGTACTTCACAGTTTTTGGCATTCCAAAGTTATTTAGCTGCATTCTGGAGTATGAACTAATTAATCTCAGTTTAAGTTCCATTTCATTTTGACAGAAATAGATCTTATTTAGTAAACTCCAATTATTGTGGGTGAAAAGAATATGGGACAATGATTCATATAGCTTAATGTAAAAGTTGCTGCCTGATGCCTAGTTAGGACATGAAAAAGCCAATGCACCATTTAAAGCATATCAGAAGCAAAAAGACAATATAGGTCAGAAACTCTACAAGAGAGAGGAAACTTTTTTTTATTGAAGAAGGAATAATTTATATATTTTCATCACATGGAAACTGCAGAACACATCAAATTCAAATGTTTTACATTCTAAATTAGAAAGAGATACAGTTCAGGCTGATTGTTGCCTGCAGGAAGTCTTCCAGGCTGTATTCTGACATTCTAAATACAAAATATACCATGTGAGAAATGTTTGATTCATTCTGAAGCTTGTGAT
The DNA here is from genome assembly GCF_023634155.1 of Falco peregrinus. NCBI lineage: Eukaryota > Metazoa > Chordata > Aves > Falconiformes > Falconidae > Falco > Falco peregrinus. Next base: position 64,238,690 of record NC_073723.1, read on the forward strand.
GAATGTTTGCCAGGAACCATTGACCATTGCCTCATCTCAGGTGGAATCAAATTGGAGCTTTCCCAGAGAAAGCAGAGATAGACTCCTGAAGTTCAGTATTTAATCTAAGTTCCTTGTAAACCTTTAATCTTGCCTGAAAAGATAAAGCAAACTTTTCTTCACAGCGTGTTGAGAAATGACCACCTTTAGCTGCACAGTGAATCTGTAACTGTGGAAATGTAATTGTTGGTAAACAAGGACAGTGGATTGATAGGAAAGTTGCTTAACATTTTTTTAAAATTCTCTTTCTTCTTCAAACTTTTTTTTTTTTTAATTCAAAAAAATGGAAAAGACCTATCCCAACCCTTTCTTCATTCAAAAGGCAGAAGGATCCTGTCTCTTGCAAATGGTCTTTGGAGATCTGCCTCTTTTCCTGGGTTTTTTTTGGTGGTTTTTTGGTTTGGTTTTTTTTTTCAGCAGGACATTCAGATAGAAGTCGAAGGTGTGCTATTGAATGCCAGAATACAACACATGAAAGGACACGTACAAAAGTCCATAAACATACTTTCTTTATAGACTGTGTGCCCAGAAAACACACATACAATCTTAAAGTATTTTGAATATTACATAGTACAAAGATAACTGGTCTGGAATCCTTACTAGAATGAAACTTTCCTAAGTATGGAAGCATTAACAACCTGTGCTGTGAGATTTAAAACACAGTTTGTGTGAAGTTTAAGGAATAATAATAGACAAAAGTAACATCTCAATGTCTGATGCTTTTGCAGAATTGTGACCTGGCATTCATACTAATATGAAGTGTTAAAACTTATTAACATTTTCTCATACATTTTTTGTTCTTTTGAGAAACTCCTGGGTTGATTACTGCTCATTTTATTTTTCTCAAACTTCTCTTCCTTCCAGAAAAATGAAAACATGGGAATTTCAATTTAAAAGGTCAAGTCAGTATTTGTTGCCTTTTAGCTACAGCTTTCTATTATAAATTGTTGCTGAGAAATTAATTGGAAAAAGCCAAGAGGGTGTTCTTCATGACATTATTCCAGGGCGTAGTTCTCAAGCTGTTTACTACAGAGACAACACATTACAAGTTCTGCCCACATGTAAGATAGCATGCACTGGGGCATAATGATAAGCAGATGGCATTATTTGCAGTGGAAGTAATAGCAACCAGAAGCATTTCTGCCTACAGTATTTTGCAAGTGTTTTTATATTATGTTGTGTTAAGGTGTGGAACTTTGTGTGCTTTCCCTATGCAAGGCATAGGTATTGATAGCAACTGGTGAGAGAGCTGACGGTGACAGTGTAAACAGAGAGTAGTTATTTGAAAGTAGGTGGTATTTAAAAACAACACAACCACAGCAGTCACTAACAAGAGACAGAACAAATACTAGTGAAATATTCCAGGAAATGGAGGGAAGATGAAATTGGATGTTGGTTCCGTCATTAAAGATGTTGTTTCTGAAAGTCTTTATATGAATATGCTATTCTGAAAATCTGAAGCTTCTAACTTTTATTACCAATAATACTGCCTAATTTACCACCACCATCTGCCTGGCAATTATTGCTGGAAGTAGTGCATCCAAGGCAGATTATTTCAGAGAATGGCATTATAAGACATGACTGCGTTGTGAGATGGAGTGTGATAGGGAGATCCCCAGGCTAACAGAGACGTAAGTTACACATTTTACATACACATATGCACACACAAATATATGCAGGTGTGTGCATAGATGCACAATATGTCTCTATGTACGGACAAATATATAATAGTGTAGAAATGAGACACCATTTTATTATGACAGAGGTTTGCCAGGTTAATGCAGTGTTCCCCGCTTGAGACATATAAAGCTCTGTGTTTGAAGAACATAAAGTAAACAATTTAGAATTTTATTCAATTTTTCCCTTTGGAATGACATTTTTGCATGAACTTGGAGTTATATTTCCACTATATATATGGCCTCATTGCCTTCTGCACTTGGAGCTAGACTGTAACTTTTTAAAAGTTGCTGATACATTGAAAGAGATGGTGCAGAAGGGACTTACGTCTGTGGCAAGTCCCAAAGGCATTCAGTCTCCAAAGGCACAAAGGACCATATGCAACAGTGGCAACGGTACCTGCTGGAAGACTGCCGCACGTCCTCCCTCTAGCACTGGGTTGAAACAGCTGGTGTGGAAAAAGGATGGCCAACGACCACAAGTCAGACTGTTCCCTGCTGTGCTGTAGGCACAGCTACCTGCATTTCTTCCTTCTTATCTCTGCAATGAGGAACAGCATGTTGTGTCATTGTGGACTGCAATGGGAGGAGAACTCCAGGCACTGCAAATTCACTGCAGCTGCTAGTATGGAGGAAGGACAGAGCCAAGAAGCTACTGTGTGTTGTGCATACTGCTGTACTCCACAGAGGAGAACCACCACGCTTTTGGGAACTGAGGCTTCTGGAGTGAAAGGAAGTCTGTGAATCCAATCAGAGGAAAAATGAATTATTCTGAGATCAGCTGTGGGAAACGTGTTGTCTTTGTAAACTCTTCTGGTAAAAAATTCAATATAGAGTAACAATATATACATACTCAATTCATTTATGTTCTCATGTTTTGGACATCGTTCCAGGGATTCTACCACTCAGGTGTGATAACCTGATAAGAAGGATAACTGAAGTAATTCAGTATTCTCATTTATTTGTATCGTGGTAACAGCAGGAGATCTGAGAACGTAGAGCAGTCGCTTATGTTATGCAGTGTAGGGTGCAGTTCTTGCACTAAAGAGTTTATAGTCTAAGCTGGTGAAACAGTCAAGAGACAGTTCACCTTAGTTTTGTGCATGAGAAATAGAGACTCTGCCTCAAACCTGGGATTTCCTCATGTGTGTGGAGGCTGGATTGCATCCTGGAAAGACACACAGGCATGTGCTAAGAGTTATGCAGGAAGCTCTCCAGCACTAAAAGCAAGGGAAACTGCACCCCAAAACTTTAGGATCTTTGTTCCTATGGGTTGCTCAAGGGTGTAAAGCGCCAAATTAGAAATTAAACTAGGATCTACCATATGATTTAGCCACAAGACTGATTTCTGAAACATGAGTTCTTTTCTAGGGTTCAGCTAACACCACTGTGACTGTAAAATGACATACACAAATATGGGAGCTCTACATTTAGCTACGTTGAGTACTTTTATCTAGTTATCCATGTCATCATGGACACCAGCAAAGGTAGCATTTAACTTTTCATGCTGACCATCTCTGCTGTTCAAAGCTAGTTTTTTTAGCTGAGCTAGCTAGTGTGAAACTAGCTTGGCTATGTCTGCAGCACACATCTGCCACAACTTCAGCAGACAGACTCTAAGATCTGAAAAGCAACATCATAGTCAGAAAATTTATGTTACTTAGAAATACTAGCAAAGATCCTGAGGAAACTTGCAATCATTCACACCTCCTAAGCTTACAAGAAGTATTTCCTATGTCAATGTGAACTGAGCTGTTGCAATCATAAAAAAGCTGTAACAATGAAAAGAGAGTGATTCTGTTGTATCCAGAAGAAAAAAGAAATCAATGTGGGGAGAAAAAAAACCCCACCAAATGTAAGGTGTAAAAGCTGTACCAATTAGTTCTGTAATGCATGGCCTTTTGAAGTGCCAAAGAGCACTTTTAAATGGGACTTTTCTCCTTATATTTGAATAGATGGATTGTTTAATTGTACAGAAGCAATTATGTAAAGCTGAAAGACTGTATTCCTTTTAAAAAAAATTCTTTTTAACATCTGACAACAATGTGTTATAAATTTGAGGTACTCTATTTTCATGAAAGATCTTGTGCATCCCATCATTGTACGCTAACCTAAACATTGCTGTTGCTTTGAGCTTGAAATCAATGAAGGTGCTTCACTGTAAAGGAGGGAACAATTTAACCCAGTGAGCACAAAATTTCTTTTAGGCTGACATATGAAGTGAAGTCTGTGTGAAAATGACCTCCTCACAAAGCTTCAAACTATAATACATTTGTTTCTCTCACCCAGCTTACATGGTTCTGAGTAGCAAAGTATTAGCTAGCAAAAAACCAGGAATGTTTAACACCTGCTATGCTTCCATGCAATAAAAAAGATAAATACAATTTTTAACAAACTGGTATCTAGCTACTGATCTACAGTATGTGACAATGAATAAACTTAAAATAGAAAGTATTAATTCTATTATGTATCTACATGCAAATATATAAGAAATCTACTGCACTGAAGATGTAGATTTTGTCATATAATTCAGAAAATGTATTAATAACTTTGAATGTAACTGCACATATGATGGCACATATGACTGTAAGTCAGAAGAACAGAGCAGGAGCAATATGCATAGTTCCAAACACCATCACCATTTTGATTCTTCAGGTCTCTCCCTTGACAAGTAATAGTGATGCCCAGAAAATTCTTGGTTACCTTTGTTTTTTTGCAGCAATTCTCATGACTTTCAGGGGATCAAGGTTGTATCCATATGTTCTTGAAATTTTCACTGCAGTGGTTTCTGCAGTCGTAAGTGGAAAATGAATTGAAGTGGGTTTTATAGGAGCATGTGGGTTAAAACTGGCTGAAAGACTATAAACAAAAGATTATGATAGTGACTAGGGGAAAAATATCTAGTAGGGTAATGAAGGGTGCAGTTTCAGGATTGTTCCTATTCAACATCTTCATTAGCAATCTGGAAGAAAGAATAAACAGCATGTTAATGAAATGCACAAACGATACTAAATTAGGAAGAGTCTCAAATACTAGTGAGGACAGAAGCATAATGCAAAGGCCCTAGAGAGAAATGTGGGCAGGAAATAACAAGCCACCACTCAGAAAAAGGCATACTAATACATTAAAGCTAAGGCAGCATGAATCAATGTGAGGGAAAATCCACAGAAGTAGTAACACTGGGAGAGAGTCAGTGAGCAACATATTAGATATATGTTATAATGCAATATGCTGGCAATAAAAGCCAATATACTCTGGGCCATATATGCAAAGGCATAAAGTCGTGGATTGAGGAGGCCATAGTTCCTCTAAATGGCTCTCTGCTTACTGAAAATGGAATATTCTGTTATGAGAAGAGTATTGATACTGAAGGAGACTGCAAGTCAACATGGCTATGCTCAGTTGTAGTGGTAGGTGTTTTGGTTAAAAAAAAAATTGCAAGAAGGAACAGGGAAGGAGTGATACATGAATTCATGGAAAAACTCTGATGAGGAGGAACTGGAAGAAGGGTTAATAGCAGGAAAATTAACTGGCTGACCTCTGAAAGTTTTTTTTTTAACCTTTATCAGATCAACGTCTTTTTCTTCTTTGATGAAAGCAGATGACAAGATGGCATGGAACTTGCAAAAGGAAAGCAGTGCTGACTCTTCTGTTGGTAAAATATTTATCCTCCCCACTCATCACCTACATATAAATCTAATGAAAGGACTATAACTTGGGATCAATACAGTTCCTCACACTGTGAGAAAGTTATTCTAGGAATCGGCTGAAAGTTGCTTGCTTTTTCTTTTCTTTTCTTTTTTTTCTTTTTCATTAATGAGAAAGTCTGTAAGATAACTAGGCACAGGAAAAGGGAGAGAAAGAGGAGGTAAAGTGTGTCCTCATTTTTCTGTTTTTTGAACAGGACCCAATTTAAGTCTGTATGTCATGTGAATAGACATATTCTGCCGAACAAGAAAACTGTCTCTTTTTTGGCAAGATGGAGGAATACAAAGAAATAGAAGAAAGGACAAAAAACAACAACAAAACCAGTTGTGTCATTGAAGTAATCTGTGCTACATTTGTGGTTTTGACACTGCATGCATTCTAATTCTACCTTTTTTTTTTTTTTTCTGTTGCTCACCTAGAATACAGTAAAACTGTAACTGAGTAAACTCGGTTAAACCATACAGTAAACAGTACAATTATAGTAAAACTGTAACTGCATAAAACTCTCTGATCCTGGGAGTGATGCTGCTTCTATAAAAGGAGAGACTGAATAGATTAATATGCTTCAGTTTGTAAAAAAGGGAAGGCATGGTCAACATTTATTATTATGCACGTTCATATAAATATGCTCATTAATATGAACAATATGGAAGAGTGAATAATCGCCCCTCATTCTTTTTCTTCACACAATAAAAGAACGCAAGATTAGAAAATGAAAAGATCAGCCAGCTGGTGTAAAACAGAAAGAAGTGCTATTCCACACCATGTATAATTAAACCCAAAACTCATTACCAGATGATGGATGCAAAAGGAGGTCAGAGAGATCATGGAAGATGAGAGTTTGGAGGGGTACTGAGAAGAAAATTTCACATACAACTTGTTGCCCTGCAGGTCCTCAAACTTTAGTTTACCAAAAGCTAGAAATATATAAAAAACATGGGGGGTCACTGCGTGCATACTTACTTACTCTCTTCTACATGTGTTTCTACCCATACACCAGGTATGGTGTAGGCCTTGTACCATTAATCAGATCCAGTGAAGCTTTCTTTATGGTAAAAATTACAATAATGATCATAAAGAATACACACACACACAGACACACAGACACACAAACCCCTCAAGGATTTGAAAGCAGCAGAACTAGGAATTATGAATGCTTTTGGGGGTTAAGTGCAATATTAATTGGATGTTGTCTTGCCAGCTGCTATTTTGCCGTCAGGATCTGCATTATGGTGCAAACACTAAGGTCTATGAGTGACTAAGAAACAGTTCACTACTTTGGAAAACTACCTACATGCCAAAGTACTTTAAATTTTTTAGTCTTCAGGGGCTTCTCTCTGCGGCATGAATGTATAGAATATAAATTGTTAATAAAAATTTTGTGGTCAACAAAACATTTTTGTGAGTTTTAAGGGTATTGTATAGTGACACATTTGTTCAATACACACTAGATCTAATCCAGGGTAAAGTTAAGCTTTTTTTAAAGAGATACCACAGAGCTGGGCTGTACCAAGAGTAGAGTGGTGGGAAGGATCTTGCCAGGCAAAGTGAAATCCAGCAGATGTTGGGTGTGCATGATTGCTTCTATAACTTACTGTGGGTTTACTAGATTTATGCATCTGTCTATTGTGGTAGATGGAGGTGAATGTGTTTCTTACACTGCATCAGTGGAAAAGCATGAAACATTGGTTGCAGACCTTATATTTAAAGTGTCAGACTCCCTTGTCTACAACAACTTGTTCAGGTCTTCTTGTCCCACCTTCCAACACTCCACAGATGTTGAAAGCTTTATTGAAAATGTTACATGTTTTTGGTAGGTTAAATATGTATTTCAGCTTTCTTTGTCAGGTGAGGAGAACAATTTTTAGGTTTAGAATAGCAGACATATAAAAATAAATAAAAGGCTTACTTTATTCACAACATACAGTGTGTTGTAAGTGTGATCCCAGAGGGAAGATTATGAAAAAAAACATAAATCCCAGACTCTATCTTAATAATAAAAGGCTAGAGATATTACTGTGGTGTGAGAGACAGTTTATTTAATAATTAAACATATTTGCATTGTCAAAACTTTTGAAAGCTAAATGTATTGATTAAATATTTGGCTTCTTTGAGATAATGATCTTCTCTTAGGTGAAGCCTGTTAACTTAGTTGAATTACTTTCTCATAATATTTTCATAATGTATTTAGCTAGAGACCTCTGTAATTACGTTTATTATTCTTATCCTATTAAGGATGAAGAATGGTATCAGGGAGAAAAGTCGGCAATCATTTTGTTATCAGAGTTACTGCAGCCTTTTGAGGGCCTATATCCCTTCATCTTCCCGCACAGGTCTTTCCTAAAGGGTTTTGGTCTTTGATCAAGAGTGTATTTCAGATGGCAAGTATACAATAGCACTTTGTGTATGGGTAGACTAACTCATTTTGGTGCCCATTCTAGAAAAAATGCCCATGAAGTCTGGCTGTGGGTTGACACTTGTCACAAACACCTACTAATAAAGACCAGAGCCACAGTCAATAAAAAAATGTGCTTATCACTGAAGCCAGAGACAGGCATGTTTGGGGAATAGAGAATGAAAATTCCTAAGTGTGCAAGTTCATCCATTAAGTAAATAAAACTAATTTACATTAAACATCTTTTATTCTGAACAAGGGTATTTATTAACCAATCAGCTTTTAAAGTTCATTAAAAGTTTATTAAAAAAATATCAGGTGTGGACAAGTCCTGCTCTTTATGGTAAGACATTGCAGTTTGGTATTCTTCTACCATTTTGTGGCTGAACCTCATCACTTTATTATTTCCAGTTCCTCTGCTCCAAATGGCTGATTCCACTTTCTAGGCTTCACCTGACTCCATCTGTGTTCCACTGGAAAAAGAGGTGCAGAGAGCTGGTGCTTGTCTTCACAGGGGTGGCATAAAGCTGGCAGACTGGTAGTTAATGTGACTCCTGAATGAAGCATACCTCACCCTACCCACACTGGTGTTGGGAATGGAAAGCTAAATAACTGTTCTCCATTTTCTGAGCCTGAACTGGCCCATAATATTTACTCTGTTCACAGCCAGTGGACAGCTTCGACATGTGGCCCAACTATAAAGAACATCTCTAATGCAGTATTTATTTTCCTCTGTGGCTGAGATTGCTGTAACCATCCTTTCTTGGCTTAAGCCAAATTATTAATACAGTAATAAAGAATATTTTGTGGTTACCGGTTATTTTAATCTTTTTTCTGTATTCTAAGCATATTTCTTGGCTGACAAGTCTTGGTACCAGCCACAAACTGTAGATCAAAGCAGATCTTGATTTCTTAGCTTCCTGAAATGTTAAGAATTATGGCAAAAATAGATGAATGCCTATGTACTGCATCTCCATGTCCTTTTCCACTGTAGTAAGGAGCAGAAGATGGGCACACTTGTGTACTCTGTATTTATCACTAGGTTGCAATTATTGCAGTACAGTATACCTCTTTAACCATGCCAACAGTGATGGCTGTTTTAAATATAATGAAATTCTGGAGTACATCTACGTTATACTTAACAGGTAGATGGAATGAAAAAAACAGCCTGGGAATTAACAGCAGATCAAATTCCTGCTATACTAGCTGTATGTCTGTTGTTTATTCTTCTGGCACCTGGTGTTTCACTACAATTTCTTGGTATTCATCACAGCTCTCCAGAGTACCAAAGTCCAGCTTTTGATACTTGCCTGGTAAAATCCAAATGATGCTGAAGTATAAATACTTCTATGCAGATTTATAGCTCTGTAAATCTTTCAGTGAAATTAACAGTTATATTTAAACCATTCCAGCCTGCTCAATAAATTAGTTATAGAAGATTTCCTTACTTGTAGTGCTGTTTTTACAGTGCCATAATTGTGTAAAGTAGCCATATTGTAAATGCAAATCCCATGTTTTGTGTCCAGCTGCTGAAACTGAATTTGTGTATTAAGTTTCACAGTAGCAGAAGATTCAATACATCACCGTTTCTTAAGGTTCAACACAGTAGTTGGCATTCCTTTGTATACCTTTGGTAAACACATATTCATTACCCCTTATTGTCCTTGGGAATTATGCATAGCTATGAATGAGAGAGTTGATAAGCACAAGTATTAGAAGCACATTATCTTGAAGTTTTGCATATGTTTTGGAAATTTAAATTCTACTGCATGTGTGAAATAACAGATTTGTTTTTAGATAGCTTATCAGTAAAAATACAGTAGTCCATAGACAAAGAATTATGTTTAATAGTTTTCAAGCATTTTAGTTTGTCTAAAGTGATGATATGAGAATATCTCTGAATTTCTGAAAATGCACCCTGCCAGGAAGCAGACACACTAAAGTGTTCAGATAACTGCATCCTATAGCTATGTTTATGAGTAAAGAAACACAAGCATGTCGTTGCTGGACTAGAAATACATAATATTGATAAATTATATATACATTACTGATTTGTAGCAAAATTATTCTACCAGCTACCAATATTCAGAAGTGTAAAACCCCAAATTGTTCTTCTGAATTATATCTAGGCATGTCCAGTATTTATTGAGGATTAATAAAAATTTAGTAAAAAATAATTAGTTCAACAAGCTTTCTGTTCCAGTAGATGAAGATTGTTATTCTGTATAAACTGAATTTGACTCAGCAAAAGACTGTACTTCACTACTCATTTAGAGGGCAGTACCAAAGCAGACTTGGCACTGGCTTCTAAGGGTGTAAGCACATGCTTTAAAATAAGCATGTTTCAGCAATGAACAGAGTATCATCTTTTCTCTAAAAAGAAATTAATTATTTTAAATCTGTTAAGTGATGTAGGTACATTGTAAACTATATCCTGATGTGTATATAGTTTAATGAAATGTAATATGTTGCATATATACAGTTAAAGAAACTGAAAGTTGATGGATCATATTACACTGAATAATAACAATTATATCAAGAAATTTAGTTTGCAATCCTGCATTAGATATGGTCATGTCAGCAGTCATATGACACTATGTCCTATCAAAGGATGTAAGAGTTCATTCTGGTGTGTATACTTGTGAAATAAGGTTCATTGTTATATATACTTCAAGTACATAGAGCCAAAATCAGGTCTCCAGAAAACAGCTTTGGAAAAAAAACCCCTTATTGTCTCTCATCTTTACAACTTTGAGTTCAGTTTACAAATACAGAATTTTTCCAGAAGGTAATGCTTTGTTTCTAATGCTCTAGTATTACTAAAGACAGTCATTATGAAGATACAGAGATAACCTCTGTTTATTATTGTATATCAGGGAAATATCCTGCTTATCCTTTTTGAATAATAGATAATATGAAATAGTCACTTAGGAAGAATCCTCATTAGGAATGAATTGCATGCCCTCCTGCAATTCATTTGACCAAATCCTCTTTTGTAGTAGGGAAAGCATCTTTCAATGGATTCAATAAGGATCACTTATATACTGGTGTCCAATATTCATGTAAGTACAGAGGGAGTTGGAAATACATGATCTTTAAGGTCCTTTCTGATCCAAACCATTCTATGATCTATTCTATGATCTAAGTGCATAAAGAAATTGTGAAACACATAATCCAAAAGTTTTTTCCAAAGACACCACATGAAAAATATGAAATAGCTACTCAGGCATTTTCTATGTGGAAAGGCAGAGTTAAAAATGAACAGAAAGATCCTATCTGATAGACCAGAGACACTAAGAATGGCTGTTGATTGTGTTAAATAGCAACTAATATAAAACCGTAGATTGAGATTCACAGATTACACACAAATGAGAGATGAATAGGTCTTATTTGAAAGATGTGAGAGGCTCTGATGGGGTAGCAATGAGTAGGGCTGGTTGACCCCGTCAGTGTACAAGGACCAGATGAATGTGAAAGGGTGGGTTGTATTTGAGCAAAACTATAAATCTCTTTGACCAGCTGTTTGCTTGGGAAAAGGAATAGTAGGAGAGGAAGGACCGAAGACCCATTTTGTTGCTGATGAACAGCTGAGCCAGGAGGAGAGGAGGCCTTGGTGCTACTGCCACAATATACCTGGTAATATGTGCACACACACATTTTGGGGAGGCTACTCTGCACTGTGCTCAGTGATTCTCCAGACTAATGGGGAAAGACGGAGGAAGTTTCAATTTCTCTATTTTCTCTGGCTGCTTCAGGACAATATGATGACCTTCTACTTAATGCTGAGAAGAAGGTAATTTGATGGCTTTAGAGCTTAGAGAAATGTTGGATGAAATCTCAGTGACAAGTCCAGCTTCTTCCTATTGCTCCAGAGACACAAATTATCTCTAAAAGCAAGTACCTGAAGTCTCTTCAAATACTATGGACAATTCTAAGCTGAATGTGTATGGCAGATATCCACACACACAGAAACCAAACAGATAATTCTGTTTGTAATGGAGACAGAGGTATCTCTGAAATACAACCAGATGAATATTAATCTTATTAAATAGAAGTGAAATATGGTAATAGGGAGGAATTTGTATTAAAAAGAAACTGAAAAAAATTAAAAACATTAAGGAGAAAAGGAGAAATTAATATAGGTTCTTAATAGTGGGGGTTTATTAATGTTAATACTTGTGGAATCTCAGATCTGGAAACCACTTCTGTCAGTAAATGTAACATTACTGAATTCCTTTAAGCAGACTGAGACAGTTTGGCCTGGCTACAGTTATTCCTGTGAATATGTGTAAACTGGATGAGGACCCAATCTGTACTAAAATCATTAAGAAGGCCATTGCTGACAGCAAAACTGCTGTAGGCGAAACGAATTAAAAAATATTTCACATGCAATAATTAATATCAAAAACATGAAATAGAGCAGATTGGATTATGTGTAGCACAACTCTGTAGAGAATTAAAACTCTTTAGAGATAACGTTGAATGGTGGGATCTTTAAAGTATAAATTTTAGCTCACAAGACCAAATCTGGTTAATGGAAAATGGCACTACAAGGTGTCATATGATAGCATCTGATGTATTACAATAGGAAATGAATTAAATGGTGATTAATTAATTACAAGCATAACAGATGATAGCAATATCTGTAATCAAAAGTGATTACATTATTCCAAGATCAAATAACATAGTGAAGATATGTATTTGAACAAATACTAGCTAACATGCACCATTTAATTTATCTGCTTAATAAGTCAGTGCAGTGACTGATGAAATATCTTTTTTTTTATTTTTTCTTTTTACATGGAGAAATAAGAAAAAATGGGTAAGTAATAAAGAAGCATAGGCTGACTGTCTGAATTTCCATTTTCATCATGACTGCTCTCTTCTTCAGTTACTCTTATTTTTTTTCTAGTTATGTTAGGGTATAAATCTCTGTCTTTTTTCACTCCAAAGGTGTTTTGTTTGGTTAGTTTTAAGTTCTAACTCAAGTTGTTTCCATGCAATTCAAACAGAGAAAAATACATTCTTAAGAAAACATATTTTACTAAAATTTGATGTGCACTAGATGTAGGAAGCAATAAGTATAACTACAATTCTCACAGGGGACAAAAAAACACAAATGAAGGAGTTTGGTTTTGTGGTTACCTGTTTTGTGAGATATTTAATTGCTATTATTTTGGAGTTTGTTGTATTCCTTTTCCCTACCCAGACGTGTAAAATTCCTTCAGCTGGAAATGTAAGTGTATCCCTTAGCACTTTGCAATCACAGATGCTTTCTTGCCTTTTGCAGTTCAGCCCAATTACTGCCTTCAGTACCAGACTTCCTCTAGAACTTTGCCCCAGATGACATTTATAAGAAATTAGGGATGACTTCCAGCCACTACAAATTTCAGAATGCCATGCCTAAGTAAATCCTTAATCCTAATTTTTCTTGAAAGGTCCAGATAATTACATACAAAGGTAATTTTTAACCTATAAAGATTTGGTCTCTTTAAAAGATCCTCAAATTGTGCATCCCAAGAGAAACACCTAATATAACTTTTGAAAAATTTAGGTCAGTGTATAAATTTAGAGCCCCATGTTACCTGAGAGTATCAAGTTTGAGCTGTATAATGTTAGACACATGCATTGACAGTTTGGCTAAATTTAGTGGCAGTTTGAACTTTCAAATGCATGCCTGTGAAAACAGCAGAAAAAATAAACTAAAAATCACAGAAGACTTTTTCTGATTTTTTTCCCTTTGTGCTTTTACAGCAGTTTTTACCAAATATATTTAGTGGATATTTATAGAAAATTTTGTGATCCTGACACTTTCATGCCAAAGTACAAACTTGTCATAGTATCTTCTAAGTGTGAAACTGTAAGTGAGAAACTAAAGAGTAAGGTACTTCTCTACTAATGTTTCTGTTTAGAATTCACAGAAAAAGCAGAAGAACAGACAAAAAACATGAAAAAAATTCTCTTTCAGTCTCTGGAGATATATCTGCTGTTTGTTTGAACTGGAGAAGGGCTGCAGCACTGTTCTGTGCTAATGCCACCCCTAAGACCTGGGGGCTCTGGGAATTGCTGTGCCTAGAAGACAAAGATCATTGAGAAATGGCTTTGGCCAGACACACAAGGATGTCATCCTTCAAGTTCAGATGAAAGAAGAAAGGCTGACTGTCTACCTGTCCAGCCATCTTACTCCTGTGACCATACCTCAAGCATATGCTCATTGTGTATAGCTAGCATATAGTTAGCTAAACCTGACAGTTTAAACTCTTTTTTTAAGCCCACCCGGGATTTCTGTGAAGACCTAAGGAACCACTGCCAACTCAGTCTAATAGGTATGTTGTTAATCTGCAGTGCAAGAGATGTAATTTCTAATTCTCTCTCTGCTGTGTATTAGGAAATTTTCAAGAAGGTCAATAGCATCCTGGCCTGTATCCAAAAAAGTGTGGCCAGCAGAACAAGGGACGTGATTGTCCCCCTGGATTGGGCAGTGGTGAGGCTGCACCTCGAATACCGTGTTTAGTTTTGGTCCCCTCACTTCAAGAGGGACATTGAGGTGCTGGAGTGTGTCCAGGGAAGGGCAACGAAGCTGGTGAAGGGTCTGGAGTACAAGTCTTATGAGGAGTAGCTGAGGGAACTGAGGTTGTTTAGTCTGGAAAAAAGAGGCTTATGGGAGACCCTGTTGCTCTCTACAGCTACCTGAAAGGGGGCTGTAGGCAGGTGGGGGTAGGTGTCTTCTCCCAGATAGCAAGTGACAGGAAAAGAGGAAATGGCCTCAAGTTACGCTGCGGGGGTGTGTGTATGTGTGTTAGACTGGTTATTAAAAAAACTTTTTTTTCACTGCAAGGGTGGCCAAATATTGGAAGAGGCTGCCCAGGGAGGTGGTGGAATCACCGTCCCTGAAGGTATTTAAAAAACACATAGCTGCAGTGCTTAGGGACATGGTTTAGTGATGGACTTAGCAGTCCTGTGTTAACAGTTGGACTTAATGATCTTAAAGCTCTTTTCCAATCTAAATGATTCCATGATTCTGATTCTATTTTTGCAAGAATGGAAGACAGCAAAACGGATTTACTCCTTACAGCACTGCCATTTTATCAATGAGATGTGTAATAGAAATGAAGAAGTTCCGTGATCAGATTAATAGAGTGGGTTTCCTATCGATAGGATATCCACTGGAATGAGGTTTGGTTTTGTTTAACAGGAAGCAAATGTCAAATAAACTTTTATTTCACTAGAATGCAGTTATAACAGCTCTCTCAAGTGTAAATCTAATCAGGGTTAAATTAACACTTTAGCTTTTCCTTAGTATGGGCACCAATAGACTCTCTCCACTATGCTAGCTGTCAATATCTACGCTGCTGGTAGAAGTGAGTTATCTGTGACATATTTGTTCCTCTGCAAAAAAGTGGGGGAATGTGGCCAACCAGTTTCAAATCTTCTAGAAGGACTCACATAAACATATGCACTCAGTGTAGGATCACTCTCTCTTCTGTTAGGAACTGCGCAAAACATACAGAGAAAACACCATCCCTGATACGTAACCATTCCTGAACCTAATATCCAGGCTGGCTATACAATTCAGGTTATCCCATTTTACTGTAAATTTTATGTTGGCCTTCATTACCTTAACAAAAAGACCTGAACCAACTATCTCCAGTCTACTTTAAGTGTATTGTGAAGCAGAAAATTACTGCTATTTGCTACTTATTGTAGTTTCCCGTCACGGTAGATTTTTCACACTTGGGATGCTAGATGTGTATATTACACAGCTGTGTCAGTGTCACACAAGCCAGCCATCTTTCTTTCTTCATGTCCCTATTCCTTTAGAGAGAAAGCCTTTTACACTTCAGGTATGATTCAAGGAATGACCTCCTAACCTGGAGCTTAAGTTGTGGTGAAATATCGCCTGACAGGTTTCTGAAGGGAGGAGGTACAGTAGACAAAGTTTCCTCTGGTATAATGCTTTAGAAAAAATAAAAATGAAGGCTATTTTAGGTCAGATGTACTTGCATTGTGCTGGGAAGGGTAAGGAGAAACCTTCTGCATTAGATGAGCTCTCTCTTTGGTAGGTGGCTCCAGTCCTGGTGGATAACAGTGAATGCTAGCTAGCTGCCAAGCACTCTGCCGATAGCATAACTGAAGCAGGTTCAGATTTATTCAAAACTCATCTTTGAATAGCCTTTATATGCCCCTGACAGATTCCCCATAGAGTTTACTTTTCCAGTGAGATTTTATATATAGTCACATGCGTATATGAAACTGTACCTTATATCACTCAAACACACATATATATCGCTAGCAGAAAGCAACTGTCTCTATAATTAATGTCCCATTCCTCCCGGCAGCCTAAATCCTTTACAGGAACCTCTTCTATGACACTTGTACCTTCAGATCTGATGCAAAACTGTGTTTAATACACGTTTGAGGATTCTCCCTTGGCATGGGTCATAATCCTGACTTGTCAAATCAACTTTAAGAGGAATTCCTAGATGTAAAACTGTCTTTGTCCACTCTGTGAGGCTATGAATACTCATGAAAACTGCTTTGAGTAGAACAATAAATTGCTAACTTTAGTATCTAGGAAAAGTGCATTCCTTAATTATAAGAATCCTCTGGTAAACTTCATTATAGTGGTCTTAAAAAGGGACACTGAATTCATATGAAAATTACTTAATGAAATCAGTTCAGTGCATCCAGACCAAAATCGATAGGATTAATAGATTTTAAAACAGAGTGATATACAGCACTCTCTAATTTTAATAGCCTGAAGATCTGTTTAAAAGCTGTTTTATTCCTAATTTCCTAATTTCTCTTCTATTACTAACCTATTTTACAACTCTCTACATTAAACTCTTTGAGAAAGCTGATCAAAGTAAATTTCAAAGACCACCACTACTAAACAAACAAATGCTCTGTGTTGCCAGGTTGCTGGGAAAAATATGTGAATGACAGCCAAAGGAACTGGATACTTCTAGTTTCCAAAGCAAATTTTAAAAACTGCCTTGTGCTAAAATCTTCTGTTTAAAATATTTTCTTTTGGAACTGGAACTTAGACTGCTTTCAGTTTGTCAGTCACTTAGGCTTCAAGTTAAGTATGCAAGCACACAGAGCACAACAAAAGAACACACTAATTTTATTCTGTCAAAAGCAGTTTCTGTTTCTTATTCCCCAAGGCCAGCGAAACCAAAGCTGGGCTAAAACATTAAATACAGTGAAGCAAACACACATATATACTTATCTCTTGTTAAAATACAGAACTGAAATGTAGGAAAAAGTATTCTACATAATTTTTATCTTTCTCACAGCTTCAACTGATGGCAAAAACAAACAAGTAAACACATTCCCTTAAAATCATGAGCAAATTTTCAGTCAGTTCAACACAACCCCTAATTTCGCTCAAGTGGGTAGAGCCACCTGCCATTCTGCTGTACACTTGGCTATAATTTGTGCATTGCAGTCTTATGGAAATCTATGAAATGGTGCGGTCAGTTCTGAATCTAATCATGTTCTCCCCTTGGTAAATAAACTCCTTTGTTAAATTCAGGTGCTCTGGACCTTCAGCCTGTTCGCTCACTTCATCTACACTCACATAGACAGTTGTAGGTAGAACTTGGGATATCTTTCTAAAGGAAAACCATTTTCTGTTAAATATTGCACATAATACATCTTTTTAAACCATATTGCTTTTTCTTTGATATATTTACACTGGCTAAGTGCAGCCTTGAACATTGTGGCCTGCTGGACAAATTTTCTAGGAACTATAACTGAAAAACTGGAGTTCTTAAAAACCCATTATCTGCAGAGAGGCACAAGGGTAAAGGAGAAACTCATCATTTCACCTGAAGCTCTGTAACTCTTTTATTGTTCTTATTGACCTTTCAGCGTATCAAATTAACACTGTATCCTTCTGTTGTTTGTTTATTTATTTATCTATTTTAAAGACACAGTCCTGTGCTAACACACCTAGGAAAACAATTCTTCCATTCTAGCAAGATGGAAGTGACAACATATAGTGTAATGGATGAATAGTGCTAGTAAGATGAATTTACTGGTTTTCTTTGGGGAAAAAAAAATAAATCAAGAGAGAGTGAAGCCATGGCAGAACAATTATATGCTAGCTCAGCCTTCAAAATGGAGTTCTCTGAACTGAAGGAAGACCTTTCTTGCAATAGAAACCAAACTAGCAGTACTATTTTGAAGAAGCTGTTTTATGCCCTCATTTATCATGGAAGTGCTTTTGATGCAGATGTTTCCACAGGATTAATAAGACATGTTTTTCCCTCATCTACGCCAAAACAGTAACATCAGGCCTCAAGAGAGAAAGGTTAACATTTACTATACTACACAGATAACTCAGTGTGAAAGCGTAAACCAGTTTTCCAAATTAGCCACATAAAAATATTCTGAGAGGCTTCTGTCAGAAACACAGATAATATGGAAAGAAATGGACAGACTTCTTTGGAATGACGTTTCTTGCTACAACTTATGTAGGTATGTGTGTATGGAGCAACACATACATGCATTTGTGCACACATCTAAATAGGTAAAGCAGTTTGAGGAGTGTTTCTCACTTATATAATGTAGCTTCTCAGCAGAAAGAGGAAAGAGTCAGTAATATGTGCTGTTGCTCTTTCTGCATGAATAAGGTCATATTTCCACCATTCTTTACCCTCTTCTTGCCTGAAATATTCAGTGCTGTCATTTCAATACCCAGACCATTAAATCTAATCATTAGAAATTACTAAAGACATTTTTGTCTGAGACACAGACAGTGTTTGAGTGATTGTCACATCAAATCCCTAATTATTGTCCAAGTACACATCACCAGTATATTGCTACTCCAACATAACTCAAAATTGAAGGAGTGTAAAGTGACAATATTTTTTTTGTCAGTTGAGGAAGATATGGAAAAAAAGCTTGCATCAAGATGCAAACAGAACAGTGCTTCATTCACAAAACACCTGATGATATGCTGATGTCCCTCCAGTTTGTGCATCTTTGATGAAAATTAAAACACAACATTTAAATACTGTTTCTCAATACATATCACTGAAAATCTGATGACATTGAAATCCTTACAACTATGAGAATACAGACTGAAAAGTCGTCTGAATTTATTTAGCTAGAGCTAAATCTTTAAAATTTTACCAACCAAGATGTTCAGCAACAAATTTAAAGTGCCTGAGCTTTCTGGAAAAAAAAGTATTCAAAAAATGCATACCATAATTGTAGGCAGATTTAATGTCATTGGAAAGATTATTCATTTCTCTGCCAGAGAAAATAAAACATTGAGATACCAATAATTAAAGTTTATGTCTGTATCCACAGTACTAGAAATTGTTCAGGAAAACCAAAAATAATAAAAAAATCAAAGTGAATATAACAGTAAAGAAAAACAAGATTCACATAACAATGGTTGCAGTTTTGGCATGCTCATGTAGGACAGAAAGATCTGAAACCCACTCTTCATTTGAGCACTCATGACACAGGTTGTTTTGGATACTGAAGGTGATTGTATAAACCTGTAAACTAGTAAGAATTGTGGGATCATGGAGTAGACTTAGACTAATATCTAAGGAATAAGGGTATCTGAAAGTAAGATATTCTCAGAACAACTGCCTGAATAACCTTGGCTCAGGACTACAGCTAAAATTCATGGACAGCACAGAAGAGGAAATAAACATTAACAATATTGCTTTCCTCTGGTCTGGAATCTTCTATCAAACCAAGGCCTTTCTCCTTTGAAGCTGTTAATGGATGAATGCACGAAGTGGTCATAAACAATTAAACAGATTTTCATCATAAATGCTGCAGATTTACAAAGCAAGTGTATCTCTCTGGAGGTAAATTAAAACTCTACTTAAAACTGTAAGCTCAAGTCAGTGAGTTTTGAAATAACCCGGGTAATAAGAGATAAAAGAGCTACAGTCCTTAGGTTGCAGCCTATATACCATTGATAGTGGTCTGCAG
Source organism: Falco peregrinus (assembly GCF_023634155.1). Lineage (NCBI taxonomy): Eukaryota > Metazoa > Chordata > Aves > Falconiformes > Falconidae > Falco > Falco peregrinus. Next base: position 64,258,472 of record NC_073723.1, read on the forward strand.
AGAATTCATAGGTCAGGTTGCAGCCTCTCCTCCGTGCTCCCGGTTCATGGAAGGGAAGAGGCGATGAAAGAATCAGGTGGCAAAGAAGCATGTAGGGGATGCAGCAGAGGAACTGAACAGATGGATGTGGGAGACAAAATGAGGAGCAAAAGTGACAGCACAATCATTGCACTCTAGACAACTAAAAATACACAAATACTTTTATATTTGTTTCCTTCACTGCAGTTGCCAGAAAGATGTTGCATAATGACAAGTAAGAAGGGATGCAGCACAAGGAAATAGAAGTCACAGTGAAGGAGATGCATTAGTCGCTTTCTACTTTAAATGATGCTCCCGCATCTGAAAGTCAGAGGGCCTGTAGCTTAAAAAATTTGTAACCCCATACAGGAAAGTAATTTCTTCCAGTCCTTCTGTAATGCCTGAGAGTGATAGCAGAGTTGCCTTGGACAAGCTCAGCTGTTATAACGCACATAAGGAAAAAATAGTTTCTAAGTTGTGAGCTATTTAAGATCTTCAAGATGAAATGTTACACTTCAGGAATTGTAAAGTATCAAATTCAAAGTTTTATTTTATGAACAGAATTATTGCAAATGCCAAAAATTAAGGCTTATTTATAGCTACATGAATAGTTATTAGAAAACAGCTCAGATGCATTTTGTGTGGCTAATACAGTCTTTTTAGTTAGCTATTTCCTGATCTAGTTGGCGCTGTTAGAAAAGGGCACTGAGTGGAGAAACTAGAAGACAAGAAAAGCATCTTTCTTTTATTCGGTGGTTAAAAGGTCCATCTGATAAACAGGAAATGTACCTGTGCTTTCAAGGTTGTTTTGGTGTGTGTAGTAAATAGATACTGGATAAAATCTACAAGCATTCTTGAGAGTAAGGACCAGCACCTATGTTTCTTAGTCCTCATCTAAGCCACACCATGACTCAATACAGAGTTGTAGCCTCCTTCCTATCGCTTACTGAGTTAAATCCTCTGGAAAGTACCACTGCTTCAACATGCTCTGAAGGAAACACCCTTCTTTACTAACTCCTTTATAAATGGGGTGGACTAACCCACCACAGAACAAATTGGGTGTATAGCTGGGGATAAATTTGCATCAGCTGAAATTAATCACAGACTACACCCTCAGTTTGCTGACCACGAAGAGAAACAAGTTCAAGTACACTTATGTGCTTTGTATTCTCCCTGAACCAGCTCAAAATATTTTCCTTGTTAGTATGTTGCACTAGCTGCCTGCTTCTCAGTTCAGGGTCAGAAGTTCTTCACCTTTGCTCTATATTCCCTTTTCTTTAGAAATAATAAAAAAAATAAGGACAGCAACAGTGAAATCATCCATAATAATTTAATGATAGTTTTATTATAGTCAAGGCTCTTTAAGGACATAAACAAGATAAGCTCCACAGGAAGATATACCATTTTTTACTGGATCAACTAATACAGCTGGAAAAGTACATGGATCTGGGGACACATGACCTCCTGCAAGTTTAAAATGGAAACAGGGAGCTTGTCTAAGATACTTATTTACAAGTTGAATATACATATCAAAAAGTATTACATTATAGAAAGTTTGACTTTTAACAAAAGAATTATCTCTTTCTTTAAAATAAGAACCAAAATTCTGGAGGTCTTGGTAGCCAAAGGGTTCATCACCTAATCAAGTAAGTTTAAGTCTGTTACTTTTATTGTGTTTACATGATTTTTGATTTCTGATGTTTCACTTGACAAGATTAAGCTGCCTCATTGAACTGAAGCATACTGGGTGTCCTCTCAGCTATATGTCTGCAATACTGCTGTCTAACTTAGATAAAAGATGCCAATAACATTTCTCTTTTGAAGTTTAGAGTAACATGGGCATTTAAGTTAATGATTTTGCTAATTAACTGAGTTTATACATCTTTGTTAAGGCATTTCATTGTTTACATACTCAATAGAATTGGCTAAAAATAGTTTCAGGCTAAGTGAAATTTTTACCACCAAATAGCCATTTCATGTAAATTGTGCAGCCAGACCACTTTTATACCACAGCTTGTGTTGTGTCTGATTTATTGTGACATCACTTTACTAGACTGGTGGCTTGAAGAGGCAAAGTGTAGGCTTAATGTCAATTCAGAAAAGAGGAACAAGAACAAAGTGCTTTCTTCCTGATGATAACTTAAGTCAGAATAATAATAACAGAGTCAGAATAAGTCAGAATAATAAAATGAGAGATGTTATTAATCCATAGCTGTTCCCATGGAAAACATTCTCTCCCAAATATCTTTGGTGAGGGGATCTTGTGGCTTTCTTATCACACATTTTTGAAGTGCTATATGCTACTTTGTTTTGGTGTCAAATTAATTAGCATTTCTTTCCTTTTCCTTTGCCCTCAGTATCGTAGGCATTTCTTAGGAGAACATGTATGTTTTCCACAGGTTATTATTTACCCAGATTGTAGTAATATCTAAAAATGGGTCAGGCATAATCTTAATGCAGAAGACACAATCTCTTCTCTCAAGAGACAGCAAACGATTGTAGCCTCATAAATGTGATTTTTGCCATGACTAGTAAAAAGCTGCAGACCTTTTGCTGCTGTGGCAGTGCAGGGTCTTAGGGCTCATCCAGGCTTGCTGTGGCCACAGCTGGGTTCAGCCTGGTTTAGCAGTTGTTTAGAGGAGCAGTGCTTATGGGAGGCAACTGTGCCACGCTGGCTTTAGAGAGCTTCTGAGAAGGAAACAGGTGCTATGAGAAAAAAAACATGTAAGTAGCCTTAAGTGGAAGATCAGAAAGAAAGAAATTGCTACACTGCTCCCAGCAAAGACTTCAACTTCCTTGTTGCTGTCCCCTCCTATTTCCCCCAATTTCTCTAGGAAGACTGAAACCATCAACCTTGGGAATGCAAAGGGACACAGGACAGGTGAGCACCACATCACAAAAAAAGTAAATACTAGGAAAGTGGTGGGGTTTTTCTGGTAATCTTTTTTTTTTTTTTTTTCCTTTTTTGTGTGTGTTTGTGTATATATATGTATAGCAATTTAAATGGTAATATTAGACTTTTCTGGATTAATTAAATAGGTTATGCTGTTAGTCTGTTAAAATATTTATTAAACTAACAACAACATTTTAGCCTATATATGTATGTAGTTTGTCCCATTTTGCACACAAGATTTTGAGCCTACAAAAGTAAAGCATATTCAGTTACATAATAGAATCACATACGTCTTTTGCATTCTGCATAGTTAGAAAATAATTCCTTGATTTGATCATTTCTTGGAGGTGTGATGACAAAACAGGTTTTCAAAGACGAGAAGGTAGAAAAGGGTTCCTGAGTAGGACTTAAGAACTAAACAGTGTGGTGGAATATCTGTGGGTCCTTATTTGGCCCTTAACCTGACATCGGCTCTACCGTTATTTTCTGGGCATGTGGTTGGAACATGTATGCCACACTTCGGTTCTCTACCTATTAAACAGAAGTAGGTATAATCCAGCACAGTGGGATTTCTTCATAAAGATAATAATAAGAAGAAGATACCTTGTAATGGGGATAAAGTAAAGGCATGCTATTCTGGTTTGCTGGTGTTTTTTTCCAGTTCAGGAAGGATTTTTCCATTAATTTTCAACAGATGCTGAGGGGGAAAAAATCTTATAGATAAAAATGAGAAAATAAGAAAGATAAAATTATGAAGGCATAGTTAAGAATGCACTATGTGCTTAAGTATCATCTTGCGCACTTCCCAAATGTGAGGGCAATCTTGTTTTTTCCATGCAGCACTTTCATGCAACTAAAGACAAAGACTTGCAGACTGTGCTGACAAGTTGGGTAATATTGGCCTGGCAAACAACAACTTTGAAAAGAATTTGAATGTTCACAGTGGATAACTAGATACATGTGAGTTCCCAAAAGAGATAGAAGTATAAAGCAGGAAATCTTGTGTAAAATTAGGGGGCAATATCATCTTAGTATAGGTGCAAGAACTACTGGAATGCCGTGCTCTTGGTGGCAGTTGAAACTGGTGAAAGTTTGTACGAAATACAGGAGAATGATTAAAAGATTTGGAAACAGCCCCCCTTGAGGGTTTTAATCTGTTTATCAAAGAGATAAAAGAGATAAATTTAAGGGGGGTGGTGTATGTGTTTGTGTGTGTGGGTGAGTGACTGTCTTGCGTACTGGAAGTATTTCCTGGCAAACAAAACTTTGATCAAGGGTTCTCTAATATAGTAGACAAAAGTGTAACAAAATTCAATGGCTGGAAGCTGAAGCAAGACAAATTTGGAACGACAGAATAAGGCTCCAATTTTTAACAGTGAAGATAATTAACTAGTGAGTACCTTGATGAAATTGTGGTTGGTTTTCCCTGGAAATTTTAATTAAGACTCAGGAGATTTTTCTTAGCAAACTCTCTTTTAATTCTGCTGGAATTACTTCTGGTAAATACTATAACCTTTGTTATTTAAAAGGTCAGATTAGATTATCATAATGACAGTAATTTCTGATTTTGCTATCTGTGTTCTGTAATGATTTATCTCATGTTCTTGTTGTTGTCTCATACATGTTTCTCTTAAGTCCCCTTTCCCTGGATATAGACCCTACTTTCTAACTTCTCTGTCCACTGGCCTCTGCTCTCTTCTTGTGTCCCTTGTTCACATGTGCATTTTGATTCGACTCACAGCCTGAACATGATCAAGTCAGTAGACTGAAGCTATAAGAAACCAATAATATTTTGCTAAAAATATTGCCTCCCCAAAGAGCTAATGGCTACCTTGCATTAATATAGATATTAGGGGTCTGAGAACAGGCTGGAAGTGGTTAGAAAAATTATTTCAGTTTGCAAAGCTTTTATAACTTTGATTTTATGAATAGCCATATTTTTTTTAGAAGGGAAGTATCTCTCAACCTCTGTCTCCAGTGGTCCCCAGTGAGACAGAAAATGTCAATGAATTAGTTTTTTCATTTAGAGCTCAGAATGGTCTGGATTTAAAAAGAAAGGAAACCTTTACTACAGCAGAAATGCCGCTCTGATATAAGTTTTCCGAACAGTAAATGGATCAAGGTCCAAATTAGGTCTTCATTGTGTCAGGTGCAATGGTAGCAGCCAAACAAAAGCAACCCATAGCCTTAGGTCTGACAGTCTGTTAAATGAATTTGTATGCACACAAGAAAGTGTCTCTGAAACCTGAAGATGCCCAAGAGAGAGACTCTGGAAAGGTTTTACAGACATTTAATAGTTCAAGACATTATTTGTTCAATAATGAAAGAAAAAGGTTTAGAGAGCAATCAGATTTTCATGGACAAAAGCTAGGCTTTTGTCCTAAGGGGGAAAAAGGATCATAGGCAGTGATTTTTGTATGTGTCAGGATGAGATGCAAAAAAAGGGTTTGACAGCTGGAGAAGCAAGAGAAGAGAAAGGGCTGCTCATTCTATCTCATCTGTTTTGTAGGCTTTTATATTCCATTTTGTCCAAGTGTGATTTCTAGCTCTTTCCTCCTCTCTCTATTAGTGTTTCATTCTCTTTTTACACTTTTTAGCACAAAAAAGAATTGGTTTTCATGTTCCTGCTCAGTGCTTTTCCTGTCCCACTGTCCTACATCACTCTCAGTATTGAACCACATTTCCCTAACGTTTTGCAAATGCATCTCCATTTTGGTCACATCTGTGTTCACATGACTGCTGTAGCCTCCTCTGAAGTCAGCTGCATGTGTTTTACTGGCTGTGCAGAAGCTAGTGAGCACTGACTGCAAGCATGAGTATCCACACCTCTGCCCTGGAAGAATTAGGTACTTGCCAGCAAATAAAAGTAGGTAACTGTTCCCCAAGTAGCATGAATACTTCTTGAAACCCCCAAAGTATTTGAAATGCACTTGGTTGTCCAGTTTGGTTCTCTCATACTTCCACATTGTTTCCACTCTTCAAAAGTACACTAAGAAATCTACCCTAAGACTGGGCAGCCCAGTAACCAAGTGTTAATATATGGCCAAAGAGCTGGTTGTGCATTGGGAAGAATGCCTTGAACTGAGAACTCCAAGAACTATAACAGTGCCAATACAAGGGGGCAGATACTAATCTCCAAGGCCTCTTGCAGTTTCTCTGTTTCTTCCACCTTAATGTACTACTGTTTCTGAATGAAAATGAAGAGACAAGCTAATGAAATTCTGCTGGTTTAGAATGAGACAAAACAACCTTATTTATCTATTCAACCAGGAGGTTGTGATACGCACTTGGGCTAAAAGATGTTACTAGTTTACTTATGCCTCTTAGGACTGTGAAAAAACTCCCGTACCCCTAATCAGAACAGTGATTCTCCCCAGAAAAAAGAACATAGATGCAACTGTTGTTTTGTTTTCTTGTTTGTTTGTTGTTTTTTTGTTGGTTTTTTTGTTGTTTTTTTTTTAGGTCAGTCTCTTCAGGAGTTGGTTTAAATGAAACAGTTGAACTGAATCTCAGCTACTGCCCTGGAGTTGCTGTATACCAGCAAAATATTCTGAGTATAAACAAATGATTTTTTTGTATGTGGGAGGATGATGGAACCAAAACGTGTAGTTTACTTTTGACAGGGATTGGGATCATGCTTGTGGCATAATGTTTTGTTGGCCTGGCAAAAAATTCTGAGCATCGGCCTCTTAAATGTCATGGAGTTTTCGTAGGAGAGATTTTTATTAGGAAATGTCAAAACAAATATCTAAGCATGGGATGGCTCAAAGCTGCCTGTCATACATACAGTATTGATAGATTTTTGGCTGTGTCTTTTGTTAAGTAAATGAGAACACTGGCTTTATGAATTCTGGTTACATGTCTAAATGCCAGAGCTGCCCACACAAAACCTGTGTTGGAACTTTCTAAGCTGACATGGTCGGTAGAAGTGAGAAGTTCTGATTCAAAATAAAGAATCGGGACATCTGTTTCAAGTTTCATGCTTTTGGGGGGATATGATGGAAGGGGAACACATTACTTTAATGTGACAAATACTGATCAATTTATTTCAAACTTTACTTTGATAAATATACAAAATGAAGATACTAAAATATTTGCCACTTTTCCACGAATGCAAATGATAGATATATCTTAACCCTTTCTTTCAAATTTAGTGTTTACCATTCATCAGTATGATTCAGGCATACAAAGCAGAACAAGGGAATAAGAAGCATCAATTCTTCTGAAAGGTTATATCAAGAATATATACTTGGACTCTGTCTTTTCCAATTGGAATATTCTAAGAAGGAGTATTTACATAATTAGATATGTAATGGACTTCTTGTTGGTGATACAAAAAAAAGAAAAATACAGCTGAGTACCAGCATGAGTGTTGATGCAACTGCTTAACTGTGCAGGGTTTCTGATGACAGAAGTATATTTCTTAAGCCTATTTTCCATTTGACCCATGTTTAGGTGGCATGTACCCTGCCAGTGATATGAATTACTGAAGTAATCCTTTGAATATTGGCTCTTATACTACTAAGCTACAAGGCCAGCTAATGAGCATTTCTATTATTGGGCTGCCATTCTCCTAATTATTATCTTCCAAGGCATCCTTAAGAAAGATTTCAAATAACACAGCAGAGATTTTTTGTACAATATTTTTCATAAAGCAAACTATGAACAAAATTGTATGTAGAAAATAATAGTTATGCTTTTCAAAATAAGGATGTAACCCACAAAAAACCACACTTAAAATCCAAGAGACAAGCCTAGGATGATATTCTTAGTGCTGATTGAGATTCTTCTTGACTAACCTTAGTTTAACCTGTTACAGCTAGTTATCTATTTTTCCTAAATGGAAAAGTGCCTATCTCTTAATTATCTATATTTATGTTAGCAAAAATGCTTCTACAGTCCCTCAGAACAAAGGTAGGAAGCAAAACCTAGCTTTGCCTATGTTAAAACTTTTTACCAGCTCTTTTTCTGAGAATTTCTGCTGAACAAATTCTGATAGGTTGGAATTGTAGTTCAAAATTTTGTATCAGCAGAATATGGTAAAACTTCGTGAGCATGTTCATCAGCTATAAATACCTGCTTAGTTAGTAAGCAATACTCAATCTACATTGTAAATAAAGGAAACAGTCATGTGACTCAGGTAGCATGCAGTACTGTAATTAAAAGCTGTGTCCACTGATTATATGTACGACAAAAGGAATGGCTAAGAAGCACCTTCTAACTTTCCCAGCTAACTGTTGCACGGACATGTTACTCATTACCTGTACTTTGCCCTTATTTCTGTAGGTGTATTATTTTTTTTTTTTAGATATATAACTGATTTTTTTTAAAAAGTGATCTTTTATTTAACTTAGGTGCTGTGGTGGGTTGACCTGGTATAGCTGCTGGATACCCACCCAGCCACTCAGTCCCTTTCCTCAACAGGACGGGGAGAGAAAGTAAGATGAAAAAACTGATGGGTCAAGATAATGACAGGGAGATCACACACCAAGTGTTGTCAATGCCAAAATTAATTTAATTTATTGCCAACTAAAATAGATTTGGATAGTGAGAATCAAAGAAAAATCAAAACACCTTCCCACCACCTTTTCCCAGGCTCAGTTTTACTCCTTCATTCCCATTTCCCCTCTCCATGTAGCACGGGTGGGATGAGGATTGGGGTGTTTTTGACACTCCATAACTGTTCCTTTCTGCTGCTTCATCCTCTTCACACTCTTCCCCTTTTCCAGCATATGTCCTTCCCATGGGCTGCAGTCCTTCAGGATAAGCCTGCTCCTGCTTGATTGTTATGGTTTAAACCAGCAGGTAGCGAAACACCACCCAGGTCCTTGCTCCGATGCCCACCCCCCCCAGTCCTCACCCCACCGAGATTGGGGAGAGAATAAGGGGGGGCAGGGGGGGAAGTTAATTTCATGGACTGAGATAAAGACAGTTTAACATGACAGCAAATAAAGGGGAAATAATGTTAGTAATAACAATAATAAAAAAATAGAATATATGAAAGAAATGAGGCACAATGCAATTGCTCACCACCCGCTGACTGATGCCCAGCCAGTTTCCAGGCAGTGGCCCATGGCCAGCTTTCCCACAAGTTTATATACTGAGCATGACATCATATGGTATGGAATATCCCTTTGGGTAGTCTGGGTCAGTTGTCCTGGCTTCATGTGCCTCCCAGCTTGCTCAATGGCAGGGTGATGTGAGAAGCTGAGAAGTCCTTGACATAGTGTAAACTCTGCTTAGCACTGTACCCACTACTGGGAAGAAAATTAACTCTATCCCAGCTGAATCCAGGACAGTGGTCTTCTCTACAGGCTGAAGTTCCTTCAGGAAATATCCACCTGCTCCAGCGTGGGGTCCTCCATGTGCACAGTGTAGATGCCTGCTCCAGCTGGTCTCTCCATGGGCTGCAAGGCAGTCTCTGCCCCAGTGCCTGGAACATCCCTTCACCCTTCTTCTCTCATCTTGGTGTCTGCAGAATTATCTCATGGGGTTTTTTTCCCATTCCTCACTACCACAGCTGCTAGGCAGTGTTTTACGCTGTCTGACACACTTTTTCCCAGAGGCAGCAGCAGGGTGGCTGCAGGGCCCAGCCCTGCCCCGCACTGGAGCGGGCTGGAACCGGCTGTGCCCGGATCGGGTGGCCCCGGCCTCTCCTCAGAGGCCACCCCGCAGCCCCTGTGCTGCCAACACTTTGACACCATTACATCATAGAGGTAGAAAGTTTCAGTAAACTGTCACCTTTGTCCAAAAATATATGATTTTATAGTGTTAATAAATATCTTAATCTTACTAGAGGGGAAAGTTAATTTTTAAAGAAGTTGCATTGAGAAATTGCTAGAAACAAACATCAATTTTAAGTATCAAAAGACAAATCATAGTAACAGGCACTGATGAACCTAAATAATGTTTCTGGTTTGGCATATTTAAAGTTAATTAAACCTATGATTTCTTGAAAAAGGTCAAATCTTTCCCTTCTCTCTCTGTACTCAGTTTAAACTCTAATTTGGTACATATCAGTCTTAAGCAAAAGCTCTAGGTGAGTGGCATAAGAAATCTCACATTCCCTCCAGCATTCATTTATCATTCAGGTAAGTTTAAATAAAGGCAAACAACAATTCCAGCAAAAACCCTAACATGTATGAATATTTCTAAGCTGGGAAATGCTTTGAGATGTCGTAAGTCTGAGTTTTTTTCTAGTTACATGTTATATGTTGTCTCTCCTCCTTTTGGATTTGTGATTTTATTGGGGATTTTGTTCTGCCCAAAATGTGTAGTTAAGTTGGAGATGACACTGTCTGGGCCATGGAAACAAAACACACTTTTAAAGAGACTTCATCATTTTTTCTTTGCTGCACTGTATACACAGTGAGCTGAAAGCACGTGTTTGTGTGGTTGCAAAGGATACACTACATTGAGCTGGCTTATCTGTTTCACACCCCTACTGATGATTTGTTAAATTGATGTAACTTGCTTGCATTTAATTTAGAACCATTAGTGTAAAAGTAGTATCAGTTCCGATGGGTCTTTGTACTCTTCACCTTATGAAATAGACTTGGGCAAACTCATAAGTGATAAAATGTTTCTCTAGTGCCAGGCAGAATACACAGATACAGTGGTTTTAAAGGGTTTTTTACATACAGATATGAATTCTCCTGAGCCATCCTAATTCCAAAACTTGAGAATTATGTCTGAATAGGGCTCAAGAAGCACACACAACTCAGAAACATGTTACTGCAGTGCTATTTTCTTTGGCAGTGGCATGGTACTTTGCAGTGTGTTGGTTGGGCAGAGCAATGAAAATTATGGGAGCTTGTCTGATCTTTTCATCTTCTGAGATTCCTCTGAAAGAATGAAAAAGAAGAAAACCTTAATATTAATTCAAAATGGGCATTGCTATTGTCATTCTGTCTCTCACTGAAGGAGTTTTTCTTGGGAGCAGTCATTAACAGGTCAGGAGATTTTAAATTGCCCCCTCAGATCTGTATCACAACTTTAAAAAGCTTTCTGTAATTTGGGATTATTGTGGTGAAAATCCTCTAGCAGGTATCCATCTACTGTGAGGAAACTTTGTAAAGTTGTACAGTTGTATTTTATAAATGTACAGTAGGGAAGGAATTCAAGAATACTTCAGACAGAAGCCTTTAAATAATAAACATAAAAATTCAATTTCCAATATTAATAGTTTATTTAAAGCTTTGTATTTTAAGATTACATTTATTTAGTTTTGGTCTGCTGCATGACTTTTGTAACTCCCACACTTATGCAAATCTTATCCATGGGATGCAAAATGCAGCTGTCATACATATGTTACCCATTGTTCCTGACATACAACTGTGTTAAATGCATTAGCTAAACAATAGGACAAACTTTAGTATAATGATGTTAATCAAGTCATGATTCCTAAGTACAAAATGAAATGTGACACTATACAATGGTGTTTGATTTGAAATATGTCCAAACTGGTATTGTCAGCTAAAGGCAGAAGTTTGTATGAGGGTAAAGTTCCTTTTTAACTGCAGCATAAAAAAAATAAGTACTTTATCTATGGAAATAATAACATAAAATTATTTTACACAAAGAAAAACGAGCCCTCTACAAAAATCCACTACTACCATGAGGTATCACTTATCCAGCTATAAAGTATTGTCCACCATCCCAAAAATTCATCTTTTCATTAATGCTCTGCCCTTTTGCCCTAGTAAGACTACATTTTGTACATGGCCTAGGGAAAGAAAATGTCAATAATTATATTTTAAAATGTAAGATATTTAAATGTTATAAGTATGAAATGTATAACTGTAATGTATAACAGAATTATAGGAAGTGTTATAACTTCATTTTTTAAGACCCTGAGAAATAAGAATGCCACTCAGAAAGCATTCTTTTTTTTTTCCAAATTAAATTTATTCTAATTAATATGTTTTAAAAATGATTTATTATTATTAAATTTCTGCCAAGTTAAATTTAAATAAGTAATTTTAAAATATTTTTTTAAAAATATTTACTTTAAACACAAGCATGATTTATTAGTTTTTTAATTCAAGTCATCTTATCTCAAGCGATCACCTTTTACCATAGAAATTAATACTCCTCAGTTTGCGGGATTATACAAGATATCAAATGGTTAAGCTTTTCAGTCTTAGTTTGTTTGGACTGTTAGTAGGGTTTCTGTAAAGGAGAGGTTTGGTAATTGTTAATTTATGATTAGAACTATTGTTTCATGATCAATATTTGTGTACTTGAAGTGGTAACATTTTATCCAATTCCCATCAAGCCTGTGTGACCATGTACACAAAATGTGAAAGAGTACTTGATTAAATATGATTGCCTGGCTTTTTCCTCTAAGGAAAGAGACACTGTACATTCATGTGAGAACCATAACTCATGAGCTGATTAGAAATTTCTTTTAGAGTTCTAAAGTCTGATATATGTTTGAGCCTCTGAAGTCTGTGCTTTGGTGGGATCCCAGGAAGGATACCACAGGGCAAGAAAATGGCATTTTAGATAGCAAAGGTTTCATGCCTCAGAAATTAAAGTATTAATTCTGCAAGGTACTATATATTAACCTGGCTCTCACCTCCACTATTTGACAGAGGCAAAATACAGATAACAATTCAGAGATACACTTTAAATGACAAATCATTCATAGAGAATGGTTTGAGATTCTTGGAGAAAAAATATAAAAATACCTTGCACTGCTTGATTTATTAATTAAGTTATTCTGAAGTGTTGCATGAAGATTTCAATACACTCCCTAAATAAGGGTATTTTATTTCATAAACACCAATAGAATTTGTGGTGTTGCTGCAAACAGGAGTGGGGTTTCCCAGCTGGCAGATGATCCACCACAACTGAAAACTCATGAGCAGAGCAATGTGAAAAGAATCTCTCACATTGCTGAATGTTGTGATTTAGAGTCTTGCTTATCAGAATTAGATACCTAATATTCAAGTTGTTTGGATGTTTAGCTTTTGAAATTGCTTAAAGGAGTAAAAATATACTAAGATTTCGTTGAAAAGAATGGCCTCTACTGATCTATATGCCTCGGACCAAATCCAGTTCTTAGTTATATCAGCAGAATGCTATTAATGTCAATGGGTACTTGTCAAACATAGCTGAGAGACTAGCTGAGTGATTTTTAAATAGCCAAAGTCAAATGAGAGGTAGTTTATAAAAAATTAGAACTAAACAGCTTTTTATTTGGCTGAAGAGTATCTTTCACTTTTTGATCAGGTTGTTTTCACAGACAAACAATTTTGTCTTTGCTAAGTAGAAAAGTTATTCTTGTTGGACAGAAAGGATATGGCTGGAATTTTTAATGAAAAGAATGTAAGTGATTTCATTCTACTTACACAGGCAAATTTACTCACAAAATTTCAGAGGGCACTGAACAAACAAAAGTTCGTAAGAGGAAATTAGTATAGTAGAAGAAATAGTCAAACAAAGCAGAAGTCAAATTGGTGTCTCATGTGTGCCCTGGATAGATATCAGGAAGTCAGACATAAGTAAGAGTAGAATTTAGCCAAAGCCACAGTGTTTTTAATATGGTTATCATGACTAAAGCTCCATTTTCTATTCTGTTTTTTGGTTTTGTTTTTTTGGGGGTTTTTTTGTTTGTTTGTTTTGTTGTGTAGTTTGGGTTTTTTTTTTTAAGAGTTAAGAATATATGTAATTCTGAAATAGGATCTGTCCTGGTTTCAGCTGGAATAGAGATAATTTTCTCCTTAGTAGCTGGTGCCGTGCTGTGTTTTGGATTTGGTGTGAGAAACAATGTTGGTAGCACACTGATGTTTTCTTTTGTTGCTGGGTCATGTTTATACTAAAGCAAGGACTTTTTAGTTTCTTGGGCCCTGCCAGCAAGAGGGCTTGAGGAGCATGGGAAAATAGGAGGAGACACAGCCAGGACAGTTGACCCAAAGTAGCCAAAGGGATATTCCCTTATCATATGGAGTCCTGCTGAGTGTATAAAATGGGGGAAGAAGAATGAAGTTGTGGGACATCTGGCATGGTGTTTGTCATCCTGAGTAACTGCCACGTGTGATGGAGCCTGGCTTTCCTGGAGATGGCTGAACACCTGCCTGCCAGTGGTAAGTAGTGAATGAATTCCTCGTTTTGCTTTGCTTGGATGTGCTTTACCTATTAAATTGTTTTTATCTTAATCCTCGAGTTTTGCATTCCTTTCTGATTTTCCTCCCCATCCCTCTGGGTGAATGTGAGTGAGTGAGTGACTGTGTGGTGCTTGGTTGCTGGCCGATGCTAAACCATGACAGGATCAAATCAAGTCCCATCAAAGTGAAACCCCAGAAAAAAATCAAATGCACATCCCAAATATCTGAGGCATAGTTAGAGCACTTGGGTGGCACATGAGAAAGATTCCACTTGGGAATGTTAGATCAAGATTCATTAAATTAATAGGAGTTAATTCATGCCAAGGGTGTAAATTCCTGAATGACTGGGATATCGGTTACTCCAACACAAGACACTTCAGCTGTTTCCTGTTGGAGCCATTCCATTTTAGGTAATTAATATATATTCCTTGGTAGAGAGATTTTTATGTTGTTCTCCAGCATCCCTATTTGTTAAACTATGAATTTACTCTCTCTTTTACTGGCCCAATGCAGTTATACTGTCTTATATAATATGTAAAAACCTCTAACTGGGGAGGAGTGGTGGTGGTGAAGAGAGAGAGATTGTCCCCACATCTAGATCACCTAAAGCTTTCAAGGTGGAAGTTGAAGCTGCTGATCTGATTAAATTTTCCAAATCTCAGAAGTGCTTTCTGTATGGAGTTAGCTTAGGTCCTGCAGACATTTCTCACTTTGTTTCTGTTTTATTAGTGCCATTAAGTGTTTTTTTTCAGGACAGAGGAGTGTGGTGGGGAAAGCATTCACTCCTGATAATTTCTGGTTTTCATGTAACTTTATTTTCAGGTGGAAAGGTGTTGTGTTGGAAAATTCCCAACAAGTTCTAATTACATACTTAGTCTGAGGTTAGATGTCTTCTTATCCCTGATGAGGTATTGCAAAATCTTGCCGCTTCATTCAGGCAGATAAATAAGGCTTTTGAACCAACAAAATGATTATCTTGGGTCTTAACCCTTCCTCTGAATCTTAAATTCTTCTGAATTCTGAATTACGTATAAATTCATGCCACCTCAGCTTCATGAGGCAAAAGAAGCTCAGTACTCCTGAATTATTTTTCCTACAGCTAAACACAGAAAATTTTAGTCTGGTTATTTTGAAAATGTAATTTTTAACCTTTCATCTTGGTTTCCACAATGGTATGTCATGCTGATATATTACAGATTAATTGGGGAATTCTTGTATGGTTTTGGAAAACCAGCGCTCTTCACCAAAATAAATACAGTGCCTTCCATATCCAGGGTTCATTATCTTGGCAGACCGATCTCTTGGTACTTAAAAAAATAATGATGGTTCTTTAAATAAGGTACTTTGCTCTATTAGAACATTTGTGATTTTTATGGTGCAGCTATTCCAGTGCTGTGTAGTATAGAACATATCCCCCATAAATATATAAATAAATCAAAAGTAGTGGGATGAGAACAGAGACTTAAATTGCTGTGCTTTGCCTTAGTCTCCAGGTTATTCAAGTACTTTTCCCATAATAGATTACAGGGTTTTTTTAAGTTTCAGGCACTGTGAATTAAATGACTTACTAAGTTAACCTGTTTTCTTGGACATATCTGATATATTCACAAAGATTAAACCTTATCTGATTAAGAGATTTAGCCAGTCACAACATATTCCAGTATTTCCACAATATGGAATGTGAACTCATGTTTCTACACCACCAGAAAATTGAAAATCCTAAGAAAATCTGCTTTCTAAAATGTGTACATCTATAAAGAGTTTTCTATTTTAGATGAAGTATTTCTATTAAGCATCTTCTTAAAAAAAAAAGCAAAAAAAAAAAGCTTTTAATTAAGAGTTGTTCTAATTTAGTTGCCCAAGGGCAAGTAGGATTGTATATGAAGGGATTTTTTTTTTCTAGTTAAGAAAATGATTTATTAATTTCAATGTTAACTTCCTATGTTGTCCCTAGAAAGCTGGAAATGTTATTTGGTTTATGGCATTTTATCAGGAGCTGGGAATTGAGCTTGGATGCTCCCTGGTGAATGCTATGTTTTTCTAGTTGGCTATAGTACTGGACTAATGCAAAAGCAATTGCTAAGAGGGATCTTAAAGAAGGAAGTCTTTATTTTATGTCCCTTTATTTGAACCATCACCACTTATAAATGCATCTAGCCTCAAAGTGAAAATTTCTGGTTTATGTAAAAGATTGGTGTTTTGGGAGTATGTTAAAAGAAACTGAGGTGTTGTTGCCTGTTTCTGCTGTGAGTTGTGCTTGTTTCAGAAAGAGCAGGCCTTGCCTTAATTTTTCAAACACCAGAATTCTAGTTTGATTTTTAAACCTGTAAAGTCCAGGTTAATTTCTTTGAAAACTTATTTCTCTATATTTTAACATTGAAGTTCAATTTCTCAGTTACTTTATTCTTTATCACGGGTGGAGTCTTGCCAAACAACTTCTACATTCCACGTATGCAGAACTGACATTGATAGATGTCGTGTGTGTTGTCCCCCCGCCCCAATCTTTTTCTCTCACCTGCCTACTGTAGCACACAAAACAAAGCTGGGGTAGCTTTTCAAGGACGCAAGTCTTTAAAATTTAAAGAAAAACTTAAAAAGACAATCAAGGAAAAAACGACCAACAGTGGACCACTGAAGTTTGAAGAACAATGAGATCCTCTGTTTCAGCTGTTATTTAAGATATCACATCTGGCAAACTGATATAAAAACACAGTCTCATGTTTTTTAATTACTTTTGTTTCCTTTGCCTTCTTTTCTTTTGTAGGGACTAAGCTGAACTATGTTGTATTTTGCAGTCTGCCATTACCTACATGCAGCTGCAAAATTTACCAGAAAAAGAAGGATGCATGTTGGAGGTGTAGAGAAGAAAGGACTTTGACTCCAAATTATGCAAATAAAATACCATGACCACCACTACAAAACCAAAGCAACACCTGCTACCTTCCTACACTGCTTTCAGATGAGTGTCACATTATATATGCAGTGATGTCTTGAAAGCCAGAGCTGGTATTACTACAGCAGTGCTTTTTAAACTGTCTACACAGTACAAAGCACTTTATGGAAGCCGAGACATTGTCCTGAGAGTGTCAAATTATTTTAAGGTGCTTTTTTATTTATTTTTTTTTAACTGACAAGATCATCTCAGCCTAGTATTTGGTGTCTGTAGAACAGGAAGAATTGCAACTTCTTTGGACTCACTGATTGTGCTTAGTCTTAGTTACAAACCAGAATAGTCTATTGCAGCTAGAAGAGTGCCCATATTGTCATTGTAGCAGTATTCAGTATGAGTAGTAATAAAAATAGTTTTTATAGTGGCCTAAGTTCTCGAGGTCTTTGTCATTCAAATGTTTGGCCTTGGGGAAAAAAAAAATTAAAAATAAAAACTGAGGCATCTAAAGCTCCTAAACTGAACTCTGAGATGGAGAGAGGGGATTGACATGAGATTCAACAGAGCATGGCTGAGGAAACAAGGAATAAGGCCATTTGAGTCTGAAAGGATCAAAGTACTGAAAGTCTTTTGCATGAGATGTGCAGTCTTGTAATCAATATGATGTTTAACACAATGAACAAATACTTCAATAGTGACAAAATATGTTTTGATTAGTTCAACTGATAAGACATTATTACATTCTGAAACTGCTGGACCTTGCACAATTGTTTTATCAACAAAGGCTGCAAACACAGCAGTGCATTAGTCTGATTTCCCGTATATGAGTAAGGATGTGCAAAACTTTGCTTAAATGAACTACAAAAGGTAACAGTGTCTTAAGCAGTGTGTAAAATCCTGGCCATTAAAAGAAAGTCTGCTAGAGAAGCTATTTCTGTACTCACAGTAATATCTACTAATTTCAGCTGGCTTAGTCAGTAGAATTTCTCTCTGTGTTTTTCTTACTATTTTCCTAAATTCCAACTTAAATTTCTTATTAGGAGAAGGAAATAAAAACAGTGATACAGAAGCACAAATTATTCCGGTTATTTTGTGCTGCTGTATTGACAAAAAAGTAACACAGTGGGGCTAGCAAAATGCAAGCTGTCTTGAATTTTAGGTGGAAAATATATAGGGTGAGCATAAAAGTACAGGAAATAAGCTTGAAAGATAGCTGAGTAGATAATGATGTTATTGAGCAGTATAGTGACATGACTTGCTGTTTCTCTGCCTCCGTATTTTCTTGATGGTCAGCCCAGATTATTAGAGTATAGTGTAAACTATACAGCTGAAAAGGAATAATTCAACCTAGGACTCTGCAGCCATTGCTAGCCTTAATGCATTTTGCCTTGCTAAGAAGGATGAAAATATAGCGTGGAGATATGCAATGAGGTAAACTGTTCTATGCTAAATGCGTTTTACAAAGCAGCCACACAAAGCCAATGCTTCATGCAATGCTTTGAGTAAATACTATATTATTACCTGTTATGCTCAATTTTGTGTATTCAAGTAGAAAAGGGATCTCAAGGTCTAAAGTGGGGGGTAGATAAGTGGAAGGGAACAGATGAAAGGAATTATTATTCTTCTATAGATGGGGAATTTTGGCAGGCTGAAAGTATGTGGTTTAGTGCCAAAACATAAAATAAATCCAGATTACCATGTCATTTCCCCAAATTAAAGCCCACTTCCAGTGAAGAAACATCTTTGAGTCATATGGATACTGTTGGATGTTGGCAACGTCAGGCTTTGTGGGATAGGCGCAGGGTATTTGATTAAGTTTTAGTATCGTGGTTCCCAAAGCTGCTTTTGCTATACACTAATTCAATTCAAGTGTTTCTTGAATGTAAAATACACTTCAGAGCCTGATTAAGACTTTTTCAGTCATGTCAGCTGGCAACTTCTCCACTATATCTAGTAACAATCCATCCCCCCAGCATATTTCCCAAATGCTTGTAGAATGAGCAACAGCCTACTGAACAGCAAAATTTTACTGAGGAAACTAAGCCCACGGAGTGGGCTCATGAATAGCTTCAGTCTGGAAGCTGGTTGGGTTGTACAAAGTTTGCACAGACTTTGGTCAGCTGGAATACACCACTTTTCAGAGAGCATCCTGATTCACTTTTCTGGGCTTACTGGTCTGGATTTTCTACTCACTGAATCAGCAAGACTCATGAAGACATCTTACACAGATGGAAAGCAATATTTGGACATAGGCACCCAAGATAGTATGGACTGATTTGTGCATGTATAATTCCATTTCTATATTGTGAAACATGTTTGAGAAAAGGTACAGAGAAGAGGATGCAGAGGATACATGATATTTGACGACATTTTTATATTAAGAAATCACTCTGGTTTGCTGAAACCAGAAAACAAAGATACAAAATACATGTGTTGCTCACTATATCACTAACTCATTTAATCTAGGATTAGAACTGAGTAATAAAATATTCAGCATAGAGAGATATACTATTTTCCAGAAGAACCAAGAATGCTACAGAGAGACAACGATGCAGTTTAACAAGCAGTTTTTTAGAATTTAGAGAAGACATAGGACTGTCTGCATTAAAGGTATAGAACTCCTCTGGGGCCCTCAGAAGAAAACGTAAAGGAGAGAATAAATTAGAAAGTTGCAGCAAAAATAATTATTAGACAGCTATTAAAGGTTACAGTGAAGACCAGGGGCTAAGCCCAGCCATCTTTAGAACTGGGATGAATGGCTGTAAGTCATGGTGTCTTCACTTCATCTGTCTAGGGACCATTGTGTAAACACTCTTAGATGGAGGAGCATTACAGAAGTATTTTTTTCTTGATAAGACTGGATAATGACAAATTGATCTACAAGTACCTAAGGTGACTGAGCTCTACCTGAGCCGTGGAACTTCACATCTGAAGTACTTAAGAGGGAACAAGAAAAAACTCCAGAGCACCATTCATTTAACTGTTATTTTCAGAACCATTATGAATTTTTATTCCTTGTGAGTGGGATGTGCCTTTCTCACCAGAAGTGTCCAATAAGTGGATATGGAGACACTGCAGTATTGCTTTTTACTTTGGTTTTCCACAGCTTAAAACCCAGTGAATAGATTTGCTGCTTGAGGAAATTTAAGTAAGTGAATATCATTACAGAAGATGACCATCAGGTTGCCAAGCTGAGGTACATGCAAAGAGATCATGTGAAAAGAATAAACTTGGTGAACTAAAAAAAGAAGTGCTTTCTTAAGCAGAAAAAATATTTCTCAGTGAAGTACGTATTTCAGCTCACTGCCTCTGATGATCAATGAATATGTGATACAGACTTCAGTAGCAATGACTTTTCCATTAGGGTACAGGTGGTCAACTTTAGGTGAATTCCTATTTGCAGAAAATGAAAACATCTACAGGGACATAAGTAAGAAGTGGGAAAAATTTTATTATAGCTCTGGATGGTATTGGATATATTTAGGATTTTCTTGGTGGAGATGGGAGATTATGGTTCAAATTCCCGTGGGCAGAAGGGGAAATTCAAAGTCAATTGCTCATAGCTTAAGCAAACCATAAGCCATTAAGTCAAAAAGAGTCAATTTCTCTTTGAACTCTGCTCTGAATATTTTGTTGCACTTTTGCAAATTTAGCTATTGAGGAATTAGGTTCATATTTTCTCATTTTTAGTGCATTTTGACTAATAGATTGTTCATAAAAAATTTTTTGATTGAAAGTTTGTGGTTTGATGAAGGGGAGGGGAGAAACATATTGCTGTGAAAAAAAAATATTGAAAATACACAATTTTCAGAGTGAAAATAAGCTACCATCATTCCGGAGCCATCTTGCAGTTTTTAAGTATTGGTTTGAATAATGCTTGAAATAGAGGATGTAATGATTTCTAAAAAGAAGTAATAATTTCTAGTTAAGTTTTTTCACTTTTTTTTTTTAACAAATACTCAGCAGTTTTATTTGAATACTTAGAGGGGAGATAAGTTATGTCATCTTGCTCTGCACAGTGCTGTAAGAGATATTTATGATTTATTACAATGGAAAGCTATGGATGGAGCAGGGGGGAATAAAAAGTGATGGAAACAAGGCAAAGAAAAAAAAACCAGAAGAGAGGCTCATGCTTTTACTTTTTACTGAAATACCTTGGGCTGTGAAATCACATATTGCAGCATGAATTTCAATCAAATTTCTTGAAAGTAAGTGACTCCTTTAAAACACTGAAAGGCTCAAGGAGTTTATTTCAGGTGCCAGTTACTGATCTTATTTACATTTTCAAAAGCAAGAGTTCCAATTGACTGAATTGTTAAATTGAAACTCCCAGAGCAAACACTTCACTAAGGATGGATCCATGTACTCTTTCTACTTCCAAGAACACAGGCTGTATTATTTTTAAACCAGACAGAAATGAAAATATTTCTTACCAGGGAAATTTCAGGAGGCAGAAGGCAGATTGAACTACTGAGCTTGTATATGTATCAAAAACAAACATTAAAGTAAAAGTTGCTTTCAGACTCTGAATTGTCTCTGGAAGAAGCCAGACATAAGCAGAGTCAAAGTGGGTTAGCACTGATTTAATGGAACACCAGATACTGTGAATTTATTGTTGAAAGCCTAGGTAGGTCAATGGTGAAACATTTGTGGATGAAATGAGCTCAAGAAATGTGCATCCTTTGCAACTTGGGGCTGTTCAATAAACATTCTCATGCACTTATGAGCAAACTGTGCTGCTTTTTCTCTTTGAGGAATCTCTATGAATGGACCAATATTTTCTTGAATTGGATAATGAGTACAGAATACTGGCTGACTGCCGCAAAAATACTTTCCAGTTAGTTTGACAGCTATTCTTTATCATTTCTTTATCAGTATTCAAAATTTTCAGCTGTTTTAACTGAAAATTTAGGACAGGTGGGTTTCCTGATTAAGTAAGATAAATAGTGTCATTTAGACCAGCCTGGTGCTAGAACATGAATCATTATGTAGTTGAATACACCTGCGTAAAGAAAACCAGCACAAATATTACACACTGTTTAAATTCCTGTCTGAAAAGAAAAACGTATAGATGACTTCTAGGCCTTAAACTGTCTCAATACAGAACTCCCTTGCACTGTAAAATGCTTTTCACTTTTTGGTTAACACAACTGAGTTGTGACTGGCTCTTCGTGCCTGTGTTTCTTAGTAAAAATCACTAAAAGCAAAGAGATCACAAAATTCAAAATGTTCCCACTCCCAGGATTTCAGCTTTGGCCTAACATTGACTACTATGCAGAGGTCTGCTGTGTGCCAAGTTAATCTTTACATTCTCAACTAGTAGCAGTCTGATGACCTATAGCATAGTGGCAAAAATTTCCACTGTATCCAGCATACACTTCAGCACATTTAATATGTTAGTCATCTTTCTTTCAGTCATTGTTGTGCCAAGGAGTTGCAGAGGTTGTAGAAACAGGTTTTTAGGTTGTTCTGTTTTGTGTTTTTGTTTGTTTTGGGGTTTTTTTGGTTTGGTTTTTTTTTTTAATTTAGAGTCAAATAGGGAAACAGTACTCAAGACTGCAATATGAAATCCTAAATTATGATAATGTCAACTTTCTTCTGGAAAGAAATTATAGCATTGTTAAGAAACTCATCTGAAGAGACAAGACTCAATATCTTCCAGCTTCCCAACAGCACACAACAATGAGCTGCAGTGTTTCTGAGGGCGATGGCACTCACGCTTTTTCCCTGTTCGGCCCTTCCGTTGCCCTTCAACACCATTCTTTAATCCTGTATTTCCTGAGGTATGAACTGTAATTTATTGCTCCTCATTTCCACATGCTGACTCCTTCCTTTCCCCTCTAGAGTTATGAAAAATCACTTCTTGGGGTAACTAGGTATCTTTACATTTCTTGACCTGGACACCCTCAGCGTTAAGACCTATTTTAGTCTCTTGAAACCTCCACACAGGTATTCCACAGCTTTGATCTTGTCATCAGGCTTTAGGCAACACTCCATGCACACCATGACTTGCCTGACTACTAGTGACCGTTCAAGTTTAATCATCACTGACTTGGCTTTCCCAAAGTCTTTGACTCCTTTAAAAACCCAACTTAGCCAGAGCAGACTTTCTGAAGTAAGAATGCCTACTGCTGAGCTAAAAAGACTAGGTAAAAAAAAGAAAAGAAAAGAAAAAAGTACAGAGAACCAAAACACCATAAGGTTTGCCTGTAAATATCACAGTCTTGAAGTTATTTTAAATACTGAGGCCTTAAAACCCTTAAAGATTTTCAAGTCTGGGCTAAAAAAAAAAAAATGTATACATGTATTTTCATTTGAACACAAGCTGCTGCTGCATCTTTGATTTATCTTTGAAACAGATGTGTTTTGAGTTGAAGTTAGACTTCAAAGAAGAAAGTAAATGTTCAGTAGAAAATATTTTTCTTATTCAGAGTAGAGACTGATAGTATAAATTTTGCTCTGAAAAAATAAAACTGTATTCTAAATGTTCCATTCAGAAGTTCAGAAATTTAACTCAGAAGTACAAGAAAATTACAGTTGTGAACTTTAGGCACATTTCTTCAACAGCTCAAATCCACAGCGTTAAGCAGGAACATATACTATCTGGCTGTTGGGATGATTACGTATATTCATGCTTTAAATGCTTGAACACCCTGCAAAGTTTTTCAGCTGGTTTGACTTAATTTCTGTGGTGCAGAGGCCAGGAATTGTCTGATCCTCCTCCCTTGTTCTTCAGCTTGAGCATTTAACATCCATGCTCAATTCCCGGATGTTTTTGTCTTTGTGTCTAGTCACCTACCCTGACACATACCCAGATGCATACATTATTTCGGTACCTTGCTGAAACATTCTCTCTTCAGTTAAACCCTAGGCTAAATCCTACAGAGTTTTCCTCTTGTCCTCCCCAGCAAGTTTGAGACACTACTCGCCTTTCAGCTTTGTCCAAATGCTCCATGCCTGCAGCTTTGTTAGTGCTTCTTTCTGCTTCCTTTCTCTGCTTGGGCTTTTGTTGTGGTTTAACCCCGGCTGGCAACCAAGCACCACGCAGCCACTCACTCACTCCCACTCACCCAGAGGGATGGAGGAGAATCAGAAAAGAATGCAAAACGCAAGGGCTGAGAGATAAGAACAATTTAATAGGTAAAGCAAAAGCCGCACATCCAAGCAAAGCAAAACAATCAGCAGGCAGGTGTTCAGCCATCTCCAGGACAGCAGAGCTCCATCACGCATAGCGGTTACTTGGGAAGACAAACACCATAACACCAAATGTCCCCTGCTTCATTCTTCTTCCCCCAGTTTACATACTCAGCAGGACGCCATATGATAGGGAATATCCCTTTGGCTGCTTTGGGTCAGTTGTCCTGGCTGTGTCCCCTCCCAGTTTCCCATGCCCCCCCAGCCCTCTCACTGGCAGGGACCAGGAAACTGAAAAGTCCTTGACTTAGTATAAACGTCACCCAGCAACAAAAGAAAACATCAGTGTGCTATCAGTGTTATTTCTCACACCAAATCCAAAACACAGCACTGCACCAGCTACTAAGAAGAAAATTATCTCTATCCCAGCTGACACCAGGACTTCTGTTTACAAACCTCTCTCTTGATTTCCCTTTATACTTCCTCAGCTTCTGAGCTGGTTTCTCCTATGCTCAGCCTTGCATTAGGATCTCCTGTTTTGCTCTTTTCTGCCTGCCGTGGTTTAACCCCGGCTGGCAACCAAGCACCACGCAGCCGCTTGCTCACTCCCCCCCAACCAGATGGATGGGAAGGAGGATGGGAAAGGAATGTAAAACTCAAGAGTCGAGATAAGAACAATGTAATAGGTAAAGCAAAAGCTGCACATGCAAGCAAAGCAAAGCAAAGAATTCATTCACCACTTCCCTGGGCAGGCAGGTGTTCTGCCATGCCCATGGAAGCAGGGCTCCATCACGCATAACAGTTACTCAGAAAGACAAACACCATAATGCCAAATATACCCACCTCCCTTCTTCTTCCCCCGGTTTATATACTCAGCAGGATATCACATGGTATGGAATACCTCTTTGGCTAGCTTGGGTCAGCTGTCCTGGCTGTGTCCTGTCCCAATTTTCTGTGCCCCTCCAGCCCTCTCTGGCAAGGCCCAAGGAACTGAAAAGTCCTTGATTTAGTACAAACATCACCCAGCAACAACTAGAAACATCAGTGTGCTGTCAGCATTGTTCTCACATCACAGCCAAAACACAGCACTGCACCAGCTACTAAGAAGAAAATTAACTCTATCCCAGCTGAAATCGGGACACTGCCAAATTACTTCAAAGTCTTCCACCTGATAGAAGATACACTTCACCCAGAAGCTGCTTTTACCAATAAACCAGTTCTTTGTTTACAAAAAGAAATTAACATTTCTCCTAGATTGTGGTTTCCAGGCACACATCCTGTTTCCTATTAATAGACCAATATTTTGTGTAGGCAATGAGCAGGGTCAGGGCTATGATCGTCAATGTTCTGTTCCATTTTAAGTGTCAAAATCTGTTAGGTTTCAGTTATGATCCAGCTGTATGATCATACATCCTGATGCAAACGGAGAATACTGGAATTTTTTCTGCATGTGAATAGTCAGCAAGAAGAGATTTATAACCATGTCCTTAATAATATCAGCTTCTTAATCCTTTTAGCGTGTAGAGAAATATTATGTCTATGTAATATTTGGAGAGACTGATCTTGAGTTATTCAAGGTCAAGCTGGTATATGTATTGTAGAAATGATTGTATGTCTTATCTTTAACTTCACATCTTATTTATAGTACATTTCCTCCTTTTTGTATCTTTAGTGTGAAGACAACAATGCTAGTGATAAAGATGATAAAGAACTGGCAGGCATCTAGGTTTAACCATTCTGTCACTTAGGGCTGCGTTCAAGGTCTATATATAAATGAGCTTTGAAGTGAATTTGACTACCTTTCCTTTAGTATGTATGAGAGGCTGCTTTACACTAAAACAGAAATGGAAAGATTTTACCTTTAGCTATATGCATATAATATTACTACATAAAATTGTAGCGTATATATATTATAAATATAAAACTAAACAAACCTATGTAAAACTATATGTGGCTATTATTTGTTTTATGTATAGCTATGTGCTATTCATCACCATTCAAAAAGTTTAACCATTTAATAATATGTCTATAAATATAGCAATAAAATTAGAATGATATTTTATCTAAATCTGTGCTTTTTGCCTTTAATATGTATAAACAGACTAAAATAATTATCTGAAAATAAATTACTTTATTGTAAGCTTTATGTATCATTTGAGGTTACAACATTGCAGCATCCCAGAGGATCATTGAATTCTTCTGCTGCCTCGTGCATCTGCTGTGCGAACCCCCCATTTTATTCAGGAATAAAGAAACAATAGCAAAACAAACAAACAAAACATCAAGCAGCGACTCCTAGATGTCTCAGAACATTTTCTTGGTTGCTGATTTCACCATCTTCCTGTGTCTGAACAGCTCAATTTCTGAACTTATGTGGAGTAGCTTAAATAGCATGACATTGTACTTGCAGGATAGACACCCACAGAATCATTTTTTCCCTCTCTGTTCTAATAAGATTTCTGAACTTACTGGATCTTCTTTACTGCTTTTCATTACTGTCATGCATGATAATATTAGGAGCAAGAAAACAGTGCAATATTCCAAAGCATCAAAATGTGTGTAGTTGTTTTGCAGTTGGCAGCAGCAGCACTGTGGCAAGTTTGAAATGTGTTCTTCTCTCCCCTTCTTCCTCACCTCTTGCTTTTGTCCCATTAGCATTGATCTCCAGAACCTGGTGTGCCGGTGGCAGGGAGGAGAAGCCTGTTCATAGCCCCCTCTGGGGAGCCCTCAAAAGCCTGAGGGCTAGTTCTGTATATGTGTTTGGAAAGTGTGCTAGAACTAAGCTGTATGATCAGCTTTTGCCTTGCAACCAGGGTCTGATTCATCAGCCATTTTTCTACATGTCTAGTCCACATACTCACCTTGTTCTAGGGCCTGATGAACTGTATGTGCCTTCAAAAAGATACCAGTGGAGTTTGGGTCTTGAGTACTGAATGGTGTTCTGCCTATGTAAAATATATTGGTGGAAGGGGATTGCAGTATCTGCTCCTAGGTCATCACGTCTGCTTACACAGTGAGAACTGAGAACAATTAAGTGACAGTTTCTGCAATAACAGTTTGTGTGCTTGGGTCTTGTTCCCTGCTCATCCTGAGGCTGAATTGGAAGCTCTGTCCTTGAAGCTCCTGTATTTCCATGGGTTAGAGGATCCCATAGTATTGTTCTTCAGACACTTCAGGTGTCACTTATTTTCTGATAGAAACTAATATGCCTTTAAAAGCATGAATCAAAGGAGTATTTTAATTTAAACCGTCTTAACTTGCTAGTCTCTTACTGACCTGAAAGATAAAGAAATGTAAATTGTATTCAAACCTCTTAATTGCTGCCAATAGCAATTCTTTTGTTACTCTGTAAGTGAAACAGTAGTATCTTTTAGAGAACAAAGCCCGAGGTAAAAAAGCAGTAAGTGCCTCATTAGCAATACTGAGCTACAAGTGTGCCTAAGACCCCACAGACTTCAAGCCAAGAGTTAAAATAGGTTACACTGAATGGATGACTAAATTGTTCCAATGACAGTCTCTCTTTGATGAAGGTGCCTAGAGCTATCGGTTCTCAGGTCTGCCTACCATACCCATCTGTCTTTTACCATTCAATACAGTTAACTTCTTTCTCAATTCAGTATCTTCAAGGTATTTGAAAATTGGGAACCAGAGATTATAAAATAATAGCTCTTGCAGTAGCCACTCACAGTTAAGAGACTGTTAAAGTGATTGGGTGTTTATTTTAGTGAGTATCACAGAGCACTAAAACAAATAAAAAATGCATTAGTTGTGAGTTACAGAAGGAGACGTTTTGAACCACTGAAGCTGGGTGAATCAAACCTAGAAAATTTAGAATATTCTTTGTGCGTTAGTAGATATATATCTATATTACATTTTGGATAGACTTTAAACCAGACTGCAGGCATTTCCCTTTCATCTTCTGTATACTTAATAACTTTGTGAAGTTTATTGAATGCTATGACAGAGAGATGCTATAAAAGAAAAGTGCCTGGCCAATTCCTGCTAGCTTTGCTCATGCAGTTAGGTAGTGCCTGCATCAGTAAATCATACAATGCTTTTTCCAGCACTAGAAGATGAACTGATTTCTCAGCTGTCTTCAGCAACCAAATGAGAACACTTTTAGGTCTCTTCCATCTCAAAAATGCTCTAAAGTGAAGAAAAAAAAAAAAAGCTCAAGCAAAAGCACTTGCTGAAAGAAGCCATGTTCTTTTTTAATAGTTGTAGCAAATGGGACAAATGGCACATGGGTGGTAGACAGAAAGGTAACTTGCCAGTCGAGTACAGATTTCACTGAAGCCAGGTAGATTCCCAGTTCTGATAGTAAGTTTCAGAATAATTCAAGACACAGGTTTGAGTTTCTGTCAAAAAGTGCATAAGGTTGATTCATACATGTATATTTTAAATAGATCATTAAATAAAATTGAATGCAACTAAGTAAAATCCAAGAGCTGGTTTATAGATAAAACAAAAAAAATCTACTGTTTCTCCCAGCAGAAAGGAATGAAGAAAAAGTTAATGTTTGATTCCAGGCACATATTGTAGCACTCAGTTACTGGGATGCGGAATGTGGCATAGAAATCTAATTAGAAGAAAGTTTATTTGTCTTGCTAATTCTTTGCTTTACTGCAGTCGTTCATAAGGAAGAGCATTCACTGAAGTCATTCAGTGTAAAGTAAGTGGTATTTAAAGACAGACACCTATTCAAAATGTGCATGTGCTTCATACAGTCCAATGAGCAGAAGAGTTTGCTTAAAACATTTTACTGCCCATTCCCAAAACATACTTAGCATGGTCTTTCTGGAAGGACACTGCAGGCTAAATACATCATAGCCTACATCTACCCCAGCTCCCTCAGCAGAGCTGAGGAATGCTCCCGGGCACAGGGACTCTGTCCCCTCTGCTATTAAGTGATAGCACAGTCCTGGCACCACCTATAGCTCAGGTCAACTATAACTGTCTCCCTGTCCCCTTCTGGTGACAGTCCAAGGACCAAAAGAATAGAAGAATTTATGGACACGCACATGAGCTTTCCACACCAGCCGGACTCATCTGTAGAGACCAGCTCAGAGTGTATTTTTGGTACTGGTATATATATAACCCATGGGGTACCGCAATGCACAGTGAATGCTGCCCTCTCTCATGGCCCCAGGACAGGTTTGCCCAAGGGGAATGATGCTTCTGGCTCATCTAGGGTGAGGGTTTTAGGAGTGAGTTTGCTACATGTGAAGAGCATCCCAATTAAGAAACATTCAAGGTGTAGTCCTTGGCTTCTAAGCCCAGATGTGTCCTAAAACTTGCCTTCCCTTGGCCAGACTTCTCCTGGGCTGTTGGCTTGCCCTGTTGCTACAGCACCAGCTTAACTGCACTTAGCATTCAGGTGACAGCAATCTGCGTAACTAGCTCGGGCAGTGATGTGAGAAATCCCTCACTAGTGTTCCTCATTCCCTGTTGCCTTCTTGCTCCTCTCTCACCCAGGGCACCACAGCTTACCAGCTGGCCAAGTGCTGGCATGGTCTCGAGTCACTTACCATATGTCTGTGCTTATTAGTAGAAAATCTGGGAGCAGGGAGGATCTTCATGCCCTCCTATGAGTACTGTGGATTTAAGTACTACTCAATTCTAGCTGCAGCCTGTCCTAGGTGGGCTTGCAAAGAAATCCTTCAGCAATAAAATTCCTCCCACAGACACAAACTTTTTTTAACAAGAAGTGGTTTTCTGGTAGAACCAATATCTGGTCCCTGCATGAAGAACATGATAGAAGAATGTCAGTGGGCATTTTGAAATTAAATGTTTGACGCCACTGTTTAAGCTGCTGCCAACTTGAGAACTATGCCAAGAAAACTGCAATCTTAAAAGTTAGTGAAAGCACCTGGAACACATCTGGCTTTTGGGACACTCTTTCACTTATACCTGTGATAGCCATTATAAGTCACTGAAATGGCCTTTAATCACTGTGCCTGATGCATTTCTCTAAATATGGCCCATGTACAAACTTCCAAAGAAATGTATAACTGGCCTGTGTTGATAACAGGAAGGGAAACAGATGAGGTTGTTAAAAAGTCAAAAAAAGAGTATTGTTGAAGAAGCTCAAAATTTCATATTGTCAGTTTGGTAAATGCCTTGTTAGAGATAAACCTTTTGCGACAATTTTCTTCAAGTTCTGCAGAGAATAGGGTTTTTAGTCATCTGGAAAAACTTGGTATGATTAACTCTGATGAAAAATGGATTAAAACCAATCAGTATTTAATTAACTTGGTTGTAATCATCATATAAATAAATTGTTGCCTTACTGTTAAATCTAAACTGATTTCTTTTTTTCACTTTTCTACATTATAAATTTTGGTGAAAGTTTCTAAGAGCTTTCATTATTTTCAATCATAATGAGCTATATGACATCAATCAGCAAATTAACCCAGTAATTTATATGTGGAAAAATAAGTAGACAACTTATGCAAAACAATTAATAAGTGATCAATAATTACTTTCTCATTAAGACACGAAATAATTTCCTCTTTAACATCACACAAGCATGGCATTTTTAAAAGACTTATCAGAGTCAAAATCTTAGCTGTACAAAAATACTATACACTTCTGAGACAATTAATTTTAAAAAAAACCCACCCAGACCCATGAATTACACATGACCTGAAATTAGATCTTAAAATCTGAACTTCTGTACATCTTTATTTGGTATAATATGAGTAGATTATATTCAATACAATGTCATTTGGATGCATACAGCTTTTTTTTATATTTCATAACAGCAGTTTATCTATTCAGTGCTTGGCCAAGAAATATACTGACTGATAAATAGATGTTTGCAATATTTTTATCCTGTGCATGGTAAGTTGGTCCTAATTAAGCAGGATTAGAGTGGCATTGATGCTTCCATATGAAATAAAAAAACCTCACCACCAAGGGCTAATTTACATTCTTATTATTCACCACATGTGAAAACATAATAGCTTTGGCAAGATAAATGAGGATTCTTTGTCAGCAATCCAGTGTCTACAATGCATTTGGAACTGGTTTCTTTGCTCAAATTGATAACAAAAATCTGATCTGAAGAAAATGCTCTCTTTTGGTTTTTCGATATGCTATGCTAGTTCACACTGAATTATGTTGCATTAGATCATGAGCCAAGCAGTGGGGGAGGAGGGAGGGGGAAAGCGGGAGGTGGAGGAGAGTGAATGTGTGACATAATCTAAAGAGTGCTTTAAAATCATTGGAAGTACAGAGGAAGCAGCAGTATATCAGGAGCCCCTGTTAGGTGCTGTAACTTGAGTTCAAAAGGGCATAGATCCTGACTTTTGCTTCCTTCATCACTTATTTACAACTTCCAGAAACACATTATTACACAAGGAGGCTGTGACAAGATACAGATGCAGAAAAGCAGCAGCTGCATAGCTGGGAGACCCTAAAATCTCAGTAACACAGAAGTTCTTAGTACATGAAGCACCAGTATAAAACAAAGAACAACATACAAAATTCCTAACAGTCCCACCCCCCAGCAGCATGCATTAGAGTAGACAGTTAATAAAGAATGATAAAAAACTACTACCTGGCACTTAATAATTTGCCAGCGGTTTATTATGCTGTTACATGATATGACACTTCTGTAATTTATTTTTCTTTAAAGTCATGTAATGAAACACTACATTGTAAATCTAAGTTGTTTTCTTACTGCAGAAAGGAAAAAGGAAAATGTCAGGCTTAAAGAGTCTAAATAGATGTTTAATGGAGGTGGCAAGAAGGAAAAGCAATAGAAATAGTTGTGGAAACAGGCTGAACACCCATCTGCATGCAGAAATCTCAATTTATTTATATTCTAATGGCTGAAAATTTTTTTACAAAATGTTAGTGCAGATACCTATTACAGATTCAGAATATGATAGTCAACAGTAAGTGTGCAAGGCATAATTGGCATATCTTTTGGGGGAGACTGATGAGCTTGTAACGGCCTCTCTTTGTCTAGACTCTGCTGATTACATCCCATTTGCTTTCCCTTTTTACTGACAAACTTGACTTCCAAATTATGGTAATGTTATCATGTTCTTTCTCTAACTGGTTGTATTTACATTTCCTTATCTCAGGATGAGCTTAGAGAAATTCAACTGAAAACAAGTTTCCTTGTTAAGTTTTTTCAGTACCCAGCCAGTTTCCAAAACAGTCAGTTGCTGGTCACTTGTTATTCTTATGCCCTTATTTGCATCCAAACTTCTTACCATCAGTATTTAAGAAAATTTAGAAGTTTAAAACCTAGACTTTAAGTGCTATTGTATGTGAGGTAAAAGAAAAATAGATTGGAAGCTTAAGACCCACAGCTCAATTTAAATTAGTTTTGTGCATTTCATCTATTGGAAGTCTGAGATGTTTAAAACACTGGGAAGTGCTGTGCACCTGGTCTAGGGTCTGTACTGAGGAACAGCATAAGCAGAGATGGTCTTCAGACTCAAGCCTGATTTTTGGTTTCTGTAGCTTAAAGCTTGGTTTTCTGAATGTTATGAAAAATGGAAAATTTCCATACACCTTGAAAAACACACTGACCTACTGTAATATCTTTTTGCAAAATAAAATAATAAAAAAAACCCCAACAAACCAACCCTCTTCCTGCATTGCAAAGTGCTTTAAAAGACAAAGGCCATTTTGCTACCTGTACAAAATGCTGCTCTTTGCTCAGATTCTGGTGAAGTTCTGTGACACAAAGTCCATCTCACAGAAATAGCTTTGCGGCTTTTGTTAGGACAGAATGCCACAGTCTTCTCTTTGGAAAGGAAGCTGGCTAATCAGTGTGTAAATCTAATTAAGGAAATATTTTCAAATTGGCCTAAGTGACAGGGAACTCTTCTTTTTGAAATAATTTTTGAATTCATGTACCCTGAATACAGATGCTTGAAAACATAGAGGGACTCTTTCCCTTTCAAAATGCAAAGGCTAAATCAATGGTCCTGGAGAAGTAAATGACTGAAACCTTAGCTGCAAGGAAATGAGAAAGCCAGTAAACAAATCTATGCTTATGCAACAGGGAGACAGGACAGAACAGAATTTTCTTCTAGCTAACATGCATTTTAAGCTGTGGCAGCAGAATACCTCCAGCGCCCAGCTAATTCAGATCCCCTCCAGAGAAAGAATGCTGGGGACGATAGAGTGGGTAAAAAAAAAATAAAAAATTGCAACATGGAAACTTCTGTTTTTCATTTTGATTTGGAAAATCCAACCTTTTTCTATTTTAATGTTGACATTTTTCACAGCATGAATATTCTGCCTTTCAGTCAGCTATGCCAATCCTTTAGGAGACTTTCCAGAATACCCTCAAAATGCAAATGATGTCATAAAAACCATTTTGCTTGAGTATGCAAATCTGACTTACATCAAATAATCATAAGCCTGAAACATATTTTCACTGAAATGAGAAAATCTGTCAGCAATAAGCAAAGCAAAAACTCGATTTAGGTCTAGGTGGCTTTAACTGTACAAGACCAAGCTCTACACTGGGCTGGATTTGTTTGGATTCCTGTTTTGTTCTCACATGCTCTTTACTCACCCTATCTAATGTTATGCTTTTTATTCCTTTATGCTTCTGCTGTCTCTGGCTTCCTCTTATGTTGTGGATTGCATCAGGCATTTTTTACACATTGGTCTTACTTCATTAAAGCCTTCTGAAGCTACTCCATCTTCTTAACTTGCCATTAATTATCTTGTA
This sequence comes from Falco peregrinus, assembly GCF_023634155.1. NCBI lineage: Eukaryota > Metazoa > Chordata > Aves > Falconiformes > Falconidae > Falco > Falco peregrinus. The sequence goes on from NC_073723.1 coordinate 64,292,218, forward strand.
TGTACAAGCACCGATGGGCTAATTTTTACTTTTCCCCCCTCTATCCTATTAACTAATATTATCGCTCCTATTTCTTCTGAAAATAAGTAATAAGCAGTACTGAAACAATGGGCATGCTGTACTGCAGTGAAATGCAGCCTGTGAAGCCTGTGCTTTTGTGTACAACATAAATGCGTCTAGAAAAGAACATCTGGAGACTGGTATCTCTCTATCATTGTTGATCAGTGTGAATGTTATTATCTCATTGTTGACTTGAGCTCTCATCTGGTGTTATCCACTTTGTGTCTTATAATCATCTCAAGAATAGCCAGTCTTTGTTCCTAGGATCCATTTTTACCACCATTTCACTGTTTGAGGCCCAAACCAAAGCAGTCAGCTGTTTATTCTCCAAGATAAACGAGACACATAATTCTTTAAATTATAAACCATTTTGATTTGAGACCACTTTTTATTTTGTTTCTATGTAGCACTGAACTCAACACTGGCATTCTTAGGCATATGACGTACAGAAAAGTAAATGAAGGAATAACCAATGCATCTATAATCTAGGTTTTATGGTTTCAAATTATGGTGTAGAAAGTTCTCTATTACTGTCTTTTGGTGAGCAGAGAGTTCTATGACTATGTAAAGGGTTTGTGTGCTCAAATTTCATACCAGAAAAGCTCGGTACAGTGTTTTCTGGAGTTGCTGGAAGTACTCAGAGATAGATTCCATTCTGGTGAGAGTGAAAGGGGAAAGACCTATTGTCATGCCTCCTTGGATGTGAGACGTAGACCCCCTGGGTGGCTTAGGCCCCATAGGCTGCTGATCTTCCCCACTGAGGCATGAGCAAAGTGATGCAGAAGTGAGGGATAATGCAGGACTGCCAAGGTGGATGCAGCTCTGTGGTTTGAGGGGATGCCCAGGTGACATCTGAAGGCAGGGGGCTGGGAGCAGAGCTGAGTGAGCCCCAGGACAGCTGAGCTCAGGGCAGATGAGGTGAGAAAGCTTTTTTGGAGGGCTGGGCAGAGTCCTGCCGAGACCATCCTGAGCTGGGGGTTGCCTCTACCAGTGGCATCAAATCCTGAGGGAAGCTTAATAAAGACTTTGGGGGCTGGGAATGGACAGTAACCCAAAAACTATGCCCAAGTGGGAACTCTATGAAATCTTGAAAAAAATTGTTTCTCAGGGTGAAATATTGTCATGATGCAACCATAGCGTCCAATTTATGGCAATAAGACAAAGGCAGAAGGGGGGAAGCCTGTATTGTGTATAACAGATTGCAATCAGACTTTCTATGATCTACCATAGCCTTTGTATTTTCATTTACTGTTATATACATCTTTCTGCACATTAGTCTGAAAAGGAACTAATAACATTTCTGTTCATTGTGTCTGCTGCCTTTCCCTATCACCACAGTTCCCTGTGAATAATTCATACAGTCTAATGCACTTCCTTTTAATTCCGTAACACCAGGACATTTAATTTATGTACAAAATAAGAACGGAGATTCCTTTCATCAGATCAATGAATTAGGTCTGAATGGAAAATCGCCTTACTGGTTGGTGGATTCTCACTGCCGCTATCTCCTTATGAAGAAGTAACAAAAGACTTTCTGTTGTTGATGTTGGAGATTTTAGGGTTTGGGGGACATTATTTTAATTTTTTTTTTAATCTGGGCTACTTTGTAATAATTTCTAATGAATAATTCAAATGTCATGGGAAACCAAAGCTGCTAGAGACTCACTTTCCTATTATTAATTGTAGATTTCCTTTTCTATTAGTAATACTGCACTGAAAGTTTGTACTGAAGAAATCTAATGAGTGTGACTTAAAGCATTTTTAATTTTTCATCCTTCACCAAAGGTGCAATGAAATTGCCTTGGGTTATGTGCACAGACTTCCCCATGAGACATAAAATTAAAAAGATTTCTTCTGTTTCTCAGGGAGATTTTATTTTACTTCAGACATGAGCAACAACACCAGGGATTTTCCTTCTTCCTCTGTAAAAACTAACTTAACTTTCTTCATATGATTGCATGATGATTAACTTCAGCAATAAAAAGGCATTAATCCCAGAACATGAATAGCACACTTTGATGTTTTTCATGGCCAAAATGCATCACCCATTCATTTAAATATCACAGAAAAATCATCTACTTTGGGGAACATTTGATTTTTTTTCTCTGAGTTATTATAACAGGTATGATAAGATTTTAATGAGCTTTAAGCTTAATTTAGTTTATTTTGCTTTATGTAAATAACTCCAAGCCTTTTGTTTTGGAAGATCAAAGTTATTTGCATACCCTCTTCTTCACATAATCTCGCAAACAAAAAATTTCATGAGAATGCTTTTTTGTTTCCTTGGGTATTTTTTTTTTTCATTGGTTGTTTTTTTTTTTTTAGATCCCAGTGAAGTATTTATATATGAAAGAAATTCCAGAAGTGTTCCAGTCTTCACGCATATGAGAGGGAGCAGATCCTCACAAGCTATAAATTGCCATAATTTACTGCAATTTTGCACCAGCTGAGAACTAGGTATACAATAAATCTGTGTTTATCTGAGCTTGAACTCACCTCTTCCATTAGCAATAAGGGTATGGTTAAAATTTTAACAATTATATTACATCTATACTGAAATACATGAAGGAATATAAGAATGAGATTAGATGAAGTTCCACCCTTCTCTCTGTATTTGAGTGACAGCAGAATAAAAAAGGTGGCCATATTCATGGTTGTTATGTCCCTGGTGGTCAGACCTCTGAGGTTTTGAAGGCTGAGCTACCAGCTGAATCTTTGTTCATGCATCAGTAGCTTATGAGTTTAGGCCCAAAAATTTCAAGTTTGTAGTTGATGACTCATCCTGGAACATAATGGTATAAGTGAATTTGTACAGCCAAATCTCAATGCACAAGTTATCTCAGAGAATATAATGGACATAATTTGTAACAAAATAAGGCTACACAAGGTTCTGAATGCCCCACAGCAGGGAGCTGCAGCCCTATTCCAGTGTTAACTATTGTGAGAATAACAATAAGGCTAGGATGGGAGATATTATTAGATTTAGGTCATAACTAAAGTAGTCATGCAAAAAGCCTTCTCTGCCTGTCATGTACTCTATAAATCATCTTATACTCTAAGTCCTGTACACAAATGTAAAGATTTTCAAAACTGTGTTTTTTCAGAGCTTGTATCAGCATTAGAAGCAGTTCTTAGCACTGTACACCATAATATTTTGAATAAGAAGTTCTAGTATCGTGAATTTTTTTAAATATCCCTAACTAAGCACAAACCCGCAGGTATTTTTTTAATATATACATATAAATACAACACACACACACATATATATACTTTATTACTGCATTATTGGTATAAGATGAAGTCAACTGAATTTAAACTGTTCATAAATGGTAAAACCAAGGTCAAGAATCCTGCCTCTAGGTCTACTGCTCTAATAGAGCTGTGAAAGTGTATTATAACGAAGTAATTTACAAAAAAAAAGACATCAGGCTGAAGTGATTTTTGCTGTGTACTGTCATTATGTGTCATGGAATTTACAGCTTACGTGAACTAGAAATATTGCCTATACTATGCATGAAGGAAGGGATGCAGGAAAAGGATTGCTTTCCTTAAGTAAGCTGTAAATGACATTAGAGTCTTTGTTGAAAGAAACACTATTAAACATGCTTTTAAAATATATATATATATATTTTATATATATATATATACACACATTAATTGGTTGTTTTGAAATTTTCAGAAATTGTTGTTACCAGGACAACTCAAACTTTTACATATTCTCTTTTAGAGAGAATTTGCACAATAAACTCACAGGGAGGTGAACCACTGGTCTGCTACAGGATATTGTGTAATATATTCATTTAAATGGCTGGAGCTAAGAACCCTTAAGCTGATCCATCATCTAATTCACTGTCTCTAGACACAATGATGTTTATAGGCTTCACTGGATACTCTGAAATTTACCCACCAGCCATTATGGATACTTGCATCTTCTGCAGCTACCTGCTAGGATACTCAAAGGCATCCAGAATCTTTCATATGAACGTGTCCTGCACTGTAATTCCTGCCCATTGGAGGTTTAATGTGAAATGATGTGATGCCCTCAAGATCAACTGCTTTGCATTTACAGTCAGGGTTTCCAAAGGAAGTACAAGGGTCTCGAAACTCAAGTCAAATTTATGAGTTTGGCTGCAAAATTCCACTGAGATGTGCATAATAACATTGGATTAATAAAATGTTCTGGAGAGCAAAATAGATCATGGAGAAAGGTATTTTAATAGGTCACCCTCTATCCATCCCAGGCTCTGTTTAGAAAACAATACAATATTATTGGAGTTAGAAGGACAGCAAACCAGAAGCAGACTGGTTGTGTTATAACCCAGTGATGGGAAATTTAACTGTGGAGGGTTGGATGCCAGTACATTTGAAATTCATATCATTAAATTAAACTAGAAGTTGTTTTGTGAAAAGGAACTTCCAAGTCTTTTATTGTAATTCTTATAAGCCCTCTATTTGATCTGAGTCTTAAGTAATTTTTAATATTTTAAGAAACATTTTGATAAAATATATTAGAACACTGTACTGTTAGCACTGCTAACATCAGCTAATAGTAGGAAGTAATATGATCTTAACCAGCACTTGTTGAAGACTTCTGAAATATTCTAAGGTCTATTGAAAACTGATTGGTCTATTCACCATGTATTATTAAAGTGCTTATCAAAAGGTTAGATATGCCTGAAAGAATAAAGATTTAGCATTGTTACAAAATCTGTGGCTGGCATCACAGCCATGTAAGAGCACTCCTACTCCAGGTCCAGGTGACAGTAATTATAAGAGACAAATTTAGACTGCAAGGGGAAATAATGGTGGATCGACAACATTAGCAATAACACACAGAAGTTAGTGCCTCTAGTAAGTTGCTCTTTTCCCAAAGTTTATTTAAATAGTCAAGTTTCCCACCAAATTAATAAAGAAGTGATTATGAGAAGTGTCTGGGAACATCCTAAGAGAAAAGCTGTATGGGCTACTGAAATTAAGCAGGGCTCATTAACACACAACCCAAACCCCTGAAAACAGCAAAAAAAATCTCTGATGCAGGGAAGAACATGCAGTTTTTTTCCATTAGTGGCAACAGGATAACTCACTTCAGAAGGCCATTTAAAACAATGTAAAACTATCACTAATTTTGCATACATTTGATAAGGTCTGAATTCATCTTTGCTAGGAATTATCAAACAAAAGTTACTTAAACTCAGAAGAACTTGGTACTGATATCTGTCCTCTGTAAAAGATGGAAGCTCTTCTGGAGCAACATTAAACATCCTTTCAAAATAAGGGTCATAAAGACAAGCAGAAGCATCAGTGTTACCATTCTTTGTACGAAAAATCAAGAGGTGCAGGTAGCCTCTCAAGGGATACAGATAAAATGCAGATGATCATAGGCAGTCAACTGTTCCATTTTTGAAGGTCCAAAACAAAATTAATTTTGAAAATCATTGGGAAAGAGTCTTCATACACTAGGCCTTTAAAAAACCTGATTTTCATTTGGTGGATGTAAAATGGTTCATGTGAAATCTTACAATAAATCCTAGAAATGTTAAATAATTTGCATGAGTCTCCCAAGCTGGCCTGCAGTGGGTTTTGAGTAGGTAAAAGTCTCTGTTCTGAGCAAACCTATGAGTACTATGCTAATGTTCTTCCTATTGCTACTGTACTGTGTTGGTGATTCACCTACTACTAAATAAATAAATGAAAACCTGAACCTTTTTCCCAATGAGCCAGTTCCAAGGTTTCTGTAAACAAAAAGATCTCCCAGAACATCAATGTTTCCAAAGGAGGAGTTATGTCCCTCAGATCCAAGAGGGAGTTAGAAAAAAGGTGGCATAATGATCTAGCAATAATATCCCCATGCTTGGTTGCATTCTCTTTGTTAAACTTCCCTATTAGCAAACACTGCTCTATGGGGCAGGTTAACAGATATTTGTTGTCTTGTTAAACAGCTGAGGTGTTGGACCAAAAAAGCATTTAGTGCTCAGGTACAAACGTTAAAAACTCTGTCCAAAGTTATGGTTTTTCATGTTGTATTGGAAGAAAAGAAATGGAATTGTACAGAAACTAAGAAATCTACCATTTTGTCTTCCTGTGTATTCATATACTGAAAATAAACCAGCTTTATTTATGCCTACTCTGTAGCGTTTTAGTACTTAAATATAAATCCATCTAAGAGAATTAGGGAATTCTCATAGACATCATGTTCAGATATATTTTTGACAAATGACAATGCAGTAGCCATTTGAGCTTATTTGTGTAGAATGTTATGCTGTTGAAGCCATCTGCTCAGAAGTAGATCAGAGGCGAAATATATCTACATGACTTTAAATCTACAGAATGGGGCTACAAGAACTCAGGATCCATCAATCAGTAGCTTGCACTGCTACGTAAAGTATCTGTAACATATAAAGACTTCTTGGATAATTTTTTTGGCACTAAGCCTGTCTTCAACACAATGCATCATCTGTAAACATGCAAATTACTTGGCTTCCAATAAGTCTCCTATAGAAAGTGCATTCTAATTAAATTTAAAGGCAGACTGGGGTTTTTTAATTAGGATGAATTATTAAAATGTTACTGTTTATGGTAGTGTTCTTTATGCTTTACAGTGGAAACTGCATTGTAATTTCTAAAATTACTTCAAACACTGGAAGAACGTTTTTATTTATGCCTCTGCACAGCATTAAAACCATAAATGGTTGGTACTGTCACTAGAATGAGAAAGCTATAAACAGTAGTTAAATTAGAATATAGTAGAGTGTAAGTGTGTGTGTGCACACGTGCGCATGAGAGACAGAGAGCGAAAGATCAGACAAAAGGTAGTAGATGTATGTTAAAATTATTTTCTTACATAAATGGGTTATGCCATATTACATTTATTAAAATGTGTTTATGGAACATTTACCATACTACTCATTTCTGATAATTAAAATAAATGAAAAAATGACCCAGGCTACCAATCAAGAACACTGCTTGTGCTTATGGACTGTGGAGTGAATTCTAATCCCTATTACACTCGCCAAATTGTATCAAAGCCAGTGAGTCATTTTATATTTGAACCTGGGTAATGAAAGGCAAATGTTTAATATGGCCTTGTAACCCTTCCTAGCAGTTTATATGTATATCTAACCATTGAAGTTCACAGTATACCTCTCCCTCTTTTATTTTTTACTGTACACAGGTGCACCTATTTCAAGATGTTAAACAATGCATAGCATATTCAAAGCAGATTATCTATTTAATCACATTCCTGCAGTGAACAAAGGATAAAAAAAGGTAAAGGAAGTGGACTTTGTAGAAAACAAAACAAACCGAAACAAAGCAAAACAAAACAGAACAGAACAACCACTCTTCCCCATACTTTGGCAAAATCTGTCAATGGGAAGGCCTGCCAGGGTCTTCCCTGCCACTCAGACTCTATGGCAGAGCTGGAGGGAAACTGGTTCTGTATTCATCCCTTTAATTGTCAAGGGAAACAATGTGAGTTGGTAAGAAGTCACAGCATTGCTAGACAGTTAGCTGCAATGGCTATAACACATTCCTCCAGAGGTATGTGGTAGTTCTGTCATGAGTTTAGGTAGAAGTAAGTGGGTTTTAAGCTTAACGGCTTATATATTTAGGATGTGAGCTCATGTGCTGTATTACTTTTTCATATTGACATTTAGATCCTGCCTTTCTTGTTCTCATCTGTTACACTCAATTTCAGAAAGCACACACACTGCGAGGTTATCACTGAACAATACTGTACTTTTCTTCAAAAATAACTTTTCCTGCAGCTTGATCATCTTCTCTTTCTTGAGTCCTTTGATTCTTGCTATATTTTCAGTGTTGCTTCCATACCTTACGTCTCTGATAGGTCTCTGATGCTTAGCAACTCTGATGGGTCTCTGAAGAAAATTCACATTCCTAATCCATCTTCAAGTTTTTTCCTGGTCTGTTCCACATGTTTTCTGTCTCTTTGATGTAAATAATAACCAACAGCTTCTCCTTCCTGATGCAGCAGACCTCTACTCTCCAATGGGAGTATGTTTGTGACAGAGCTCAGTCTTCTCAGCTGTTGGTCCCAAACACAGAGCTTATTCTTCCAGAAGGTGGACTCATATACCCCACTGTTTTCTGGCCCCTACAAAATGCTTTTATCTCTGATCTTTCCCTTCCTCAAATAGCAATTTATATATTCATAACTAAAACTCCAGAAAACATGCTGCAGCAAGACACACCATGGTATGCTGGCATGCAGTTCTCCCCTGGGGCTGGAGATAAGAGAGGAACCAACATGACAGATGTGACATTTCTTATTGGAAGATTCTTGGACAGAGCACTGATAAACACTATCCAAATCTGTATAAAAGAGAGGGAATAATCCTGAACTTTAACTAATCTCTTTTTTCATCTTCTCACTAATTACTCCACATAAACTTTAACTCATTTTTATTTAAAACCTCTAATATTCAAAACAAAGCCGAACATCTGAAAAAAATATAAGGATTAAGAGCTGGTTTTGTTTTCAGTGAACTTTCTCCCTCTACTATGCTGGTCACTCTCTTTGTGATTATTATGTTTATATATTTATAATATTTCCAGTTTAGTGTGTAGTAACAAATGATTTAAAAATTGGTTTGAAATCCAAAAGGTCAGTAAAATGGAAGTGTAAACAAAATGGATGGAGGATTAGAGATAGTATCAGAGGCTATGAAATGGCATGTTCATATTACCAGTGTCTCAGTTACCAGGGCAAGCTCACACTATCAGACTCAAGTTACCAGGGTCTTCCTTCTTACCCTTGGAAACAAGAAATTCCTAGAGTTCAATGGCTTTTATTATGACAATTTTACTCCATTAAAAAAACCAACACTATTATCAAATTATTGATGTTACAGCCTAAAAAAACCCCAGATTGTAAGGCATTGCAGAAGCACAAAGATGGGCACAGAAACTGAAAGTTTCAAGAAAGAGTCTCCTACTCAAAGACAGAGACCAGGAGGGAACACAGGAGTGCAGGCTCAGTTGCCAAAGTGACAAGACAGGACAAAAGCATTTTTACTGTTTTGCTGTTGTTTTTATCTGGTTATGAAGGTGTGGAGGCTGGGCCACTGGTAGGGAGCTAGGTGGGTGCTCTTGTGATGCTGGTGGTGTGACCTCATGCAAAGGATCCTGGATGTTCTGGGGTGCTTCCAGGTCACCCCTGTGGCAGATGGACCCACTGCCATTGATGAGTCTTCCTGAGGTGGAATCGACCTCCACGGGCTCCACGCTATTGTCTGGTGAATTAACAGCCATTGGCCCTATGGCATGCTTTAGTGGATCAGCGTCAATGGGCTCCATGTGGGCTTTGGTGGGCTGACATATCTAGGCCTCACACCATGCCTCAACAGACAGACACACCAGGGGCCCATGCTGTTCCTCTGTGTGCTGCATGCCATCATTGCATGAGTGCAGACAATTGCTGTCATGGCACCAGGGCTGGTGTTGTTCCTCCTCTGCTGATGCCCCTTCCTCCTGGGAGGTGCCTTCCTTCTCTGCAGCTAGAGATGGGGACCAGCTTTGCGCTGTCCCATGCCATGATGGGCAGCCACCCCCCTCACTGCTGCAGCTGATCTTCCTTCCCAGCATGCTTGGCATCTGAGGGCCTCAAATCTCGGCAAATTGTGAGCCAGCTGCATGGCCCTGGGTTTTAATAGGTCCCAAGTAAAAGACAGTGAGGTGGCTGATGACAGCAGGAGGCCACTATGACAATGATTGTAACTGGCCGATGTGTGTGGCCAGATATGGAAGGCTTGGGCATAGGGGACCTGTGACCTGAAAGGGGATTTTCTGGGATATTCTTTTTTAACAGAAACTGATGGGAGCTGGTTCTGCCAGGGTTATCCTTGGCATACAGAATGCAGGAGAACATGACACAAAGGTAACAAGCCCTGCCAGAAGTCCCAGATTTCCAGGTTAACCTCTGTAAAATATGAAAACCGTTGTGTTTGCACCTGTCACTAACAGTCATGTTTATACCATCTTGGACTAAATGATCTGGTTATCGAAGACCAAATCTCCCATAACTATGAATATTTTTGTCTTTTCTTCCATTTTCTGTTTGACACTGGTATTAGGCACCATTGACTCTTCATTCAAGACTTCTTAAAAGCCATATCCTTGACTTGCAGCTAATTTATTTTTGTTGATGAATCTTCCTCTCAGTACCTCAAAAATACTGCTAAAATACCATCGCTAAATTACCTGAGTCATAACAGGCTGCTCTAAGTCCAGGATCTATTATAACAGAGAGACTTGTCAGAATAGAGCAAACTAACCCTGCCTTGACTCACGTTCCCTTTGCTTTTGTGCCTGGCAAATTCTTCTGAGCAGCTTTAAGGTCACCTCTATTCCTCATTCCTTGTGACTTTATTTGTCACATGTCTGCATCTCACAGAAAGATTATTTAATTATCTACGACACTTTGCATGTGAGTGTACACTTTTCAGTGGCTGCCAAGTGGGCAATTATTGTTAATGACAGTTTTCTTTTTGAAATTTTTTTTGTGCAGTAACAAAAAATATTTATGTTTCATACCAAAATAAATTAACTGAAAGGCAAAAGTAAGTACTGCCTTCCTGTATGCTTTAAAATATTGGCTGATTCTTTATTTTGGTATATGTAATATCTAGGATGTATGGGTTAAAGATAATGTAGGAAACTTAAGGAATGGATATTCAGAGATATTTCTGTTACCATCAACAGAATGAATAAATGCATCTTTGAAAATCTAGCCTATAATCATTTATGTTCTTTGGCTTTTCAGTAAAAGCCATGAAGACTTCAGATTTTTTTCCCATTTTACATACATTCATTTTTCTCAAGTTCTAAAAATATTTTCATGTATAGAAGGAAAACAAAACTTTTTTTTGACAGTCAACACAACCTTATGTATTACTTTTTGAAATGCCAAGTTAAAATAATGTTCACTGTGGACAAACATCCCACTCGTTAGGAAGCATAAAAGGATTTTGCTGAAGTGCGATCTTCTATCATTCTGTCACTTTGAAATTGTTTGCAGGTTCACAGCTGGACTACAGCAACCCAAAGTACATTGCTAAGTGAAAGGAGAAGGCAGGTGACAATTACATGAGAATTGCAAGTATTACTGCAAGTAATTTTGTTAGGAGAAAGCTGCCAACTATAAAGCAACACTTGCATTTAAAAAGAAAAAAGAAAAAAGAAAAAAGAAAAAAGAAAAAAGAAAAAAGAAAAAAGAAAAAAGAAAAAAGAAAAAAGAAAAAAAGAAAAAAGAAAAAAAAGAAAAGATAAAGAAAAATGAAAAGAAAAAAAAGGAAAAGAAAATAAAAAAGAAAAGAAAAAAGAAAAGAAAAGGAAAAAAAAGAAAGGAAAAAAAAAAGACAGCAACCCTCCCCTCCCTGAATTTTCCTTAATCCTTTGTAATGAAGTATTTTCCAGTGTTGGGCACAACAAGAGATATTCATAAATCAGCTTCTAAAACAAAAAAACCCAAACCTCACACCCCAAGAAAGCTGGAGTTATGAATATAGAAGGATTGCCTTGAGTTATACATTTTAATGTGTCTGAACTGTCAATGTAAAAACTTGGTAGGTAAGCATAAGTTATGTCAGCCTGCATGTCTAGTACTTTAAAGCCTGCATGACATAAATGTGTCATACAACATAGTCAGAAATTTCATATTAATTGAGTGTGGTTATTCAGACACACTCAATAATTTACAAACTCCACTATTACATACAGAGGTATCCTATCTTAATTACGTTGTCAATTGTTAACAGGATTATTGAGGCTGGTTGAGGCAATCTTCATTTTAAATATTGATAGGAATTTTTCAGATTTTGTTTCCATATAACATCTGCAAGTGGTATTTTGTCTGTGTGAGCAGGATATTAATCTGAAATATACAGTATGTTAATAACCCATTTATTTTTATTTCTATGCCATGTGCTTTCAATGTGCTTTCAGAGCTGAAACAAATACTTTCCATGTAGAGATTATGCTGTATTATTACTGCTAACTCCAGCATTAATCCAAGGGAGTTACATAACTTTCTTGATAACATGATGGTAATGAACAGCAAAAGAAGGCAACCCCTCATAAATATGCTTTATTCTGGGTTTAAACTGTGCTCCTCACTTTGTACCCAAGTGCAAAGCCCAGACAACATGAGTATCAAGGCATGGTTCACATGAAGATCAGGTACCAAAACTTGCTGTTCAGAAAACCTCAGATCAAACTTTGGGTGCTATTGAATTTTACATTCCATAAACATTTTGGTTTCCCATTTTAAAGGCTTACAGATATCCAGAATTTTGGATCTCTGTCTCCCTGGACATGTCTTAGAGTTGACAGGGCTGAAGAAATGGTGTTCAGCTAATGTCTAAACTCTAAAGAAATCCAGCCACTATAAGTCTAAAAGTCACCTGAGGGGCTGGATCCTGTATGTGCTTCAGCAGCAAGTTTAACATACAGTGGCTTCCAGAACATCCTCTATACAATTCTGCTTGATCTTTCGCTGCTGTGGAGCTCTATTTAGTTACAAGACACTGTGTACAGAAATACAGGATAAACCAGCATTTTATCATAGATTTTTTTTTCTTTTTCTCTCTCTGATTTTTTGTTGATTTCTTTCTTTCTATATGTGTCTTCTGAAAGTGCACATATATTAAGAATTTCTGCTTAGTTTTCTCACCATCTCATTGATGCTTTGGATTGCAAAACTAAATTGTAATGCAAAGAAAATACACAGGTTCATAATATTTGGATACATTTAATTCATTCAGATTCCAGGGGATAGATTAGATTTAAAGATTTTTCAAGTTTCCTGTCCTAACTTTTCCTTATTTTTATGAGTCTTTTTAGGATCAGAAGGTACAGTTAACAGAAATAAAGCTAATCCCTCCTTGTTGTTTGTGAATAAAGGATGCTTTGAGTATACATCATTTCTGTATTAAAATGTCTACAAAATAAAAGGCTGATAAGAAATTAACAATGTTTACTTTATTAAATCAGACTTTCAATACTAGATCTATTATTAGTCTTACTGTAAGTGCAAGCATGTTAACGTTGGATATGGAAGAATTTATGACCTTATTTCTTTAAATGCTACAGACTGATGTGGATATTTCCAACAGCTAGTCTCTTTTGCTATGTGTGTTTAACAAAGGCCACTGGCTTAGCAAGGCACAATTCCAGGCACGTACCTGCACATAAAACTCCTCTGGCCCCCACTGTGGACTTATCTTTTTTCCAGCCTTTCAGTACAAAACCACCTTGAGAAACAAATTGGGATGTTTTCCATTTTTCAAGCTTAAAATCCATGAATTTGACAATGAATTATAAGTTACATAGTTTAGTATCATCACATATAACTGCATTTAGTGGATGGAAATAACTGTATATTTGGGGTGTGTATGTATATGCATATATATACATCACCATCCCCCATCTTTTCCCCCATCTTTCGGCAGTTCCTTTTCCTCAGCTGTTACTTGGTGATGGAAGGGGGTGACAGTCATTTTATCATTATGCTTATGGAATTCTGAGCATTAGAAGTCTGGATTCTGGTCGCCTAGATGCCATATGGCCTATTAGTAATGAATTTTATTAATGGTATTTTATTGAAACTTCAGAATAAGTAGAATGTTAAATAAAAATATTAATTTTTCACATCCTAATCAGGAAGGACAAAAAAGAAAATGTATCCTGATAACTTAATCTCAAAGCCATAGACTATACCTCCTGTTTAAAAAATACGTATAAGAAAACACAAAAATAGTCTAAACTACTCACATGCAGGGACAGTCTTGAGGTAAAAGAAGAAAATAGCTCCAGAACGCTATGCTCTTATAAGCATATGGCTTCCGATGTTTTCCATTTATATATATATTTGCGTGCGCGCGCGCACACACACACACACATACACACACCCCCACCCCCACACGAACATACACACACACACACACACGAACAACAAACAGTTCCATTGGAGCATATAGTCAACTTAAATTCAGTTTGCTTAAAATGAAACCAGGATGACACTTGGATTGTTAGCTGCTTGGGCACAAGGAATCTTTTTCTTAAAGGTTTGATATAAAGACTACTAAGTTAAAACTGTGTGCTCTTTCTTTTTCTTTTCTTTTTCTTTTCCTATTTGTTACTGTGAATGAACAACAGCAAAAAAACATTATTGACATTCTCTCCCTCTTTCATATCTGACCTTCTCAGAGCTTGACAGGACTCAGAGAACTCTAAAATGCATGCACTTCACCCCATCAGCTAACCTGGATTTACTTGCAATACTTGAAATCCTTGCTGTATTCATGGGTCAGTGAGTGCCTGCTGTTCATTTGCACCATGTTACTCATTTATGTTTTCCGCAGATTGTCAATATTGGGGAAAAGGAGTTTGTTTCAGGAAGTAATCAATTAAAACAACATCTTGCTCACAAAAATTCTTGACAAACTGTTAACTCAATTTTAAAAAATAAAATAAAAAAGTAGAACAAATCTGTCATTAATTGTGCAGTTTGGACCTACTGCATGACTGTTCTTTCAATGCATAGAAACCAAGAACTAGATTAACTCCTGATGGTACCAGGCTGTATCCACAGAACCACTGGTATCATGACAATTTACAACACGTGGGAACAGAAGTAAGACTACCACTACTCTTTCTAAAGGACAAACACAAGTCATGTGTTTATAACCTTATAAGACTATTCTGCAGATCAACTGAAACTGCACAAATTGCTAGGTATATTTTCTGGATCTCTCTGCCAGATTTCTTTGGCTTCTCCATTTCTATCGACATCTGGGATCTGGCTAGCTCTTGGCATTCCAGTGGGGCAGCCAGGTATGGGATGATGTGACTTGCCTCATAACATTCAGTCTTTCCAGTTTTTTGCTTCCAGGCATGGTCTTGCACCTCACTTACTCTAATCAATCTCAGTGGAATAATTTGGGCCAAAAGAATTTGTGGTGTTGCTTATTAGCTAAAGTGGACTTGAAATCAGAAAAAAATGTATATTTTACAGAATAGTGTATTTTTATTTTTAATTAAACTGCTCAGTCTATATGTCGGTTGGTCCTTTTTAAATTTGACCCCATGTGTTCTTGTGCAGTCTTGATATGCACCCATTAGTCTCTCTCCCCAATAACTTCTGAGTGCAATGGCTAACGTAACATTTGAGAGAAATAAAGATGTCTCGACAATAGTAACGCTGCTACAAACTTCAGGCACAATTGTCTGCTGTCCACAAGAGAGGAGATAGAAATGAGAGTCTCCATTGAAGGAAAGGAAGGCAGAAATCAGCTGTAACGTGCTGTCAGAAGCTGCTCCGCCAGGCTTGACTAGTAATAGCATTGTGTCTCTTTCTGAGTTAGGACATTGTGGGGGTTATCATGGGAAAAAGGAAGAAACAGGGTATTCAGAAAAAGGACCCAACCCATAGGAAATCAAGTTTCATTCTGGCCTTTCAGAACAACTATATTACACACACACACACACACACACACATGCACACACCCCCTTCAGCCCTCTGTGCTGTTGCTTTTCTAGAACTTTATCAGCCTTCTAAACTGATTCATGTTACTTAGGTTAGTGTAAGTTATGGGAATGCACTGTAAGGAACACATTTGAAATATGTAATTGACAAGCTGCCTAAGGTATACGGAGTGATCAGTCTAATATTCTTTTCAAGAATATTCTTGAACAATTAAAATTTTCATAGTATGTGACCAGATCTTCACTTCCCATCCCTTTTCTAGTCTCATTCTTTTCCATGACATAGTCACACGCAGAAAACACAACTGCAGCAGTAAGTAAAAAAGCAATTTTAGATTACTGTGCTCCCCTTCCTGAACATGTCCTGGAAGTGTCAGTCGGTTTAGCTTATGGTATATTGAGATAAAGTCATAGTATGCTGAAAGAACAGTAGGGCATGACAGCACTGCACTGATTTCTGACTCATCTGAAAGCTGATGTCATTATTCAGTGTTGGCCTGATTATATATAGGACACAAATTCATCACCAAATGAATCAGTCTAGGCAGGCTGATCATGAAAGATCCGTGAGTTTCTTGTATTTTGGATTTTTTTGTAGTTCCACCCCACCCTCCCACCCACCCAGACTGTGATGATCAGTCTCTAAGAATTCAAGGTTTTCCTAAAATTTATTTTGTTAGGTGTGGGTAAATATATTTACCCATGAGGCCCCAGCAGTTTTAGTCTTTGTATTGAGATCAGGCATTTAAGGATCTAAGACACATGTACAGAAAGTATAAAGCAGCTGTAGGTAGCCCAAAACAAGAACAAATTTTGAGAACATATTTTAGAATAGCTCATTGCTGGTGCACTGTGATTTTATCAGAAATTCAGTGGTGGCTATAGAACAGTTCCAGTAACTCTTGTCCACCAATGATGAAGAGGCACTACCTCTAACAGGCTGCACCCATGTTACTGATTTTTATATATTATTTTGCTTGTGCTTATTATGAATGCATATTCACTTTCTTAACGTATTCTAGCAAATTAACAGAGAAGAACATTCATACAAGGTGCAGAGTTTTGTGAATGCTGAGTATTTGCAAAAGATGTGTTTTCAATTCCAATGAAGATTTTGTGTCAGATATATACATAAGTACAAACATAAGCATGTGCTTGGATGATGAGTGAATTACAGTTTTGATCCAGTAATTACATTAAATTCCTATAAGTACAAACTACCTCAGGGCAATACACTACAATCTGAACTGTGCTTCTAGGCATGGTAGCCAGCTGTAGCTGTGCCTACTTCAAATACTTAAAAATTGTCAGACGGTGAAAGTGTTAAAAGAGCTATTAAAAATGGGCATGGCCCATCTATTTGCTTTTTTACATAATCATAGTGTCTAACACTTGTACTTTTCAATGAACACCTCATAAATTCAGTATCCAGGTTTTAAGGCAAGCACCATCATGAAACTTAAGACCAAATCATTACACTTTACAATATTGCCATTAAAATAGGTATTACAATTACAATACTGTATTACAATATATCTGAAATTTGCACTTGCTCTCACTCTACTAAACATGAAAGCTATACCTTTACAAGTATGAATTTAATTGTTTCCTGAAACACAGGAAAAGGTCAATGAAGCTCCAAAGTGCCATAATTTACAGTTCTTCAGATGCAAAGAATTTTACAAATTTAGCTGTTTCCTAGCATGTTGTGTTACTTGTATACTGAATAAGATATGAAAAGGGAGATGGGATTAAAAAAAAATTCCAACAAGATAAAGCAGTGCCTTTTTCTACTGCAAAAATAATTTCATGACATTTTGAAATAAGTAAGGAAAAAAAAAAAGCCACCAAAAATGTACTTGCTTCCTAGGACTTTTATAGCTGGAGAGAAGTCAAGGAAGTAATTTTTTTGGTCTCTGATCTCCACAGCAGTCAAAGGAGCTGTACTGTCCTCATCAGCATCACAGAGAAAAAGTTTCTAAATGTTGAAATTTGTGACCTTCTCAGCAGAATGCTGTTAAGAAGCTCTTTGTTGCTTCAGGTTATTTCCAGTTCATTTCTCCTTGGATATGAGCTTTTCATGGAGTTTAATAGACTCAGTTCTAAATACAGAAGTCAGGTTACAGTTCAGCACCACATGGTCACTCTCTTGAAGGGATAATTGCTGAAGAAGGATGGTGATCCCTGTAGCACCAGATGATGAAATGGAGCTTCACCCTTCCCTAATGTAGTTGTTCTAGTCATAACTTTCAACGCCTTGCACTTGTTTTATGTTCTCTGTGACTGGAGGTCTTTTCATGCTATAAAATCCACATCACTAAAACTATTGTTCATTGATGCAATCATGAAGAAAAAGTCAAGTATAAACACCACAGAACATTGTTTCCAGCTCAGTGACCCAACATTGGTTAACTGAATATAACTTGACAAGTCCTGTTTTCAATGTGCAAACCAAATACTTTGACAGAAACTACAGTTCCACACAAAGCACTCAAAAAAATTGTTTTCTCTGTCTCAAATGTGCAATTTCAATCCTCAGCAAAATTAGATATGCATATTTCAGCCCAAATAATCATCAAAAAATGTCCCAAGGCTTTGAACATAACATTCCTAATGGAAAATACTTTCAAAAATATATTTTTTGCAGTTGCTTAATTTTAGAGAGATTCTAAAAATAACAAATATCATCAGGAAATTATTCTCTGTTGAAAGGTAAGTTCCTCCATGGGAAATTCTGAGGAGCTATTCCATTAAGCAGCACTGGCTGTAGCAATTGAGCTGCCCTTGTAGATTTAGGTGCAATATTTCAGTTATGGCTTGTAGAAAGGGTTCAGAGATATGAAGGAGGAATAACATTCCTGAAGAGAGGGAGGATGAGGGTATTTCTGCAATCTGCTTAGGTGATATTTCAGTTGAGTTCCAAATGCACTTTAGGAGAATTCATCAGGGTCTGATGTGAGCAGCACAGAGAAAGTAGTTGAGTAGACTGTGGCAATTTTGTTACTAATTTTTTAGTATTCATGGATTTAAAAATCTAATGCAATAAATAATTTGGTTAACAAAACACTTTCCCTGGTAACTTTGGTGAATTTATTTATTTGCAGGGAGACCACTGTCATTCCTGTAAGGCAGTCATTCTGCAGAAGTCCAGTTTGCTAGATGCTTGCATGCCAAATTTCTAAAGAAACAAAAATCAATATTAATGTTGATTTCTCAAAAGATCCTGAAGAGCTGTGCAGCAGTGTCTGATTTATCTTTTAATGGTGCAACAATAAACAAAACATTGGACCGAATAATGAATGTTCTTAATTTACAAATGGTAAAATGTCAAATATGTCAGTAAGTTATGCTTTCTTGTAATTGCATTAATTACTTCTCAAAACACTAAAATTACTTTTAAATGGGTTATTTTAGCACACACCAAATAATTAATTACATTCCCAGTCCCATTGCCCCTTTGCACTCATTTCCCCTTCATGTTAATGGAAGCTTTGTTTAAAGAGGGAACACAGAAGCAGATAGTTAATATGCTACTTAAGTAGTGTTTTGAAATGGCACCGTGAATTCTTCTGTGGTGTGCAATGCTAACTAAATATTGTTATGACAGTCCTGGACTATCTTTAAAATAGAGACAGTCTGAGGTTTACAAGAAATGAACATTTCAGAAAAGTGAGAAAATATCCAATTATTAGGTCATTCATGCTCTTTGTTTGTTTGTTCTATTCTTGTTCATAGCTAGGAATGAACTTTGCAGCAGGAAATATACTAAGTACTTGGGCAAAATGATAGACAAGCTCTCAGTATTTAGGCAGCTTTTCTTTGAAATATGGTAGAGTATAAACTGTCTACACAAGCTTTTACATAACTTTCACAAGTAGACCAAAGATAGAAGTGATAAATTCCAGTCTTAACTGAAATCTGAAAATTAAAACTTGGGATCATCAGCTAAGTGGTGTATGTTTTGTAGGTGTAATGAAGCTATTCAAACTAAATTTGCAAAACCCCACCATGGATGTGTCAATTCTTTGTTATGGTTTTCTCTCTTGATCACTAATGCAGTATAGATTTAGCCCTTCTGTTAAATAGTTCATGCTGGAAAACACCTCATATCTGGAAGACTGTGTGTCAACCCATGACCTGTGTTAATGACGTTAAAAACAGTAATTAAACCAGTCTCCTAGGAAAAGACCCAATTTATGACTGTCTCATTCCCATACATCTTTTTCTAATGTATCTTTTATACATATATTTTCAATGGAATATAACTGGAAATAAATAATTAATTTTGAAGTACTTCTCAGCTAACAACTTTGAGTGAGACTCAATGACAGAGACACGTGGAACTACATGGAGAGTGAGAAACTTTTTATGAGGATCAGATATTGCAGAACATATCCCTCTGCGCATCTTCACAGAACAAAGTTTTACTGTGTACGTAGAATGAAAGTTTGCATGATAAACCAGTTTAGATTAATGGACTGAAAAGAGCTATTTCCCCTTGTGAAATAAGAGTTAACTTCTAATGTTCATCAATTCTTAATTCACACTAACTTTCTCAACTCCAAACACAGTGATTTACAAGGAACTATGATTCAGACAGGACAGAAGATTAAAACATCCTTTTGAAAGGTCAGGTATTACTCCCTGGATAGCATAAAGAAATTAATAGCCAACCAGTCCTACTGTCTAAGGTGAGACTGTAGCACTTCTAGGTTGTATCCACAGAGATAATTGGTGTGAAGCAAACTTCACATGCCTCATTCCATATCATCACTTCATTCTTTGCATGCCCAGTTACTAAAGTTACAGTTACAAGTCACTAGAAATGCATAATGCTGCTTGGAAATTATGTCTTCTGTTCAGCTGCCTGGAACTTCCCAGTGCTCCACCGAGAATATGTTATAAGAATATCAATGCTTGGGATGTTAAAGCATCTTAAAATAGATGCGTACTGTTGTGGCCATAAATGTGAATGTAAGGGACATGCCCACTTTGGAAGCAGGTGTATATAAAGTTTTACATTATGTCCTTCTCTATATGTGTAACAGTAAACCAGTCTCAAGACAGACAGGTTTCACCACCTGGGTGCTTATCTAGTGATTTTAGATGGATGTAGTGGGATCTATGGAAATCCTACCACTGGCGTTGATAATCTGGAAACCAAAATCAATTCAATTGCTACTTTTTTTTCCAATTTTTTTCATGAATTTCATTATTGATACTATTTTTCTTCGAGCTTTATATTTTGAAAAAACTTGAACAGCTCCCTCAAGCTCAAAAATTACCATATTGTTGTGAAAATATATATTTAAAAAGATGAAAGCACAAGACAGAAGTCAGTTTTACTGTAAGAAAAATGCAGAAACACATGCGTTTAGAGCTGAAAATTCAATAAAAATTAAATTTGAATTCAGTGTTAGATGAAATCTGGGACCCATGAAGTCATGCCAAAGAAAAGAAGCCCACAAAACCAGCACAGACTATTATTCTAATACCAGCAAACTCCAGTCATGAGGTCTAACATACCTACAAATACAATAAAACCATTCTGAGGCTGAGCCTTGGAGCTCAGTCCTGTATGAACATCTCAATAGCATGGTCCTAAACATCTTGTTCTAGTGATGTTACTAGGAGAAGAAGAGCAGTTTTGAATTTGCAATGCTGAAGCAAATGGGAACTTTGCCTTTGAGTAAGATGGATAGACTCAGATACTGCTGCCTTGTAGGTAAGAGATGTGAGCTAAACACCAAGTGAATTCCAACCTGAGGTCTAGTACAGAGGGGAGAAGTCAGACAATGTGCATTGGATCACCACTGGTTTCTAAACAACCTAATCTCAGGAAAGAGAAAAAAAAAAAAGAGCAGCTGTGAATAAAATTACAGGTATTTTAAATCTATTTAGCAAAACAGTATTTTAACTTTCTTCAAACACTGGTCCATGTGTTGAAACACCATCAATTCCATCAATATCCTGAATCCTGATTCTGTTGAAAGACTTTTACAGTACTGATTTGGTACTTTGGGATAAAGTACACTGAAAAATATCTTTGTAATACCACACTCTTTAATATGAATCCCTGCCCCCGCCACAACTTCCCAGAGGAATCAATGGATGAGAAAGGCAAAACTTTAACAAACGCCAAAATCTACTGAATCAGACTGTGTGAAATCCCAATAAACTTACTGAAATCCTTGTGTATAAAAAAGGGACGTTTTGGAAGGCGGGGATTGCTAATGAGCTAGAAGACTGGTGAAGAGTGAATCCTTGTAAATTTATGCAAAGCATATCCTGAGGAAAATGGCAAAAGATTAATATTAGGTATGTCAGTGTTTTAGGCAAAACCCAGTTTAATATGCTCACAACAGTAGTTCTATTACTGTTCCTGACTTGAGAAAGGTTAATGAAATATTTCCCCTTAAGTGGCTCTATCCTCAATGTGGGATATAAATTTTCAGTTGAATTCAGTGGTTAGTTCTGACAATGGTCCATCAGCCTTGCCATAGGTCTAGTTCTGTGAGACATTTCTTGAAAATCATAGAATCACAGAATCACAGAATAGTTTGAGTTGGAAGGGACCTTAAAGATCATCTAGTGCCAGCCCCCCTGCCATGGGCAGGGACACCTTCCACTAGACCAGGTTGATCAAAGCCCCATCCAGCCTGGCCTTGAGCACTTCCAGGGATGCGGCATCCACAGCTTCTCTGGGAAACCTGGCCCAGTGCCTCACCACCCTCACAGCAAAGAATGTCTTCCTAATGTCTAATCTAAGTCTACCTTCTTTTAATTTAATACTATTACCCCTTGTCCTGTCACTAGAATCCCTGATAAAGTGTCTCTCTCCAGCTTTCTTGGAGTCTCCCTTTAGGTACTGGGATGCCACTATAAGGTCTCCCCGGAGCCCTCTCTTCTCCAGGCTGAACAACCCCAACTCCCTCAGCCTGTCTTCATAGGAGAGGCACTCCAGACCTCTGATCATCTTTGTGTCCCTCCTCTAGGCTTGTTCCAACAGCTCCTCTCTTGGGGACCCCAGAGTTGAATGCAGTACTCCAGGCAGGGTCTTATGGGAGCAGAGGGGGAGAATCACCTCCTTCGACCTGCTGGCCACACTTCTTTTGATGCAGCCCAGGATGCAGGTAGCTTTCTGGGCTGCAAGCACACATTGCTGGGTTGTGTTGAGCTTTTTGTCCACCAGAACCCCCAAGTCATCCTCAGGGCATCTCTGAATCCATTAAACAGTACTATTTTCTGCAGTAGTGGTCCAATGCATTATAGAGCACCTAAAGTAAGATGTAGGGCGAAATAACCAAATGCAAAAAGTAACTGCATTTTAGATCAACCCTCTCAAAGCCTTTCTGTAAAAGGTTCATTGAAATTGTGGAGAGCTGAGAATACACTGACCCTCATAAGAAGCTCTGGATATTTTGCAGAACCAACCATGGAAGATTTTGTTGGATTAATTGACTCTGAAGGTAGTTGTGTGTGGGGGAGTATAGGCAATTCTCTACTTCTATTGCAGTCTGAAATAAAAAAAAAAAATATCTTCAGGCAATTTCATATTAAGAAAATCTGCATTGGAAAATAATATTTTTTAGTTTTGCATGACTGAGCAGATTATTTGTGATTGCTGTTGGCTTCAGTTACATGCATGCTCTTTGTAAAATTGTTTTGTTAATCTTTAGGTTTGAAAAGCACTGCAATGATTTCTTTGCTCATAGAGGCAAGATCTGTTTTACTTTTTTCCACTCACACTTGTTTTCATCTTTGCATGAGCTGTTACTTTGTGCCTTCCCTATGCAAACATTAAGCCAACTGTAGATGTGCCAGTTCAATTTTAAATGTATGCTTGTAAAACTATACCTTTGTTTGCAGATCAAGAATTTGTTATTCACAGCTCTATAGTGCTTCCACAGTGTATATTTTGTATACACAAGTTGGACGTGTGGAAAGACACACAGTGTATGAACTGATCACTAATTATGATATTCCTTTGTAATTTCAACTAAATTTTTCATGTCTGGCAATAAAAAAACATAATTACATGTTGTATTTGAAAAAAGAAAATAAAACAAATGGTACCTTCCTTGATGACTACTAACCAGGGATAATGCAAATTAAAAAAATATATATTTATAGATGAGTTATGAATAGAATATCTAGTATGCCCTTACAAAAACTACTGTGAGAAGATTATATTGATTCATATCATAAGACTTTGGTGTGAATTAGGTCTAAATGTAAAAAGAACAAAGTTTATTATCATCAAAAATGTTGACATAGACCAGGTTGATATTTACATTTAAGTGTGTGAATATAATCAGAACCTCAGATTTCATTTTCTAGCCATCTGACTGTGTAACTTGACACATGACCCAGACAGAACCACAATTGCTCCCCAGCCACTGAGCTATTTATGACTCTCAATGCATGTTAATTCAGTTGAGCATTTTCCTTCTTATGCTGTTGCAGAAATTCTAGAGAAGGCCTCATTTACATGCAGTGCTTGGCAAATTGAGAGATGGAGCAGTACTAAGGAAAATAGTATTTGTTTTTTCTAATATATTTATAAACTAATCAAATCAAACTCCACACGATTTAGTAAGCTTTAGATCTATGATCAGAAATTGCTGGCTGCAATAACCAGGTGGCATAGGGCAGAAATAAAACTTATATACTGATTTTTTTTGATAGAATATTTAATGTAAGAATTTCAAACCTTAACCTAGATGTTTGAATAAGCAATAAAACTGGAAAATTGTGGGAAATAATCAAATTGTGGCAGCCACTGATGACAAATATTTTAGGTTCTGTCACTTAAGTTTTGAAGCACATGTGTTAAAATATATAATCCATATAAATAGGCTAGCCAAGGATGAGATGCAAAACACCAGCAGTAAATGATTGCCATGGTTGTGCAAAATGGCCATGCTCATCTTAGGGCTCCATCTTGAGCCCCAATATGTGTTTCACTAGCTAAGATCATGCTGTGTGTCACATCGATTTTTCCATTTTAACAAAATTTTTTTAACATTTTTTACAGAATAAATGTAGTAATTCATAAATCTTATATGTTCTGGTTTTGTATATGCTTCTTTCCTCTTTCTCTCCTCAGGTTCAATAATAAAATATAAACTGCCAGTGGAAAGCGAGTTTTTCTTGATCTGAATTGCAAAATGACTTGAAACTGTGTTAAATGAAATATAAATAAAGTGACTATTAGGAGCTTTTGGTTCCATGACTCCCATATCACCAAGGTGTGTATGCCTAGATTGCCACTAAGTCATGCTGGTTCATATATTCAGCTACACTGCTGTTCTTTAATGAAACACACACTGGCCATTTTTGAAGGATAATGGTATCCTACAGCTGTTCTACTTGCATTGAGAGAGAAGGGTGTTTTACTGTAGCTACATTATTAAGTGTGTATGTCATGATGTTGTGTTTACTCATTCTTAAATGAAACATGAAGTACAGGATAATGCAGACAAGAATGATTATACTTTTCTAATTCCATTTCACAGCCTTCAGCTCATGACTTCCAAGTCCATGTTCAACTCACTTTTGAATGTCAGCCCACACCAGTTTTAAATCATTTTTCTCTCTTCCCGTTTATAAGTGCAGGCAGCCAGAATCTAGCTGTGGAGTTTTAGTGTTGTCCCTGAACTGCATCTTGAAGGGACCTAAGCTGACATCTCTGTGTCTTCCTGACTGCTACTTGTATCGTCATGCAATGCAAATAGTTGGAAAATTGCTTTGTGAAGATGAATTTAACTGAAAGAAAAAAAAGAAAAAAACCCCCCAAACAACCACATAAGGTTACTTTGCCTCTCCAAAGGCTGAACAGAAGATTGAGTGCCACACCTCAGGTTTAATTCACACTATAAATAAAGGGACGTATAAATGACATTGCCTTGTGCCTAAAAGGAATTCACTCTAAAGAAAATACAGCTGATGTTTTTTACTGCATTGCCAATATCCACTGACTATCCTTACTTGTGTTCAGACTCTACTAAATCATTGAGAAGACCTACAGCATTTGGGAAGATTCCTACTGTCCCACTGCCCCCAGTTATATGAGTAATGTTAATTGGATTGAATGATGCACTTCTGGATTATATTGGCATCAAGCAGCTCTATGATCTGATCAGGATGGAGCTGTGGAAACTTGCCCTTCCTCTCCAATCAGTCTAGCCCTCTCATTTCCACTAATATAAATCTCATTCTAGGATACTCACTGCCTTAATATTTTCCTCTTTATCTTTGAATTTATATACATCTCATTTTTCTCATGTGCAGGAAATAAAGGCTGTATCTGCACAAGTATGCACGACTGGTTAGTACCATTACTACTCCACAAAGAGTAGGATGTCCATGCAAAGGAACCCCATGAGGTCCATTTGTGGCATTATCTGCTCTTTAGCGTAAATGAAGATTTTCCAGAACCAAGAATGTGTACAGATTTAATTTCCTCCCTAGAGATTACAGTTCTGTGATTTCAAGTGACTGAGTAGAGTAGGTACCTAGGAACCAGGAAAGTCTGAACTCTACATTCACTTTTGGTATCAAAATTCTTCTATGATATTGATGTGTCCTTTCAAACTAGATTTTGCCTCACTTTTCCTTAACTGCATGTCAAAGGAAGAGATATGATATATTGCCCTCCCACGTCATCAGTCTTCAGTTGAATATAAGATGGCTGGCTGCACATTAACCTTTATGTTGAGAAAATCATCTTTTCCCTATATTTCTGATTGGAGGAGTATGGTATTCTCACTTTGCTGCCTTTCTCTGGTTTACACCCACTGGTGGCATGGTGATGGAGTCCAGAAGGTGGTACCTCATGTGATAAGGAAGATTTGGAAATTACATCTTTCTTATCTCCAGATAACTAATCTTACCTGTGCCAGGCTAATTTACAGTACAAAACTCTCCAGCTATCTTCCTTGAATTTGCCTTTGCGAAAAAGTAAGTAAACACATGAACAGGTTATTAATAGTAACGGCAGTCATAGCAGTATTTCATGTCACAAAAATATTGGGCAAAATTAAATATTTATAAAGCGCACAGAAAGTGAAACTAAGTGCTAAGTATTCTAATTCAAGGAATTTTGTGGGTGTTTTCCCCTCTATCTTGGAATAGTTTGTAACGCTAAAAAGAAAATATTGCTGATTTTATTTACCCAAACTTTTAATCATCTTATCAATGATTTATAGACTGTTTTTAAGACCTTGTTTTAGCTTTATGAGCTATGACACCTGTCACTGTGTCACTTGGCTTCCCTGTGTCACTTCCCTATTAGGGTTTATAACACATGCCAGAAATGCTAGTGGGACCTAACAATGCACTAGGACTATGGGATCTTTTATTCAACTGACCTTAAACAAGAAAGTCTGCTTAAAAAATGACATAATGATATGGGCTGTTGTTTTGTCCTTTCTCATTACTAAAGCAATTACTCACAAATACATACTGATTCATTATGGCCACTCCATGGAGCTAAACACCAACTCTGTAATACTCAGATACAGAATCAGAGAGTGAAGTCAGGCTAATTAAATTGGCCCAGACACTTTAGCAAGCAAATTGGGCCAAGTTAATTGGCACAGAGTGAGATAAGGAAATTCAGGCACTATTCTGTGAAATACCGTTTTAATTATATCTAAAGAAGAACATTGCCCTTAATTTCAAATTTCTTAATTAGGAACATGAATAAGTAGCAATAATAATCTTTGCAGTCTACAAATATAAAAATGTTAGATGAAGTTTGTTTTGGCCAAGCCTGTTAACCGGTGAACAAAGATGACTAAAATTATTATTAGCTATATTTGTCTTGCATGTAGACCTATAGCCCCCGAGAAAAGGTTAATAGGGTGGGTATGCATCAAAAGGAAGAAAAATCTGACATAAACAGGGTAAGAAACACTGTACTGGAAGGATTCATTTACAGTAAGATTGCAGTGATATTCTTACAATCAAAGAAAATAACTTATATACCACAAGCAATGCATTCTTCAATGCAGTTCTGCTTTCAGTTGAAGTGCAAGTGAAGACTTTTGGGTTTGGTCCTGGGTTCATATTCAAACACTTCAAAATACCGTTTCAGGTTTAGCTTGGGTTTAAGAAAAAAATAGTAGTTCAGAGCAGTTTCAGTTAATCGCCTTTAATTATAACAACCATAAAAGTCTGGAGGCGCTGGTGTCAATAGTTGAGTCAATAGTTCTGTCATGGTTTTTGTCTGCTGAAGAGCTGATGAGTTTTCCTCTACTATTGATTTGTTTTGGAAGAGGCAGACTACAATAGTAGACTACAATACTGGTGCTCACAATATTCACCGTACAAATACAATTAAATAATTGACATCTCCCACTTTGGGAAAAATAGTAACTTTACAGTCCACTCTGTGGTACATACCAAGCAATCCTGAGGAACTGTATAATTTCTAGTCTGTCTGTTCATGTCATGCCCTGCACTAAGAGACTGATTTCTGTATTAATAGGTGCTAAGACTTTTCCTGTTGGGGAATCTGTGGTTTCTTGAGCTTATGCCTTTACTGAAAGCAACCAATTACAGATCTTGTGGTCCAGAAACAGGTGAGCAAAACCGGTGCTGAGTAGCTTAGCTGCAAGTGTAAGCAAGATCAAAGTATGTTCAGTACAATTCAGAGCAGTGTGCTTTTAAACTTCTCCAATAATTACTCTCAATCTCTTAAAATGAGTACTGAGAAGCTGTGCATTGAAAGGGTGTTAAGGATATGGAAGTGAACAAGATAAGAGTGTTACAACTAATGTAAGTGTGAAAATTGTCCATATGCTCTTCCCATCCTAGAAGCTTGAAAAAATAAGACCATATTCTTCAACAGCTCCAATTAAAGGACACCCCATTGGGGAAAAAGACTGACATATCCTAATTTTTGATAAACAAAACCATATTCAGTTTGTTATGAAGCTAACTTGGTCTAAATAGATTCAAGTATGGACTATCATGGCAAATTCATGATCAGAAAAGGCACCTAACTGGTCTCACAACCCAGACTATGTATAACACATAAACACATGCAATAAATAAGTCTGTTGAAAAACACTGGGGAAATGTTAAGTAAAAAAAAAAAAAAAAAAAAAAAAGTCATATGCAATACTGTAAACCTTAAACAAATGAACTACTTGTTTTTGTATCACATTAAGCAAGGCAAAGGAATGAATACAGCACTTGGTTGTGCTTTACATACTGCATCTTCAGACAGCTGAGTTCTGTCAGACAAACACATTTCTT
The DNA here is from genome assembly GCF_023634155.1 of Falco peregrinus. NCBI lineage: Eukaryota > Metazoa > Chordata > Aves > Falconiformes > Falconidae > Falco > Falco peregrinus. Next base: position 64,321,045 of record NC_073723.1, read on the forward strand.
ACATCTTGTTCACTGGAAGAAGTACGAAACAAGAGATTGAGGAATAATGGCTCATCTCCTAGCAAAATGAATACAAAGGGTGCACTCAGCATTTTGTTAAAAAGGACATCTGAATGCAGCTGGAAACTTAGGGTCACAGTCATTTACTCATCTTCTTCATGGCTGGGTGTTGCGAAATGGGAGCAATGACAGCAGCCAGACCCATCTCCTTGAATCTTTAGCACAATGTAAGGTTTTGTAGGAACAATTTCCAGGACACAATTTCCATTAATAGCATTATCATATTCCACCTCTTCTCCTTGTTTGACTCCTTTCCCTGCTCCTTCACAAAAGCAGAACACCCGTTAAGTCTCAGAGATGACCATGCCTAGAGATTACTCCTTTGCTAAGAATACTGCTTTGCTGTTATTAGCAGCACAAAATGAGACAAGCAGAGAGGAGAAATTGCACCAAATATTTTGGAATTTTATCAACACACACATATATATATGTACGTATTCATATAGTACATATTCATATATGAGGGGCTTGCATTATATGTATATATAAAGGGAGTTTAAAATTAAGTACATAAATATAAGTATTTATATATTTATATGCATTTATACACACACACAAACCTATGCCTAAGCTTCCTTTATTTTTTGCACCCAGAATAGAAAAATATTAATATGGTGGATATTATCAGATTTTTGTGAAACAGTATAGCTTTGAATTTTCATAGCAAATCTCATTTGGAGAGCAGTATGAAGCATGGCTACAAAATCCAGAGAAATTAGGGCTTATGATGTAAGGCTAATACAACCTTCACTATAACATTGTGAATGCAATGTTGTAATATTATTACTATATACAGGCTGATAAAAGAGGAATTATTTTTAGGTTATCTCCAAAGTCAATTTGAGAACAATGCTATGCATATAAATGCCTGCTATAAGAAAATAAACCAACTTTATTTTAGAGGAACAATGTTTTGGTGCTACAGTGAAGTCATGAAATCTGACAGTACCACAACATGGACCTTTTTAAAAATGTCTCTTCAGTGTACTCTGGAAAGTTGTTGCTATTCTTTTTAAATGTTACTAACACAGGCAGTATGAAACTGAGTGGGGAGAAGCTGTAACAATTTAAAATGTTACCGTAATATAATAGCATGTTTAGTTGTATGCTTAATTTATTAATATATTTAATAATTGTTTGTTTTAATTAAGACATGATTCTGATGCAAAATTATGCTTTTAAGGTACAATGAATAAGAGATGGATTTGTATGTATTGCAATACAAGCTATTGTTTTTTAAACTACATGTTAGCAAAAAGCCTTGCAATTTAACCTCTCAAAGAAAAGGAGGCTGAACAAGTAACTGCCAGAGGTTGTCTGGCTGTACTGCAGGCACATCCTGCCTCAGCGGAGGGGAACGGGTAGGACTGACATTTCAGGTTGCTTCTGGCTTCCTCTCATTTGTTTCTCTGAAGTGGGATCTGTAGCTTATGAACCTGTAAGAAATCGTGGACAGAAATCACCATTTTTAAATCCGAATCTGAAATGAATATAGTATTGAAACAAACATCTCTGTCCTCATCTTATTACACCCCTTAGAAAGATCTCTTTCTTAAAAAAGAGCTGCTTCTCAGGTATATAGAAAACACTCACAGATCTGAATGTAAAGTATTTTTTTTCCCCTCACTTAGTAAGCAACTCCGAGGAGCTTCTTAGGCAACACACTTTTTAAATAGCAATGTGGCACTGTTTTACAAGTACATAAACACAATTTAACACATAGTAATCTAAACTCCAGGTGTTTTGTGGTTGCCGACATTTTCTCTGAACTCAGGAAATAAGAGGCAATAAACTTGGTCACAGTGGTTAAAATGTGTACTTTTAATTTTGGGGGGGGTTTCTCCCGGTCTCATGGTTTTCCTCAGTAATGTGTCTAATGTCCTTGGATAATGTTCTAATGGCACTAACATCCACAGTAGATTTACTTTATTTCCCTGCTTTTTGCTGAGACTTTTATGGTGTAATGAAAGCATTTATTTCAGTGTCCCCAGAGACCTACTTTAAATTGACCTGCTAGCCAGAGCTTTATTATGGACAAAGGCTAAATGACTATAATCTAGAAATCTTTATTCATTACTAAGCTTTAGCTTCACTTTCAGCTGGCGAGCCACATAATTATCATAATTTATATATATATGGAACAAGGCACGGATCACGTTTTGGAGAATATTTTCTTTCTGCTCATTTTAATCTAGGCAGTACCCTGGCTCTGGGAAGCTGATTACATATGCTATGTGAGTAAAATTACTTGTGGCCCTGTCACACCACAGACAAGGCTTGCTCTTCTGAGCAGGAGGACTTAGCGGGCTCTGAACAGATCTGCGGCGTGTAGGGTCACTGGGGCAGGCAGAGAACAGGAGACCATGCGATTTCCCCCATGTTGCAGTGTGCACGAGAGTAGGGAAGAAGTTTCCTCCTGATAAGCCACAGCAGCACATTAGCATCTTCTGAAGGATAATGTTTTTCCTGCTGAGCTTCTCTTGGGATATTGTAGCTGGAAGCCAAAACTACCCAGAGCCGTGTCTGCAGACACCATTATTCATGCAAAGAGCCCCAATATTGCTGTAGATGAGGGTGCGTGGATGGAATTACTTTAAAATAAGAGTCTAACCCTCTTCTGCTTTCAGACACAGTGTGGCCCCTGGTATGTTACCTGCCTCTCTGGCTGAAACTGTGAATTTCTGATCTGTTCTTCCCCCTTAACTATGCAATCATAGGTTTTTCAAGGCATGCTAGCAGTGCATAAAGCCATCTACCCAGTTCTGGAGTAAATTTTTTATATCCAAACCAGCTTTGTGTTTCCTTTGACGTTTCAAAATATTTGTTGGGAAAAATGGTGAAATAATCAGAATATTTCATGAAATGATAAGAACATTTGCTACAATCACCAAAACTGCAGTGCTTTCATTAAAACTTCAGTTTGTAGAAGCCAAAAAATACTGATGTCAGCATTTCCAGTTAGTTTTCTGTCGTCTCCAGTAGCCCCACCATGATATCTCCCATCTAGCCCTCTCCTGTTAATTTTTGCTGATTTTGTTTCCCAGTATCTCCTTTACAGTTTGTCCAGTACTGTCTTTCTCATGCTGGGACTGAATAAAAGACTTCTGAACTGGGACAGGGAGGGAGCATCTCCCACCTGCCCTGCCCTGCCCTGCCCTGCCCTGCCCTGCCTGGGAGCACTCCACAGGATGAGGAGGAGAAAGCTTGGCTCAACACTTGAAGCCTCGTTTAGAAGTGACATTTTAGCTGGCAGAAACAGAGACAGCAGGGGCCAACGCCTGACTGTCACTCCAGATGAACAACACTTGGTTGGTGTGTGAGTGAGAAGAGCCTCTCAAGCCTCGATTATTACAACACCCACACACAGTCCAACTGTGCTGGCAGCTCTGAAACTCTCCAGGCTAACCCTCTGGTGCCCAAACACAGACAGCAGGATATCAACAGCAAGATGAAGACCTGCTGCTCAAACACGGAGTCATTAGCCTTTTCCAGTTCAGCTGGTTTTATGTAACATATCCAGGACCTGGTTTCATTTGAGAAACCAGTATTGTTTGAGATCCTGAGGCCTGGGATCTGTTTACGGAAGGAAATGGCATGGACTGCAAGCGGTGCTCTGGGCATGAACACTTCCTAAATACAAAGGCATCCAAAACTGGCTCAACTTGTGTCTGGTAATAAAACAGTGCAATGAGAGCAAGAGTGCTGGAATTAGTTTTTTTCCCCAATTTTTTGTACTTCTGACTCGCAAAGCAGAGCTTTGAGTGGTGAGAGAGATGAACCAAACACCAAACCCCTCCTCTACCCCCAGGAATGCCTCCAGAAGAAAGCCTTACGCTGAGTTTTGAAGAGTTAATTCCCAGCTTAGGAAAACATTACCACCTGGGCAATCTTCGAGAAAATTAAGCCAATTCAGACCAAATTACTAGGAAGGAAAAAAGGTCTGCCTGAAAATAAGGCATCATAACATGAGAATGGAATGAACAGAAATTGACAATTTTGGGAAAACACATTTGGACACTACTTGTACTTTCTGCTTCTAAAACATTTGAATTTGGCATCATGCTTGTAAAGCAGATCACAGATGCAGACTTCTGTTTTGACTAAAATAAGCTCAGATTGAAACACTTGGGAAAGAGGTAGGAAAGGGTAACATTTGCCATTGTCTATTTTACTCCCTGTTAGTACCTTCCCACAGCATCTATTAGCTACCTTTAGTGCTTTGCAAAGTGTATTTGTTTAAACATTAAAAAAATACCTTATCTCCTCCAACTATATTGCAATACATGTAATAAATGTGGTTATATTTTACTAATGTACTGTAGTCTCTGCAGCAGTTTTAACCTTTGCTTTGTCCTAGTATTCATGAAAACAGAAAGTATTTAGTACCAATCACATTTCTCAGCTGGAATAACTACATTTCTCAGCTACATTCATTTTTGTTGTTGTCATTGAACTGGGAAAAAAGCTCAAGAAATATAGGAAAAGATTTCTATGATGGTGGTGTTTTCAAGGTTTTAATTTTTCTTCTTATCTTACAGAATCATAGAATCTTTGGGCTTGGAAAAGACCCTTAAGATCGTAGAGCACAACCATTAACCAAACACTACCAAGCCCACCAATAAACCATGTCCCTAAGTGCCACAGAATTTGAAATACCTTTCTCTTTAAATGGGTTTATAGCAGAAACTGTGAGAGTACCTTAATGCTTAGGACATCGTTATAAAATTTACATTAATGTAATAACTGAAGTGCAGTGTTATTTTTTTCCCCCAAATGATCTTTTGTCACAGCAAGATGTCCAATTAAAAATTCTGTCTTGGCAGGTAGGAAGCAAACAGTCCTCTTCAGATCCACCTGTGTTTTCAGAGCAACAACATATTTTGCTGTTTTTTTCCTTTTTTAGAAGAAGAAAAAAAAAGATTTAAAAAAGATATAAGGAACTTGAACGTCGTTCAACTAACAGAAAATGATAAAATACTCATGAATATAGCAGCTGATTTAGAGTTCAAAAGTATTTGGAAGAAGTGTGTATACAGATTATAGGGGAAGAAGAGTCATGTTTCTGCTACCCGTCTGCTTTTTGGGTATGCTTGTGTAGTATGGTGTCTATCACAACAGAATACCACACTGCTACAGAGAGGTGTCATTGGTCCTAAAAGAATCACAAGACCTTGTTAGTGTGAGTAGGTGTACCACTTGCTTTTTTGGGGTCTGAAGGCAGAACTGATTAAGTACCTTTATCTAATGAAATATCTGTAGGTGGTAAAAAATTGACACTGGAGGCATTAAAACGAATCGTTGGGCCTCTGCAGGTGTAATTCAGATAAAATCAAAGCATTAAAAGCATATTTTATTGAAATAGGTGAATTAGTGTGGGAAAGGCAGAAGACAGACTTATGAAAGTGATTTTGAAGGGAGAGAGAGACAGTTTCTCAAATACTGAATTTATTGTAGAGGCATACAAGACACTGCTGATTAAGAAAGTGACCATTCTGCTTGATTTCTACCATATTCAAGAAAACCAAACTTTGCCTAAAGCTTTTGTAATGAACAATACTAGACAAAAAACATTCCAGATTCTTATTTGAAGGAAACTCTGTCCACTCAGTCATAACTGATTTAGCACTTAAGTAAAATAACTACACAACTACACTTTTCTTAGAAAAACTATAGCTGTCCTAGAAACATAAACATTAGATCCAGAACCTAAGTTTGGATAATGTTTGGATCCAATTACATTTGAATAAAGTCCTTCTGTTGACTTTACATACATATGAGGGAATAAATAGGTATCTGCTCTTTTCAGACTCTTGCCTTCATCTGTGGTATTCAGCAGTGTCTCCTTTAGAGACAGTGGAAGTAAGAGAATAAAAACAAAAATATTTTGGCATTGTTTTTTATTGCACTATTTCATTGGAGAATATTTTCTCCCACAATAAATGTTCTTAAAATAAAAGTTGATTTATTGTGGTTATAAGTAGACACTTCCAATTAAGTATTTCCACCCCACCCTCCCCTTCAGGTGGGAAATTGTACCAGTTATCCCAGAGAGGTTACATTCTCAAATTATGATTTTTCTGGGAAGCTGCAGTTATGAGGAAAAAGAAACATCAAGAAGGAACCAACCCTAGGTGTAAGCGGGACATTAGTATCCTGGACGAGACCCAGGAAGAGTCAAGCACTCCTAGTTACAGAACTGTGTAAGAACTAGCTGTTTTCTAGACGTGTGCTTTTATGAATTTCTGCTTTCTTTCCTTAGTCTTGTAACCCCGAGGGACAGAAGAGAAAAAACCTGTCAAACAGATGAACTGGAAATGGGACAATTAGGAACAGCTTACATATTTCCACATTTCTTTTGCTGCATGCTCCCTTTCCTGTGCTGATTACTGCCTTTCTTTGAACATCAGCCAAATCCTGTCCCTTCTTACTACCTTCTGTTTTCCTTCTTTTCTTGTTGCCCTGTACCTCTTATGCTTTCTACCTTTCCCCTCCTGTCTTTGCTAGTCCAATAAACAACATCCATCATAACACAAAAAGAGAACAGAGCTTTTTATAACAAAATATGGTACTGACATAGTGCTTACCAACTATGTCTGTTCTTTCATCTTGCGTGAGTGAGTCTTTCAATAGTCTTCTGTCTTATTTATATGGCATGCTTTCTGGGACAGGGACAGCCTGACTTCTGTTAGACTAACTTTTTGAAGTACTTAGCAGATGGCTCTCTTCTCAGTTGGGTTTTTTTTTTTTTTCCTTTTTTTTTTCCTTGCTGAAGCACTTATCTAAGTGATATTATGTTCTACTCTATGTTCATGGCTGAACTGAAAGTTTCATTTTACTATATCTGGAGCTTAATTTAGCAAAGCACTAAAGTACTGACTTTAAGCATGACTAACTCCCCTGAATAGCATAGGAATGCTCATATATGTACATTTTTAGTTCTGTAAGAATCCTTTGGTAAACTGTGGTCCTATGGTATATATTCTTAATTTCCCCACTCTTTTCAGGAAAGACATCCTAGTCATGAGAACATTCCTAGTGATTTCGCAGCATGATATGAAAAATCAGAAAGTCGTTATGATATGAAAAATCAGAAAGTCGTTATCATAGTCTGGAATGAAAAAGTAATCTGTGGTTCTATATATACACAATTTTAATTGTTATATTTAAAATTATTAATTTTAAAATTTTATTTTATGCAAAGTAAGTAATTGATGGACATAATAATGATAACAATGAATAACAGAACAAAATAATTATGCAAAATATTATCAACTGAATTGTATTCTTACCTTTTCCAGACTTGTGTTATTTCTTAGTAGCTAAGCATTGCTGAAATCAAGAACTCCCCCATTTCCACGTATTGATAAATATTTAAAGGCTAAAATTTCCTTTTTGTAAGAGAAGAACCAGACTGAAATATATATGACATATTTTCTCTGTGAATAATGCTTGTATTTTGTGGTCTTTAGAGTCCCATGAATTTTTCAGTAACTATTTGCTATTTTATCAAAATGCCTTCTATTTCCAAAGAGGTGAAAATTTTCACCAATTTTTCTATAACTGACTATCTTTAAGGAACTCATCCTGTTTATTTACTAGACAGACTTTTGCAAACAATTACCTTCTCTGAGATTACTTACTAAACTGTTCATTTTTTTAAAGGTACGCATTTAAAATTATTTCAAAAGTTTTTTAAAAGCAAATAGTAGGGAATACCAACTCAGTAAATCTTTCTGTTATGAAGTATAAAGAAGAAACCCATAATTTTAAAGACATTTTTGCCGTTAGTGTAAGCTAGTAGAACAATGGACATGGTTGGAATATCCAATGGAATAGCTGTACATCAGTAAGAAAAATTGGATGGTAAAATGTGAAAAGAATTGACGTGCCTTAATGTGCAACTATTTCTGAATCAGTTAATAGTTTTCATTGAATGATTCTTGAATGCCTGAACGTTTGTAAAAATTAATCAAGATACCATAGTAGTCAGTGATGGCTACAAACTACAGAGTCCTACATGAGAACAGGATCATTAGTCCCTTAAGCACCTGTCTGATATGTTTGTATTACACATTATCATCAAACAGCATAGCTGGAGTGGCAGATGGTTGCATAGTTATGCTGCAAAGCTTTCTGAACATTATCAACATTACTAAAGGAGCTATTTAATAAACTAAAAAGTGTGGCATATAATTGTAAATCTCATCTGGACAATGAAATTGTTGATGAGGAAACTAATCAATAAATGTTTGTATGGATATCAGCAACCACTGTTTCTTATGCTTTATTATGCTTGAACAAGTAAGCCGTTTACACAAATCTGTATGTAAGCTGAAAGCTTTAATTAGTACAATGTCACAGATCTGTGAAGAATTCTGATCCAAATTAGTTATCAGTAGAAATATGAATGATAAATTAGAATAGTTTAAAAATATTTAACTAGATCCTCTCAAATCTGCTGTCTTGAGAAAGAAGTGACAAAGAAAATGGCAATCTTTCTCAGCATTCATCCACCAGTCTGGCTTTCTGTTGTATGGAGACTGCAGCAAAGCCTTAACATGTCTCAGTTGTAGTCACAATTCACTGTGGTGTGGGAAAGTTAAGGTGAAAACCAAAGAGACTTGCACAGAAGAAGGGCAGATGAGAGCTGTTGTTCTGCAGCTGAGCCTCCAGCTCAGACAGGAGAGCGCCGCAGCACTCTGCCCTGATTACTTGGGGATTAGAAGTGCTGAAAGAGTAAGCAAAAGGAGAAACAAAAGCTAGCATGTAAGAAGATTAAATTGCTGAAGCCTCCTTGCTTAGAGTTGAAACCTTTCTTGTATGGGTAAAAGCCCCGATGTTTTACAAAATGTGTGCAGAGCCGTATAGAAAGAACACTGACAGAGAAAAGGTTGGAGAGTGAGGATGGAGGGAGGGAAGCTGTCACTGCAGATGTGAGGACATATGGTCCATATGTTGAGACATGGGAAACAACTGGAACTGGGGGGTATCATATATCCAGGATTCATATACTATTCTCCTAAAATCAGCTGTAAATCTGGTTTGTTGTTTGACCAGAATCACCTTATATTCAGATAAATATGGTATATAACAAAAGGAAAACTACAACCACTATTAATAATTAATATAAATAGGACACTAAGAATGGTAGAAAGTTGATAAAGAAGGAAAAAGACATAGGGAAAAGCTCATATCTACTATACAAAAGAGATTTTAAACTACACTAAGAACAAAAGAAATCCTAATAATATTACTTTTCCCTTACTAGATTGAAACAATATATCACAAATAATACATTTTTCTCTTTTCTATTGAATAAATATTTCTGCTCCCTATTTAAAATAAATGAATAAATACAGTCGTTTCGCAGGATACCGATGAAATACTTCTCACACTAACAGTAAATCAGAAGCTGCAGCTTCTACACCTAGCTGTTTTTAAAGCAACAGATCTGGCCAATCTCCGATCCCAAGAGAGTGAAAAATGAAAAGGGCGAGAAGCTTCCTAGTTCCTCAGTGTTGATCTCTAATACATCTTAAAACAATTAGGAAATTCCAGACAATTGAAAAGCAATTAAAAAAAAAAAAAAAAGAGAAAGTTAATAAAGTGTTTTAATTTAAAAAGGATACAAATGTGATGACTCCAATAGCTATACAATTATCACATTGATTCTGTGTAAAGTAATACGATACTTGAAGTGGGACTTGATTTATAGAAGTTGATAAAGAGAAAACAGTTATCTCCAGTTAGCGTTAGTTTATGAAAAACAGATACTGCCTGAAATAAAATTCTCTCAGATGAGTTCAGAAGTTAGACTGTTGGAGGAGTCAGTGTTGCTTTATTATTTAGCATTGCTAAAAACACTTTCCATGTACACAATTCAGAAACTGACTTAAAATCTAGAGGGGCTTGAGAGCAAAGTTATAGACAGTTTCAAAAACAGGTAGTAGTATAATATGGAGCTCTGGCCATCTAGGACATCCCAAAGAAGAATTAGGACTGACAGTCAGGGAATACATAAAGCACAGATACAAGAAAAGCAGAGGACTCTGATATAATATAAAAATATCAAATGTCTGGAAATAGACTTAATTCAAGGCAATATTTGTACTGGTTTATAATGAAGTCTTGGAGTAAATGATTAAAGGCTGTGACTAATTCTCTAACACTGGAGAGAGTATTTACAGAAAACCCATAGCCTGGGATGATACACACCCTATGTGTGTGTGTATGGTAATAACAGTCTTATAAAAAAACCCAACAAAAAACTAACACCCACCCCCCCACCCACCCCCAATTTAACAGACTTGTTCTCTGTAGGAACTGGGCAGGTTGATCAATTAATTAGTTTTATCACGTGGTAGTAAAAATACACTTTGCTGTATGTTAGTAGACCCATGTGAACCTTCTACTGGCCTCTGTAAATTCAGTATCAGACTACATTTATAACTATCCACCTACTGTGAGAAAGAAACAATTAACTGATTGTTTATGGTCTCCTTGCTGAAGGGGGAATTATTATTGTTTCCTAGACATTTAAATCAGAAGGGACTGTGAAATCGTTTAACTGTTTTCTTGCCTAGATACTGTAGATGATCAGACATCCTTCACAAAGCCTATATTATGGTTTTTCAAACTCCAATAGTCAAATAAAGATTGGCAAATAATTAACAAACAGAATTTCCATATTAATTTTTAGTCAAAGGTCTGGAAGAGTGGGGATTTAAAAATCAATATAGCAACACCATAAGCCACAGAAATTGACAGAGCCCTTCTATTTGAGAAAACTGAGCAGTTATAGCATTGTGCAGGTATTTGACTTATTTGAGACTTTATTATAATTTTAAAAAGCAAAATTATTTGGGGTTTAAGCTCAGGAATTTATAAGAATCCTTAGTCTATAAATTTAGAAGGAAAAATCTCATCATAGAAGAGAATAAGGAGATGGAGATGCCAGAAGGGAAGACAGTCACCAGCAGTAGGTTATGGCCAGACAAACCTGTGACTGAGCCATAATGATTGAAGATGTCACTGGCTTTTAGCCCCGATCAGAAACTGACAAGTTATGGGCTCAAAGTCAACTCTAATGAGACTGAATTAGTCAGTTGGTTTAGTTCAAAACACCACTTAATGGCGCCATAAAGTATCCCATGACACCCTATCAGGAGTAAATCCTTATTAGTATTAAACACAAGTCCACTTGCCAGTTCTCATCAGAGAGGCAGGGACTTCCAGGGGCAGAGTGAAGTCCTCCAAAAGAGCCTTTTCATATGCACTCATCCATCCACACACTCAGACCACTGAAGCAAGTTTGAAGTTCAGCATTCTGGTAATCATTTATTTCCAGGATGTATTAGAAGTGGTTTTGTACAGTTAGAATAGCCTTCCTGAACAATATAGATCCCATCTTGGGACATGAAAAACCATCTTAATATATCTTAGTTGGTCCAACAGTTGCTGCTGCTGGCCCTGGTGGCTTTTTTCCTCTTTCAGTACATATCAAGATCTCTATTATAAAATTTTTCACCATGATGCTGCTTTCAATTTTCCAAGATACAACACATGAATTTAGAGTGGGAAGGACATCCAGTGACTTTTGTAAACTCTAGAACTGGTGAAAGATTAGCTGATCTCTGCTATTTCTTATCATTTAAAATGAAACATTTCTGGAGTTAGATTTAAATTTGATATGAAAGATATATCTTAGGAAAATGATCATCTAACAGCCAGAATGTCTTACATAAGTTTAGGGATGCAGCAATTCTACACTGAATAAGCTTTTTGTGTAATAAAAAGCCAGATTTAAAATTAATTGCTTGTTTTTACAAAAACAGCACTTTATTGTATTACCAAAGGTTGTTAGTTAAGTTAACCTTTTACTGTTTACTGCTTTGCCTTCTAAACACGCTGGCTTGATTGCAGGCTGCTTTGTGCTGTCACTCTAAGACAAACACTCTGAGCTTGTTTATTCCTATTGACAACAGGTCTAAACAGGTTGGCGTAGCTATACTGTGATCAAAGAAGTAATCATTTGTGGAATGACAACGCACAGAGCGTTTGCATTATGCACTGTGCTTTTATGGGTGCTGCACATTAAAGCGAGGAGGAGATAATTTAGAATCTGAAGTCAAAAATCATAATGTAATTTGCACTCTGACTGGCTATCAGGAAATTATATGAATGGTAGTGGAAGCTGGCATTAAAACACTGATGTAAGCTTTAGTCACGTCATCTTTCAAGCATGCCTTTCTGATTGCATATTGAAAACTGTGGAACACTGTCCGTCCTGAAGTAGAAACAGTAGCAAAAGGAGCCCTTTATAAATCAGAGACCTTTTAAGAGTTTGGATGTCTAATTGTTTATTTCCAGCTATTGATGGTATGCTTTTTATAACTATATATATACATTAAGATAGAACAATTTTCAGGAAGAGAATGAAATTAGAATATTTGAAATGTACACAAAATGGTTTGAATTAATATTGCAATCTAAAAGGGACTAGGAAGAAACATTAGCCAAGGGAAAAAAAAATCCCACATACAGTGGAAAAGAAACCACACCCTAAGGCTAAGTGGTTGCAAAAACTGTGGTTTTACCTTATTCAGGGGTCAGCCATTCCTAATGTTTCAGTTTGCGCCACTTTTCTAATCTCAAGTTAGAATTTTAACAGTCAGGAGGCTGTTCATATCAAATGACCTTAGAGCAACTTCGAAGCAGCTTAACTGAGAACCCCGTCTCCCTGCCTGGGTAGCAGGAAGGAAGGGGCTCCTCTGGGGGCATCAGATCTAATCATTACTTCTGAAGTATCTATGCTGTAAATCTAGGAAGTCAAGTTAACTGCCTAAGTTTGGGAATACTTTCCTCAGGGTGCCCAGAAGAACATGGCGTAATTTGACAGGACTTCAGCTTTACTCCTATGTGTGCCTTAGTGCATCCACTCTTTCAGACGAGAGGTCTGGATGTGACCTTCTTTCTGTCTGCTGTCCCTGAGGAGTCTGAGAGAGATGAACTGATGCTAAGGCCAGCTTTCCAAAGATGGAGGGAGTAGAAGTGTGAAAGACACTCATTTTGTGAAGCGTTGAAGTGAAAAGGACCAGTCCGCATGAAAGACCTCTGGATGCCAAAGAGTTCAGTAGTTCCTAAATTTTCCAGAGAAATTACCTAAAGAAAGAGCTAGGTCATTTGGACTGAAATGTCCTCTTCCAATCCAGTACCCCAAAGTGCATGAAACATGTTCGCCTTGGGGTTCCACAGCCAATATGCTCTAAATTTCCTCTCATGGTAAAGAGTTGCATTTGAGCAAACCCATCAGCATAATTCAAAGAGAGAAAGTGTCACATGGGATTAGACCAAGCATCAATCTAGACTGGTATCCTATAGTGGCCAACAGCATATGTTTCAGAGGGAGATATGAAACCTCTGTAGTGAGAAATTCTATAATGCCATGCAAAGGTTTCTTTCTATCCACACCATGAAATCTTGGAATATATTGCAAATTTCATATAAAAATATAATCAAATTAACATTTTTCCTAGTTTGAGGTAGGAGTGACATACACCGTGAAAAGCATTGCGTCTTCATTCCCTTTTGTCATTTAGAAGGAGATTTTAGAAAAAATTGAATGCTACTGTAAAATAAAAATTGGCTGTATATTCTTACCAGACTGGGACTTCTGTATGCTGAGTTAGGTCAGACTGGTGGACAGCTTGAAAGAAACTATCTCAGAAGGTCACAGAAAAGGATGTGAAGGTAAAATATTATGGTCTTTCTTGGGGTACTGCTAAGTCTGACACTTCATTTCTTCAAACCAGTGCAAAAAAACCCATAAGCCATAACCAATACTCCTGTTTGCCCTTTTGGATGTCATACATTAGGTCTGTCTTACTATCTGATAGCAATCTACAGAAGGAAATGATACTTGCTTTGATGAAGCTATTTACTCTTTATCATAAAAACCTTAGCTGTAATTATGAGAAGCAAGTAAGCAATATTTTCATGTGATGAAGCTTAACTCTTCAGTTTAATGGGAAATACAGAATATTTTGGCCATTTTTTTACACGCTTTTACATTGCTACTTCTTAGTGTAATTTACATTACCTTGCTGCAGTAACTAGAGGTGAGCCAAACCTATGAGTTCAGCAAATCTGGGATGTATCCAAACTTGAAATAGTTGGAGGGCATTTTGCCTATCTTACAGTGAAGAAAGGGTTCTAACTCCCTTAAAATACAGTTCTTAAAATATTTGATTTAAACACATGTAGACACTGGATTTGTTTACAGTCCTTATTAACCTTCCATTGAAATGATCAAGCAGGGTAACATGCCACCAACTTACTGTATGTCTAAAATCTGCTAGTAAAAAGTATATAAATTCTTAGATATTAAAGAAATCTCAATCCACTGTAAAATTATCAAGAGTTGTTGGTCCTGCTGCCAAAATGAAAAAAAAAAAAATTAAGTGAGAGACATAAGGAATTTTTCTGCTCTTGCCTTCTTGGTTACACAGAGAAAAGTTTCACACACAGCACATTAGGAAAAAACAGAAGGTCTGTTCCTGCAGAAGTGTAAGGGGAACCTGAAGATCAGATGATCAGTGTATTTGCTATGACACTCTTCCCTGGACTGGATTTTGCATCCTTGACCAGTATCATTTACATATGGCATTAAGAACTCAGATACAGAAGGAAATGCATTTCAAAATAGCTTTACTCCAAGACTTTCCTATTTTGTGTTTTAAAGTCACATATGAATCAGCAATATTCCTTGCTGGACTTTGCACTCTGAAATGAGAGACTTCATTTCAAAAGCATTACAAAGAAGGAGGCCCACACTGATCTCTAATTTTTCTTGATTTTAGGCCTTTGACACCCTGGTCTTTATTAATAGAGCAGAACCTTTAGGAGATGCTCAGTCATGCACAGTCTAAAGGGAGGTGCTGGAACCATGATTCGCCAGATTTGAAAATACTTGCAAATCCATTGGCCTTCAAACTTGTACCAATTCCCTTCTGATTTGCAGCTTAAGACAAAGTATGTATTACACACTGGTTTCTAATTGTACTTCTTGAATTGCATTTGATGTGCAGGGACATCAAATAAGTGCAGATTTTTTTTCTGTTCAGCCTTAATTACCCTGCTGACTTGTACATTTCCCAGTTGTTAAATAAGCTTGGCTTGTGGCAAAAATGCCAGCTTTCTTATGCAGATGTTTTACATTGTGGCATTGAATCTTATTGGCATAAAGGGGGGGGGGGGGGGGGAATGAAATTATCTATATAAACAATAAGAAAAGGAAATGTTTACCTGAGGAACTTCAGCACACCTTCTTTTAATAATTATAGTTTACCAGACTTAAGCAAAGAAAGAAAGAAAGCGTTGAGAAGGTCCACTGATTTCTGATTTGGGTTTGAATATAAGTATAGTGTAGATGCTACTCAGAAAAGATCAGAAACCCAGAAACAAGTGTTCTAGTTATTGCATATTCCCAGTAGCCACTCCTGAATGATACATTTTTAAATGACCAAGCTATGTGTGAGGTAGCAATTTCCCCTACTTTTCCCCTTATTCCATTTCAGGCACAGATGCAGATGCAGGGACAGTCCAAGAACTAAGCTAGTCAAAGTGTAGTGAGAACAGATTATTTTAAATGTAAAGAGAAAAAAATGCCCAACCTGCAAATAATGGGTGTAGGACTGAACAGTATCTGCTGTGAAGGAGTACCTCTAATCACTGCCTCTATAATCTGAGCTGTGTATCTGACATGCCCCCAAACCTGTATCACTGAATACGTTACATATTTCTGCTTTAGCAAAACTGAGGAGTCCAGTCATCTCTAACCAAAAGTGTTAATATTACAGGCTGTGGAGACCTCAGCTAGTTCAATTACAGCACTCTGATGTATCTGGAAATGACTGCAATACTGCCAAGTTCTGAGAAGATAACCCATTGTATATCAGGAGGTCTTCTGTAAAGGATGAGATGCCATCCTTGAACAAAGAAAAGCAAGCAACAAGTTCATAAACATGCATTAAAGTATATGGTGATGAATGTTAATTTAAAATAGTATGCATTAATAAGAAATGGGCAAGTTTGTATGACTTCCAGAAGATCTAGTTGCAATAAATTTTCTTACGACTTATCCACAGTACTTAGAAAACAAAACCCATTTATTTTAAACTATAAGTTTAGTATTCTATGTACTGAATGTATTGTTTATCAAGGAGAGTTTCATACAGTAGATTCTGCTGTCTGAGAGGACAGTTAAGTTAAAAATTTGATTCACTCGACCTCCTAAAAAGTGGAGGAGTGAATGATGAAACTAACGTTCATAACATACATATGGATATTTTTGTGTACACACACAGAGCACATGTAATCTCTAAACATATTTTAAAGAGACATTTCCTGGTAAACTGAGACTTGTTTCATTCTCAGTCTCCAAAGTGTCCAATAAAGCTACAGCAGAGTTAGTCACTTTTAATTACAAGGGAAATTAAAAACTATTGAAGAGTACAAACAGAACATTACAGTATTAAAAGAATATAAAGCTTCTGGGTATGAAACAAAGACAAGTCACATTCAGTAATTAATATAGTTAGCTGAATTACTGTGTTTTACTGGCCAAAATATGCCTGAGGATGTTACATAAGTTTTTTTTTATGTAATATCTGTTTATTTACAGGCATGTATACACATACATATACATACATATGTATAGGCCAAGTATTGTCTTTTTCCTGACCTTTTATGATCTCTGTGTTTTCATCTTTCAAATCAAGAACATAATCTTTATTTTTGCTGGAATTCATATTTTGCTGTTACTGAAGACTGCCTGGAATCTAGTGTGGACCTGGGTGAAACAGATGGAATACGTTCCATACTGCTGTGGAAATTACAGTACCTGCTGGCAACAGCTTACTGTCTTTCAGGAGGGCTGGTACAGCTCTACGTCTCTTCAGGAGCTGGGGAATATCTTCTGCCATGATGTAAGGTCAGAGGGAGTGCAGATATTTTTTTGATTCTGAGGAAAAAATCTTATGAGCAGAGGTAGAACAAAGCGTCACTGCTAAAAGATGAGAATGGACAGAGGTCACTGTATTGGATGTGTTTTCTTTAAGAGCATAGGACATGCACCCAAGCCTCATTTGAGGAACTGAAGAAAACCTCTGGTGCCTCTCAGGAATTTAGCAATAGGCGCCAAAATCTGATGACAGACCATAGTTTTAGTGGAAAATATCTACCCTCACAACTGACTACTAGGTCATATGTATTCCTTTCCCTACGCAGGACAGCAGGCTAGGGTGACAGAAGGCACTCCACCTATACCTGCTTAGTGAGAAGAAACAACTGAAGCTACACAAACTATGTTTTTTGCACTCATGAACAAAGTATCCATCCTTTCTCATTTTCCTGAACATTCAGTTTGTGCTTATTCCCCCAAAGTACCAACTAAAACAAGGTTATAGGCAGCTTTTAAGAAAAGTGTAGTTTATGTAAAACAAAAACAGTAACAAAAAAAAGGAAAGAAGGAAAACAAACAAAAGAAAAAATACAGCTAATACTGCTCCTCTGATTTTCAAAGCTGAAGGAAACCAGGCAAGCAAATACTAACAATGGTAGCTACACCCTGGCATGTAAGAGGTTATCGTTTCTGCTTTCAGGTTTGTATGTCCTCTCCTTGCGCTTCATACTTCATAGGTCTCATTTGCTATATCCTAATGAATCTACAGGCTTACAGAAACTGTTCAGTAAAAGTCTAGGGACAGGAAAATTTGAAATAACAGAGTAGCAGAGAGGAGACAGATTGTAAAAAAGCAAGTATTTAAACTACTGAGTCCTTTATTTGTAAAGAGTTTGCCTTAAGTCTAAAAACTTTTAAGCCACAAATACTTGTGGGGATCCATGCTTTTGTTCTCTTACCGATTTCTATCATTAAGTTACCAAATTTTTTTAATATTACTCAGAAAGTTCTACAAAACTTTGCACTGAATTTTGAAATATGTATTAATTCCAAACAAATCACAGTATATTTTGGTAGACCTATTATGCTTCTAGTGTTTTTTGAAAGATCATTTCAACAGCAAATACCTGGGTGAAAAATGTTTTAATTAAACTTATAGGGGTATGAAAAGTGGTCTTCATATTTAAGTAACATTATTCTAGGAACTTTTTTTTTCTGAGAGAAAAAATGGTATTTTTTTTGGCTATTACATTGCATAGTACTCATAGGACATCTTGTGTCCCTAAGTTCAGTAACTCCTGGATGCAGCAGAAAACGAATAGCTCCCAAATTCAATGGCAGTTCTTCACCAGCTGGTTACAATTCCTCTAAGTATGGTCAGCTGCCTATGCCTCTTCCTTCAGGACCAATGGGTCAGCCAAGAAAGAAGAGCCCCTCAGCACTTTGAACATACTGAACATACTGGTGAAAGAAGTCTCCAATTCAGTAACTCTAGATCTGTCACAATCCTGCAAAACATTTTGATCAAACAGTCTGATTGCCTGGTCATGGCTGGATGGACAGGGTATTCGTGACCCTGCCAGAAGTGTTTAGCCTAGCCATCTGTTGCTAATTTAAGACTTGTGGTCCAGAGATATCTTCCCAAAAATGTGGGTATTAAATGAAACTGATTGAACTTGCTGTACTAACCTGTGATTACACAAAATACAGGAGATGGTACTGGTGGCTGTACAGACCAAAAAATTAGGGGGGTTTGGTTGGTTTTTTTAGTAAGAGAAAAAGTGGCTGTTGCAATGATTGTCTGATGGCTATTTTTTCCTTTTCTTTATAACCGCCCATTAGGAAAAGGCCAATGATTTTCTGTTATGTCTCTTATGCTTGATGAAGATAAAATGGGATAGCTTCTTTTCTGATAATCCCGTTTGAATTTTCATGGCTGCTGTATTTTCTACCTCTCTTCCAATAAGCTGATATACTCAGTAGCATAAGGTTGATTTTTCCCTAAGCACTTTGGCCTGTGTATTCAAACATGACAGCTCTTTACACCGTTTAGTCACCTAAATAACCACGTTTCAATCTTCAGAACGACTTAACATTCACAACTCATGTTGACACTGATGTGACTGGCAGAATCTCCATCATCTTAAAAAATGTTTTATATTTAGTCAAAGGTACATATATACTGCATGCATGCCCTGTTGATTTAATTTATATTTGTATATGTATAATATATTTGTATATGTATAAATGTGTACAAATACCTGTCTGTACATGTATATCTGTACACACAATATACAAAAATGCTGTTTACTCTTAGTTTGGGAACACAGTGAATATGAAATCATGAAGTAAAACAGATCTAAGGTTTGTAGCTTTTTTTTTCCCTGTGAAAATTAAAGCAATATTTGGTCAGACAATCCATCTGTTGTGAAGCAGTTTCTTTATGTGGTAATGCTGGCTGATATCACCATGTTTGGCATGTTTGAAACTGGGGAATTGAGTCCCCACTGTGTAGTAGTCTTTTTCAGTAGTCTGCTGTGACATTTATATTACTGAAGACTATTTAAGGGATGCTAGAAGCCCTGGGAACCCAAACCTGTGTGCTATAAGGAATTCTGCTGTAATTTTGCTTTTTGATTATGTCAGCACTTGCCAAGAGTTAGAAAAATCTCATTTATGCCTGAGGAGCAGTCCTGAATACAGAACCCTTGGGATCAGGAAAGTGATCTGTCAGTTTTGTACATCCCTTATCCCTCATACCCCAATTCGTGCCTGGTATTTCCTGTCCTCCAAGATTTCTTTCTTCCTTTGTAACATATTCATAAAATACAGGGTAAGAATTTTTTTCTGTGAGAATGTGTAGACATTCAGGTATGCATAATGTACATCCAAATAATATATCCTTATATAAAACCTTTAAAAATTGTAGGCATGTAGTAAGAGTATGCTAATTGAAATATGGAGGCACTAAACACCTACTGAGAACACTTAATTTTTTAAAACATTACCGTGGTAGCAATGTGTCCCTTGTAATTCCAGATAATATGTTTCTGATTACCATTTTGCTTCTGAGCTCCATAATGTGAGAACAAATGCAAATGTAAGCCTCTATCTATTCTTATGGTCATATGTCATCCTAGCCAATTGGGCAATAAAACAGCAGGACGAGGCTGCTGTTAAATAATACAAAATGTGATGCATGAATATGGAGGTAAATGTGTGCTTATGTAAGTTATGCCTGTCCAATATTGTTTTGCATTGCATTTCTGAGGTAAAAGACAAATTTAACAAGTAGAATCAGCAGGTCCACATTTTATATAAGTCAGTATTTGCTGTGACATTTTAAATTTATGAACAGTTGCTCTGTATCCTCAAGAACTGACTTAAACGTTTGCCCAATTAGTTGTTTTAAGATAGACATTGTAGCTGACACTGATAAATCAGCAGAATGTGACAGTTATAGCTATCACAGAGTTTGTCAATATTTTATTATATATGTAGATACATAAATTAAGTACATGAACATACACGTGAAAAAATACATATGCAATCTTTCTAAAGATAGCTTGAAGGCAATTTTCCTAAATTTCACCATCATAGTGTCTACTAATACACCTATGAATGACTACAGTCTATAATAAACCAGTAAGGAATAACCTACCAATATCTAATCTAAATCTACGTATATATGTTTTATATATGTTAGTATTCCAACCTCTATATAACTAACTATAGATAACTATAAGCTCGGTTTAAATCAAGGGCACTTAAAGATGCCTTCTAATTTTCTCAATGACTCTTTAAGTCATAGAAGGATCAAGAAAAGAATCTCTTTTCACAATCTTTCAACATAAAGTCTTATGAACAACTGTCAAAAGGATATTTTAGTTAATGTTAGTATCTTGCAAAAAGTTTTAAAGAACATAGCTACAGGGGAAAGTGACATTACCTAGAATGCTTTACATAACAAATTATAAAGAAGAATGGAGGCCGATTTTCCTGTTTCTTACATGAAAGCAACTCCATTTCTCTAATTCTCTCTTGCACTAATTAATTCTTACGTGGTTGAAAAGGAAAGGACATGGTAGGTGTTAACATTCCATCCTTCCTTCCTTCCTTCCTTCCTTCCTTCCTTCTAGAACACAATATCTGATCACACCTGAAATTCCCAGAAGGAAGCTTAGCAACGTATCCAGATTGATGTAGATAATATCTGATTCCTTTGTATACCTCTGTGTAGTTACAGCTCAGCTGTGTTCTTGCAAAACGGTCTCTAGTTTATTACAGGTCAGTGTGTATCCACAAACCAAAACATGGGGAACAATAAAGTTACAAAGTCCTCTGTAAGAAAGTGCACATTTTTTGAAAAGAAGCAGAATGCCTGTTCATACAGGTAAGGTTCAAGATTACAAATACAAATCCTGTCTTGCAGTTGTGTCCGCACAGATATTAGGCAGGTATGTAATAAGCAATTCAATACTCCATTTATTGTAAGCACATATAAGAACAACTCCCGTTTCCTGACAATCTTTCAGGTATTGTCTTTCACTTTAGCTTTTTTTTTTTTTTTTTTTTTTTTTTTTGTGTGTGTGGAGACATTGTTTGTACCTATAGGAAAACTCTTGTACTAAACCTTTCCAAATATCCATTAATTCCCTTCTGCTGATTAAAGAAAATCACTGCTTTGCACACCAAAAGACAGGGACATCCATGAAGACTGGTAATTCTCACTTAAATAACATACATTACAAATTACATTGCACCTTTCCGGCATGGAATAAAGTAGACAGGCTGGAATACTGTTTGAGTCCCAAACAGAAAGGAAACTGGCGTGCTAGTATGTGTCCATATATACCTGTATATGTGTGTATACCTACATGAACAAACACTGTGAGGCCATGTGTGCCTTTATGTGGCTCTCCCTGACCCCTGCAATGGCTGTCTTCCACTCACACATGGCCTTTTGGCTTCTCCTGCAAGCCTACTTTGCCTCTCCTTGTATCTTGTGATAAGGCTGTGCAGCTCACCAATCTGGCAGGATACTGTTACCTTTTGTGCTTTTCCCTCAGTTTGTTTAGGGAGCTCTGCTGGCTTACAGGAGGGTTAGGCAGCCCCGAAGCTGGCAGAAGGAAGACCACAGACCACACAGTGGTATGAGGAAATCTCGCCATCTTGCGGACCATACCCTGCTGTCAAACCCACATAGCTCCAGATGCTTTATTAAAGTGCTTAAAAACCTGCTTTTTGTCAAGATATTGTAATTCTGTCGCCAGGGTCCTGTGTAGTGAGTAAATGCTCTGTCATTTACTTTGGTGAGGATAGGCCCCTGGAGCTACTAATGTGTTTAAAGATGTTTGTGCCTAGGCATGTGTTGAGCGAAGGCTTAAGTCCTCTGTTGGATAAGACTGAAAGTGCCTTAGCACCCTGCAGAATCAAGGGCTTTGAAATAATGACACTCTAAATCTTTTATATGGTAGGACTGATTTTTGGATTCTCAAAGGCCATGGCACCACCGGAGGTATGTGCAGGGGATGATGTGAAAATGGGATAAAAACAAATAGCTGGTCATCAGAGCTCAGTTCACAAAGATTTCAATTCTATTACTTTGCAGATTTTCTCACCTAAAGGTAAAAAATGTTTGCATCCAGAAACAGTCTTTATGCAGTAATATGTTTCACCTGGTGCTTGTTTTCCATGCAGCAAAATCATTTAGTGCGTCACTTTGAGTTTGAAGCCTGCAGAAGCATAATACAGGAGATGTATTGTTTCATCTCAGTACTTTGTGCAGTGCCTGAAGTCAGCAGGAATTCAGAAGACCTGAACTGCTGAACTTATCCCTAACAGGAGCCAATTGACAACATTCTTGCAGCAAAACAAAGAAAAGATGTAACCCTTGTACTCAAACAAGAATAAAGACGGAGGTGGAGATAAGAGCAGTAAGGTTATGGAAGTAAAACAAAAATAAAGGGAAATGAAGGAAAAGCAAGTCTGAGATTCTGGTTTCTGCTCCTCTGTGTGCTCTTCCATTTTACAGCTAGCCTTGTCCCCTGTGATTTGCTTCCCTCACTTAGGCATGCCAGTACTACTCTGAATACTGAGAGTAAAGCATCTCAGGATGGGTGTAATGAGAAATCTGCCAGTGTGTCACTTCTGTCTCTGCCAAAATAGAGGTCAGAATCTGCTTTCAGAATGCTTGCTCTAGACTGAATAGCTCTTCTGTCCTGCTTCAAAGCTGCATGACACCAGGAATGCCAAGCATGGCTAAGGAGCTTGGCTTCAGTACTGCTGTTGCTCTCCTGCCTGTTTGCATGCTGCATGTGGTGGCCCAGATGCTCACCATGTTGTGGGCGTTGCTGGAGGGCTCCTGTGGGTGGTGAATAGCCCTTGAAAAGCATTAAATCCTTGAGAATGCAGCAATATGAGGCTGTAACTCTCTGGATACATGGACTTTTGCAAAGAAAAATCTAAGTATGTGTCCTTTTGATTATAGTTATTCTTTTTAACAAGTAACGAAGAATTTGAAAAAGTCTTAATCTGAAAAGATAATTAAAAAGCCCCTGTAATGTCACATTCTTCTACAAGAAAAATCTAGAAAGCTACCTTTATTGGATTTGTGTGGCAAGGTTTTGGTAGCAGGGGGACTACAGGGGTGCCTTCTGTGGCAAGCTGCTGGAAGCTTCCCCTTTGTCCAATGGAGGCAGTGCCAGCCGGCTCACAGACAGACCTGCTGCTGGTCAAGGCTGAGCCTATCACCAGTGGCGGTATCGCCTGTGTGATAGCACATTTAAGAAGGGGTAATGGCAATGCTGTGCAATGGCAACAGCAACAGAGAGAGGAGTGAGAATACGACAGCAACATCCCCGCAGCCCCCCAGGTCAGTGCAGGAGGGGCAGGGGGGGCTCCAGGCACCGGAGCAGAGATTCCCCTGCAGCCCGTGGTGAAGCCCACGGTGGGGCAGGCTGTGCCCCTCAGCCCGTGGGGGTCCGTGGTGGAGCAGATCCCCACCTGCAGCCCGTGGGGGTCCATGGTGGAGCAGATCCCCACCTGCAGCCCGTGGAGGACCCCAGACCAGAGCAGGTGGATGCCCAAAGGAGTCTGTGACCCAGTGGGAAGCCCACGCTGGGGCAGGTTTGCTGGCAGTGCCTGTGACCCCGCGGGGGACCCACACTGGGGCAGCCTCTTCCTGGAGGACTGCCTCCTGTGGGAGGGACACCACTGTGGAGCCAGGAAAGAGTGTGAGGAGTCCTCCCTCTGTGGAGGAAGGAAAGGCAGAAATAAAGTGTGATTTACTGACCCTCATTCCGAGTCCCCCTGTGCCATGGCGGGGGGCATTCATAATTTACTGTGTTTGTCTTCCAGAGCAACTGCTATGTGTACTGAAGCCCTGCTTCCCAGGAAGTGGCTGCACATCCTCTGCTTACGGGAAGTAGTGAATAAACCTTTCATTTTTCTTTGCTTCCAAGCACAACCTTTACTTTTGTATTATTAATCTGCTTTTATTTTGACCCATGAGTTTTTTTCCATCTTATCTTCTGACCTCTCCCCCCCCTCTCCCTCCCCCAGTGAGGAGGGGAGTGATAGAGTGGCTTGATGGGCACCTGGTGTCCAGCCAGGGTCAACCCACCACACTACCCAAACCCAAAGGAAAATGTATGTTTCAACAGATCTTTCAGGTCTAAATAACCACTAACAGTTATTTTAATTGCAGTGTGCTGTGGCTCGAATTCTAAGAGGGAGAAATTAAATTCCGAGAGTACTGAACAGTGTTTTCTTTAGTCATATTATGAACAAAATCAAGAACCCTGAGTAGGCAGAATTATCATGGAGAAAGAGCTACATCTTTGGCCCCTACTATTTCCACTTTGTATTTTACTTCTAAGCCACTATTTGGTAAAGATATTTTCCATGTTGCTAAAAGAAAAATTGAATTAAGGTCAATTATTTTATTTTATCCATTGTTGGAGCTGTTTTTTTGATTCTAAATTAGTGGAGTTAGCTTGCTCTATTTCTTATACTGATTATCTCATGAAAGTACCCTTAGTTCAACTCCATACTATTTCCATTTTCTCTTTGTCAATTTTTCATGTATGATTAGCACTACCTTCAGAAAATTCCTCCACTACAGAACATCGTATTCTGTATAAGTGAATTTTCTCGATCCACTGCTTTTTTCTCTTTGTAACTCTTTGAGTTAGATTATTAAATTATACTTCTTCTTCTTCAACTTCCAGATCACATAGCAAAGCCACAGGAGATGCTTCACAATACTGCCTATTGGATGTGCTTGAAGCTTGATATAATTTTACATAAATTATTCGCATTATTTTTAGAAAAGTGGTTCTGTGTTATATACGGGGTTTTATGGAGCTACATCTTAGAGCCAGTTCACTATTAAAAATAAAAATGTAAAAGTGAATTGTCACTTAAGCTGAAATTCTATTTTATGAAGTATAGGTCATTTCTTTTATATGACCGTATTGGCAGAATGAGTCATCCTTCTAAGAATATAACCAGATTATCCTGTGGTTAACTGAGTGTAAGCTGCTTTCTGAATGTTTTGCCTCTTACATCCTCTGGTCTGAAAAGGGTTTCTCAGAAGATGTGGAGAGTTTAAATCTACAGTTCTACCAGCTGTGCCTACCAGTTATGCACATGCTACCACAATAATATGAGCAAAAAGCAATTCCCAAAACAAAATACCGAATGCAAACACCTTACACTGAATTAGACAGGGCAAGAAACAAGTCAAGCTGAACAAACAGTAATAGTCCATGAATATTAGTTCAAATTCAAAAGCCAGTTTTAAAACAACTACTTTTGTGAACATCTCCTACTCTCTTTAAAAGTATTTTCAAACACTTTAGCTTCAGTAGTGTGTACATTCAAATAGTGGAGGCTTACTTCAAACACTGACCCTGAAACAGAATTCTGAATTTTGTCCTGTATTACACATACACAGCTTAAGTGATATGGTTTCTGTAACCTGAATGGAAGGTTTACGTAACTACCATCCCAATGTACAATGGATGGGAAAGAAATAATCAGATATTGACATCAGCTGGAAATAAACTCTGCTTACATGCTCAGCTCAGACTCTGCAGCATAAGTTCTATTCTAGAGCCCACACATATGTCACCATTTGAATAGCCTTTGCTCTGAGATCCACTGCGTTTCCCAGCAAGGCTGTTCCCATGCTATGTAAGCTATGAAGGACTACCACATGTAGCTGTGGCTCCTGTGAGTACCCAGAGACAGAAGAAACAACATTTATTCAGGTCCTCCACCTTCTTTCATTTCTATCTGCACAGTGGAATGCTTAACACTTGAAGCTTTCTGCCACACAGACAAGTGTGCAAATCAGCAAAAGAAATTATGAGGTCTCTTTTCAGATAAAAATTGTTGTTAGCAAAACCAGTAGTCACATGGATTGTTTATTCAAATGCAAAAATGTTGATTGTTCTATCAGTATTGTTTTTTATTTAATGCTCACTATGACCAGCACTGTAAAAAAAATCATTATGGAAAAATTCTTAGTGAACACAGAGTATCTTGATATTCTCTCTATTTGGTATATAAGCTCCATTTCTATTTTGCCTTTTACTCTGAAACACCTAGTGAAATGAGACTCCATTAATTTCTCATCGAGGTACAACATTATTTATCAGCAAAAACTGGGGGGGGTGTGCAGGATGTGTGTGTGTGTGTGTTTGTAGCAAGTTTTCAGATAGCACATGAAGAAAAAGAAGACTGGCTTCCTTAAATTCACTGAGAGATACAATTCGCTTCTAATTAGTCTACCAAAAATAGTAGTGTATGAACTTCTTAGGTCTATCCCAGAAGTGTCAGATGAATGAGAATCCCATTGAATTTGCATGCATGGAAGAATGCAGGGTAGAACCCTTAAATGAGTTATGTGTCTTTAATCATAAGGGAAGCCCCAAAGGAGATACAGTTTAAAGCAAGACAGCAAAGAAATTTATGCCAACTCCACCAGTTATTTTTGGAAGACAGACTAAGACTATAGTAAATCATAAGAAGAATTGTTTTAGTATGTCAGAGAATATTTCTATAATATGGTGCATATATTTTTGCTGTCTTCTTCATGCCATAGACTACTTCACTATCACTGAGCCCTGGGGTTCTATATTAAGGTTTTTGACAAATTTAGAATACCTTTTCGCTCATCCTTTTTCTCTGAAGGCTGGTAATGTAGATGCAGATACAAATTTCCTTCCCAAAGAAATTTAAAGGGAAGCCTGTCATCCAAAAAGAGATTTAGTTTATGGTGTTTTTATATTATCAATGAAATAAACTCAGTTATTAGTATAGTCTTTTCCCTTACACTGAATAAAACTTTAGATCACATTGCTTTTCTTCTTAATTTTTCTTCTGCACTTTTCTTCCAAATTAATTTAAAAATATTCATGTATTTTCAGTCAGAATAAGGATTTATCAAAGTGTTTTCATGTAGCTTTCATACCTCTCTCTCATTTTTCATTGACTGATAGATTTGGATTGGTACAATTAGCATATTAGAAGGTCACTCTTCCTCCCAAATCAAATGTACACAAAGAAACAAAAAGACAGAAATTGCCTTTCATGAAAACAACAGACCAACATTTCAGTTCCTAAATTTGGTGATTTTATAGCTCTAGAGAAGGAAGCGTCTGCACTGTTGACAGTAAAAGCAAAATATTCATCTAGACTTTGAGTGTCTGTTATCAATAGAAATGTCTAGAAAAAGAAGATATGACAACTCCAAAGGAAATATTATTTAACAAAGCTTACAAAGGATGCATTTGAAACCTTGACCTCCTTATTACTTACGTGACCGTATGTACTAATGAAGTGCTAGCACTGGAAGAAGTGAGTAAGAAATTATGGATAATCTTTATATCAAAGTAATATTAGGTATAACTTGGCCTAATCACAAAAAAAAGAAAAATATACCTGTATAGACAAATTATATGAAAGGGCTATCTGTTTCATCTAATTTATGAAAGCATCAGAAAGTCATTTTTTAAGAAACTAATTTTAAGTAAGAATTCCTATCCTTCTATTCCATTTCACAGCATGCTGGGCCTGGCTGGGATGGAGTTAACTTCTTTCATAGCAGCCCATATGGTGCTGTGCTTTACATTTGGGGCTAAAACAGACTTGATAACACACCAGTGTTTTAGTTATTGCTGATTAGTGCTGGCACAGCGTCAAGGCTTTTTTTCTTCCTCTCCGAAGAGAGTAGGCAGGGGATTGGCAAGGGGTTAGGAGGGGACACAGCTGGGACAGCTGACCCCAACTGACCAAAGGGATATGCCATACCATACAACATTGCACTCAGCAATAAAAGCTCACGGAAAGGAGAAAAGGAGTAAATGCTTGTGGTTATGGTGTTTGTCTTCCAAACTGTTACACATGTTGAAGCCCTGCTTTTCTGGAAATAGCTGGATATCTGCCTGCTAATGGGAAGTAGTGAATGAATAAATTGCTTTGCTTGTGTGTGCAGCTTTTGCTTTGCTTATTAAATTGTCATTACCTAGATACACGAGTCTTCTCATCTTCCCCCGATTTCTTCCCCATCCCACAGGACAGCAGACTGAACAAGAGGATGGATGAGTGTTTGGCTGCTGGCTGAGGTCAACCCACCACACAAAAAGATGCAATTTTGTATTAAAAAATTCCAAAGGTCATATCTTCCCATCTTGGCCAGTAGGGAATTCATTAATATTAATAAGTAAGGCTGCATGAATAATGCTGTTTTCTGTAAAGTCCCAATGTCTGCATAACATTCAATGTAAGTCAGTGGGGCACTAAATTAGGCTGAAATATCAAAAAAGTGGATAGCAGAGCACAGCTTTGTGACAATTATTTCAGTCACTTACTATGAAGAATCATGTTTTTTCATAACAATTTTTTTCAACTGTTTTCCATATTAAAAATGGGTTGTTTCCTGTGGAAACATGAAGTGGTATCTTCTCACAAGAACAGGGTAACCCTGAACTGAGGTGGAAATTTGAGTTTTTCCTCAATCTTATTTTATATCATCACATTGCCGTTTGAAAAATGTATGGAAAACTGCTGGTTTTGCAATGAGTTGATGTAAATGAACCATTTCAAGGAATCAGGATTAGAATTCGAAATCTTTCAAAGAATATCTTACAGATAAAATGTGGTGGAGGTCAGGTAACCTATATTTATTAAAGGAGGACTTTATCTTCTCCAACTTTAGCCTTATGAAAGAGTTAAGCATCTGCTAGAAGCTAATCATGTGGGTTTTATTTGCTGTCCATAGTGAAACATAACCACCTCTAAAAGGGGATTTATCCCTCTTATCTTTAATGGCAGTCTTAAAATGGGATGAATCAGCTCTTGGATCTGTCTTTCATTTGACTGTAAAGGAAGCTTGGACAATTTGTTTGGATTAGTTGCTTAAACTATTAAACTGAAGTGAGATGGATCCTAGCCTATCAAAATAAAAAGCCTATTGATTTCTGGCATACCCAGAAGACAACAACTGTCTGAAGAGGTTGGAGTTTCTTTTTACTTATAAGTTCTGTGCTCATGGTCTGGTTCTTATCTCTGCAGGTTGGGTGTTAAAACATCCATTGATTATTATTTTTTTTTAGATCCAGATGCTCATTTTGCCCACTTTCCAGTCAGCAGCTAGAAATATGGACAGGGAATGATCTGTAAAGGATCATGGGTAACCTGAATTAATGTAGCCTCTAGGACACTACAACATCTACCTGCACCTGGGTCAGGGAGAAAGGGTGGGTCTAAACACTTTAACAATATATGAGGAAAAAGCAGAGGGTCTGGGCCTAACTGGAAACATTTTGCCTTCTGCACATCCTGAATTACAGATGAAATCATGGCATGAAAAGGCAAAAACATGTCAAAAATTAAATGAATAATATGGTCACGTTAATAATTGTACACATTTGTTTTAGATATAGGCACACCAATGGAGATTTGAAGAGGACCTGTTTTCCTTCCTCATGGAGAATAAAAGAAACACCCAACAGTTTATTTTGAGATAAAAGGCAATAACAGTTAAAAAACAAGCAAAAAATGTAGCAGAATTTTCTTCATTTTATTCTGTGAAACTGTGAAAAACAATAGTCTATGCAAATACAAATTATAAACTAGAGTACAACATTTCTATGGTATCCCAATACCATCAATAATTTTACAAACACTAGTGAACTAAATCACACAGCCCAGCTGTCAGCTTTGAAAATATCATTGTTGCTTTAATGAAGAGAAGTCCTAAGGAAATTCCGTAGCTGTTCTAGGTTAGAGCAAACATGATGAGGCTTCAATTCTGTATTTATCTACAGAAGTGTCTTTACAAGATTAAAAGTTGTATTAATTTTTCTTCCGACTCTGTGTATGGGGTTTTTTGTTAATTATTCATCAAAAAGAGAAAAGGCTGCTACTCTATTATTGTCACTCATAATTTATCCTAACCAACTATTTTACAATACTTTTGTTTTGACCATATTGCTGTTGAGGCCCTATGAGGCTTCATTTACTATGCTGTTGTGGAACTCTCTTTTATTCTGATATTTCATTAATTAATTGGACTGTTTAAAGTGATTAAGGGTGTCAGAACAGAGAAAAAGAAGAAATATGTCATAAAAGTGAGATCTCTTGTCTTATAAACTAGTCTACCAGATATGACAGCTTCACTACTGGAGTTTAAAATTTTTTGAGAAATAGCTTTATCATGGTACTGATGTTTTGGAGCTTTTAAAACATTTTAACCTTTTGATGTGACAAATGTTTATGTGAGTATTCTGCTTCTTCAGATTTACTACTGCAAGTGGACCTTGTAAATAATATTTGCTTTTACAAATTTTACTAAATGGCAGATGAATTAGTGAGAAATTTTCCATCTGGATTTGGAGGATCAAATTGTAATACACAGGAAGCAAGGTCCACATGAAGAAATACTGTGGTATTCACTTTTGGAGGAGAGAATCTTTTCCTAGCTGTGTATGCTTTCTAGCTGCAATCAGCCCCATTAACTCTGCAATGAGCTGTTGCAGTAGCATTATGATTGAAAAGTGCATTACAGGAGACTAATTGGGTGGCTGACATATATTACTTGTTCCAGTCTCATGAACAATAAAGTTTCATGAAGAGTGAGGTTTAGAACTTTTGCATATAAAAGCAACTCAATAAGTCTGTAA
Source organism: Falco peregrinus (assembly GCF_023634155.1). Taxonomy (NCBI): domain Eukaryota; kingdom Metazoa; phylum Chordata; class Aves; order Falconiformes; family Falconidae; genus Falco; species Falco peregrinus. The sequence continues at coordinate 64,352,257 of NC_073723.1, forward strand.
GTCAAAGCAAAGAATTGTGGGCAAGTGTTACAGGGAAATATCCTGGTCATCTCAGAAATCAGTCACAAAGCTGACAAGGGAAAAGCAGGGAAGAACAATGTTATTTACGTGTCAAGTCTTCAGTTCGTCCATAGGGAAGAGTGGGGAAAAATAGTCTCATTGAAAAAATTATCTATTTCTACTTCAACAATTGAATTTCCCCTTCAATTCTAATACACTAATACGACAACTGAATTTCCCCAATATGTCTAGATTGTTGCCTTTAAAACAGAACAGACCTCTTGGGTTATTTGGGGGTTTTAGTACTGGAGGTTTTTTTGTTGGTTTTGGTGGGGGGGTTGTGTTTGGTTTTTTTTTAGTACTATTTCCTCAAGCATTTCTAGAAGGTAGAAACTGAAAACTAGAAATAGTCAAAGACTCCAAACTTCACACATTTTTCCCAATCACATTAAGAACAATGTACCTTATAGTGAAACTAAAAATCATTAACTAATACTGTTGTCTTGTTTATATATAGAAGGAAAAGCCAAAGGAACTTAACTTTTAGTGGGAATGCTCTTTTCTAAGACTCTTTGATCAGTCTTTTAGTTTACAGATTGGTTTCTCAAATTATCCTGCTATCATAAGATCACAGGAAGCATAATAAGGCATAAAAGGTAATCACTAGACTATAGGGGATATGGGTTCTAGCTTTTTACAGCAGTTCTGACATTCCTAAAATATATTTTATCTTATTAGAAATCCATCACTGCAAGCAAAACCAGTAACTATATGTGTACTCAAGCAGATAGTCAAAATACTTTACTATTTACCAGAGTAACCGATGCCATGACACATTTATTACTTCTTACCTTAAATATAGATGAAGGTCAACGTACACCATTTTTAAACCTGATAGCCAAAATATTCTGTGTGTATGTTTTATAACACTAAGCCTATTTGTACTGCTGAAATCCTGTTCTCTGTGTTCCTTTACTGTGACAGTTCAGTGACAAAAGTGTGAGTAGACAGCTGATATCCCTGATCGTCTTTCAGTACTTCTCGAGGCTGGTCCCTTCAGTTCTTACATTAAACATATCTTAGAAGGAGAAGAGATAACCTTTTAGGCAAACACCAAAATGATAGCTTTCTGATTATGTTGACTTTCATGTTGGCTTCATTTAAGTAATTTCTTTATGCTTCAGTTTCTATACATAACATTACAATGAGATATAATTAGTTCATTTTCTCAAATTTTATAAAGATGAAAAATGCTGGTGTTCATGTACATGACAACTAATATGGAAAGAACTTGCAACTGTCATACCAGGAAGGTAATCAAGGAAGCCAGACTATTCCTCTTCAGTTTGGCATGCCATCATTAGTTTGGCAATATTTGGCAATAGTAATTATCTTACTCTATTGCCAGTTCATGAAAAAGTTTTAAACTACCTATTTGAAAAATCTATACACTGTGTTGTTTCTTGCAAACTTCCTGATATCAATGAACTTCACAAAGAGGTCCTTACATGGCACTGAAGTCACAGGAACAGAGCAGCAGAGGAGCAATGCAGATGATATTTGATGAGTTAATACCCATGTTTTGATTCAGTTCACTTTACATCCAAAAAGCACATGAACTTAATCACAGAAACTCTCACAAGGTCAAAGAACAGTTTGTGTTGGATATATAGCCTCATGAAGCTATTTTTATTTTTATTTTTTTTTGCTGGAAGGGTTGCTAACTCTTATTGTAAGTGGACTAACAATAACTTGTCTTTTGATTAGGTTTTTTGGTTGGTTTGTTGGTTGGTTTGTTGTTTTTTTTTTTATTTATGCTGACAAATAATTTCTTAGCTCCATATATACACCATGCTCACTTTTCTCTGTAACAAAATATTGTGTGTAATGGAAGGGACATAAAAAGATCATCTGGGGCAAAGCCCCAGCCAAAGTAGACCCAATTTAACTCAGGTTATTCAGGAATACTTAGTTAAGGTATGAGTATTTTGAAGGGTGCACATCCACATCTCATTGGGCAGCCTGTTCCATATTGGACTACCCTGCTTGGGATTTTTTTATTTTTCATTCATTTAAGTAGAATTTTTCTTGAGGCAACTTGTGTTTTTTGTCTCGTTCTGTCACCATAAAACTCAGAGAAGCGTCTGAATCCACATTGTCTTCCAGCATTCATTACAAAATTGGAGAGTGCACATAAGCCTTTTTCCTTAGCCTTCTTTTCTTTAGACTGAACAAACTGAGCTCTTTTAAAATGTTCTTGCATGTTACATGCTCCATGACAATCATCTTTGTTGCTTGTCCCTGGGCTCACTTGAGGACATCAGTTTCTTTCTTGTACTCGGGAGACCAAACCTGGACATGGTAGTCCAGATGCAATCTCACAAGTACTGAGAAGAGTACTTCAATAGCTATGCTCTAGCCAATACAGCCCAAGTAGCAGGTGATTGTCTTTGCTACAGTCACGTGCTTCTTACATGTGTTCAGTTTGTTTATCAGGAAAGTTGAACTTCACATTTGCTGTTGTTGACCTACATGACACTTCTGTCAGCCCATTTTTCAGCCTGCCAAGGTGTGTCTCAATGGCAGCCCTGCACTCTGATCGGACCACTTCCACCCCAGTTTGCTGTCATCTGTGGTCTTGCTGAGGGTACATCATCATGCAGGCCACTAATAAAGAAGTTAAACCTTTCCAGTCTCTGAAACAATGCCTGAGGAGTAACACTAATAACTAGTCATCAGATGAACTTTGCATCAAAGATGAGATGAGGAAGAAGATATGACTCATCAAAGGTTGCTGCCAGAAGAAACCTCTTTGGGGAGGCAATGATCATGCCTTGTTCTTTTGAAAGCAAAAGGAAGAAATAGGTGATGAAAGTCACACTGAACATAAAAATAAAATAACTCCTCCAGCTTAACACAGAATTCTTGTGAAGTTCTTTATCTGATCATTGTCTATCAATTTGTGATATTGTTAAACCCCATTTAATCAATGTCTTAATGTATAACAGCTAGCAAAATATGAAGTTAGAGTCCTGTGCTAAAGTTTAACATGAAGAATCTGATTTATTTTGTGGGGTTTGATAAATGATCAGTTTCTGTCATTTTAAAACTGAACAATGCCATGTGAGCACAGTTTTTTATATGTTACATCTGTTAAGAAGAGCTCTATAACCCATCAGTGGAATTACTGAGTTGTTTAAGGCATTGTGATTGTAATATGCCCAATGTTCAATTTTTAACAACTGCAACTTATTAAATAGCAAATTTAACCTTAAAGCCTTGAAAGTACCATGCCCAACTGCATCTGAGATCTATTCTATAACCTCTGTACAAATTTGTTGCTGCAACTACAACCCACTTGCTTGTCCTTTTGTTGACAATTAAAACTTACGAAAACTCAGGTACTAGTTCTGATCAAAGCCACAAGTACAAGAATGGAAACAGAAAGGATTTCAATATTTATTTTCTATTAGAATTGCATTTTTAGCAATCAGGATGTGATGCAATTCTTGTAGATGCTGTAAAAAAAAGCAAAGGAAAAGCTTTTTGTGTTCTCACTCAAGCAGTGATAGCTGGCAAACAATTTGAGTTGCACGTGACAATTCCTTCCCTGTCTACTAAGATTACAAGTTCCATGGCCAAGTATCTCACTGTGCTGTTGCCAAAGAAATAGATTCATGCACATGAAGGTGTAGGAAACCAGTTTGATGATCTATTTTGCAGGTCAGTTCTGAACTGTTGAGTTTATACCTGATACAAAGTAACAAAATGACAAAATAATTGAGAGATCTTTCTCTTGCTGCAGCCCTGGACTGTTTAGGAACAGACTCCTCTCTTTCTACAGTCACTTGCTAACCTGAACCACAAGCAAGGACAGAACTCAAAGTGGTTAAAAGGTGTTCTTAAGCCCCTCCTGCTAATTTTATTTCTCCTTTCCTTCCAAAGATCTAGAATTATTAAAGGAGATTCACTTAAAATCTCGGATCGTGTTGGTCTGTAATGAGTCTCAGTGAGCAGGAATTGAGAGCTGCTGCATGAATGGGCCTGTGTTTAGGAACTTAAGAAAAAAAAACGGTAGCTAGAAGAAAAGAAGAAAAGAAGAAAAGAAGAAAAAACTAGACAGGAAGAGTATAAGAGACTAAACCAGATTTTAAAATTCTGGTACATAAGTGATTTCACTTTCAGTAATGCACCTAACAGTTACAGTTTTAAGGATAAGGAGATATGTTATTTCCTTTGGATCAGGGCAGATGCACCAGAATCCAGTGTTTTACTCACTAGAACAGTTTAGAATCATAGCAGATGAGCTGGGCATAGACATCATTCTAATTTATGATAGACAGAACTGGTTAATTGAAATTATCGGGCAATAATATTTAATTACAAATCTCTACACCCAGAGCAACCTGAATTTGAGGAATAAACAGGTTGTACGTAGTTAGTACAGCCATGGCAAAATTCAAGCCTTCTTGTATTTTCTGAAAAATGCAGTGTAGCACTAGTGCTTTCTTTCTCTGTAATCCCAAATTTTCTTCTGGAAGACAGCTACCTGATTTAAATGTGATTCATCACAGTTTATGTGGAAGCTCTTTTTGCATTGCAAAGGTATTGCTTGACACTTTAGGACATAAACTTTAATTACCAAAATTAACAAGGGCAACAAAAATCTAGCAGTTATTAATTAAGTTGTATTTTTAAATTGCATGCCTAAAAGTCCTCTTGTGAACAAAACAGTAACAGTACAATAAAGGTTACCTAATTCCCCGTTTCAAGTTTATTACTTCAATAATTCTGTTATAGAAAAGGACAATTTATTAAATCAGGTATAAGGGTTGGCTTTTTTTTGTTATTCTGATTTTCTGAATTCAGCAGTTTAAGAAAATAGCAATTTATTTGGTTTATAGAGTGCTGTTTTCATCCATACCCAAAAGTTACTTTAATTATTTAATTATTAAAATAATTTTGCAAGACCCTAACACACCTCATGTTTGTTACTTTTGCATGTAGATTTTTAATGTTTCTCCCAAATCTTTCAGGGTTGTTTTACCAACTATGCTAGTAATAATTATTCAGTAACTAAAATCCTCATTTACATTACAATTCCTTATTACCTCATCTACCCCCTCTCTCTCAGCAGTGAAAGAGCTGTAAAGGGAGGTTCCACATCATAAACAAGCTAGAGCCTTCACATCGCCTCAGACAAACTGCTTAACTACGGTATAGAATATGGGAGGAAAGGGGCCTGCAGTGAGTCAAGGGGAAAACACTACAGGAAACAAATATTAATTACTGCTGCATAACTCAGGATAGTCACTAGTGAGTTTGGAAATAATAGGAGGAATGGCTTGAAACTCAGAGTTAGTGGATTACATCTTGAATCTAGTCCTTTCCCTCCTACCTTTTGTCATGTTGATTTTCACCTTGATGGAAGTTTAACATACAACACAGAAAACAGCATTGCCTTCTAGTGAAAATATTAAGATCTATCAAGCTTTCAGAATTTACTGCATATTATTGATACTACAAGACCCCATTCACATTGATCTTAATTACTTTTTTTTCTTTTATTATATTGCAGAAGCATCTAAAGACCTCAGCTGAGATGAAGGTCCAGCTATGCTTGACATGCTATATTTGCTGCCTCAATACTTTGTAATCTAAGTTTGAATGGCAGAGAACCAAAACATGTGTATGGTTTATCTAAGTATGACAACAGATTTACAGGGAGATTAAGTTACTCGTACAAGGAAACAGTGTAGGGGTTGGGTGAAGGGGCTGGAGCCTGATTCTGGTGACCTAGTGGACCCCTCTCCACCACCTCACCTTTGCTGAAATACACATCTCTGTCCCCTTTAAGCACTTACTTTCATTCATATGGCCCTTTAGGAATCACTGGTGACACAGTGCAATGGTTCTGGTGAATTGCTCCCTTGACCATAGTTCAGAATAATGTCATGGAGACTACCATAGGGAAGAAAGCAGACCCCTCAGCTATTAAGACTCTGGCCATGAACTAAGCTGGGCCACTAATGTATATAATGCATATATATGTGCATGTGTGTGTAAGAGTGGAGAGGTCTGAAAGTTGTTTAAAACTATTTCCAGAAAAAGATGCATCTGAATTTAAAGAAGCCTTTGCAAATTCCACACAGACTAGTTAGGAAAGAAAATTACTTAGGTTTGTCAAGAGATAGGTTTCTGGAAAAGAACTAAGGTAAAAAATGACCAGTTGAATCCCCAGCATCTTCTGACAGCTTAGGGAATTATGGAAATAGTTGTTCACAAACTAGTTGTTGTGCCAGCCGCCTCATCTTTAAGAGATCATCTCTGATTTCCATTTTTCTCACAGAATTTCCACTGACTCCAAAGCACGTGTATCAAGGGGAAGAACTGGGACCTATATGTACAATATACATGCCAAAGTTTCAGGTTTGACAAAGTCATGTATTTAGTATAACTAACAACAACCTTCCAAGTCAAGGTTGAAGAAATTAATCACTTCAGATGTTGACTGCTGAGGACATTTGCTATGATCTGTCAACAATTTATAAAGACAACTCCTGGGTGACAATGAAGATTTTGCTCTAGATAACATTGGAATGCACACAAAACACGTTATGTGTGGGGATTATTATTTCAGTTTCTTATATCGTTCTTATCTGGTTAATAAAATGGTAACCAGTCATCTATCTATGTATATACAAGATAACACAGCAACAGCAACACAAATCCCTCACATTACTTAATCTTTTTTTATGTTACCCTTAATCTGATAATTAACAGCAGCTGTGATGATGATCGTTGTGTGCTGATTGCCATCTATATGAGTTACACTGAGGCCAGTAACTCACTCACAAGGTAAATGACTGTGGCGTTGAGCAGGCATTAGTCCTCTTTGGGCTAAAAGGAAAGGAAGTAGTATTGTACGAGATGGAAAAAAAATGCAACTTTTATTTATCCCAGCGTGGAATCCTCTGTATGGGCTTTATTTTTAGTATCTGCCTTTGAATGAGTTTGCTAATAGGAAGCAGTGTTAGAAAGTCATTCTTGTACCCTGAGCCAGTTTGCTACTTGGACTACTTTGGCAATTGTCTGGATCTATCATTGAATTTCAGAGTATGCCCTCAGTGTTAGAAACACAGAAATGTGTTTCAAGTTTGATTTAGTTTTAGTGGTTTTAACACCAGTAAGATTTCATTTTCTTCTTAAATACTTTCTGTAGCGGTATTCCTTTCTCTCCAGTTTATCAGATCTCACCCATCTTAGTCAATGGGAAGCCTACCTCCTTCTTTTTTAAAAAAAATCAAGTGGGTTTTGGAGAGAAAGACTTTTGTTTTATTCTTGGTTATACATCAGGTAGGCCCAGATTTTGAAATAATGTAAATATGTTAAATAATCTGTATTCCAGTCCTGGATATGACTTTGAGACAGCAGTGTAAAATTCAGAAACTCTTTTAACTTCCAGGACATGTTCCTGTATTTGAAAAATAAAAACGTCATTACTTATCAAATGGACAAAGTTTATGGAGAGAAGTATAATTCCACAGGAAGGAGTTAGAAATGGAGATCACCAGTGTTTTGGTTATTACCATCTACCAGTTTATTAGATCATAGACTGTTCACTGGAGGATGGTGGTAAATCCAGCTTCTGGTGGATTTCACATTTCTGCTTTTTCAATCAAATGTAGCTCATATTTTCAAGCGTACCAATTCTTACTTGTGAATAACTTTCTTTGAAAGTCTTCAGAAATTGAAAGATGTGATAACATCTACTTCTAAGACAGAATAAGCAGATGAACAATTATGCAAAATTTCTGCAAATTGTCTTTCAAAATTTTTGTATGTATTGGTGATAAACTGTCAAATATAAGACGGAATATGGTGTTCCAACCATGTGTGTGAATGCCATCTTCCAATGTGTCCTTTTAGAAGACAGCAGGTGTTTGGTTTTTGGTTTTTTGTTGTTTTGTTTTTCCTTTGGTCATCTATATATATGCTTGGACTGCATTGTCGGCTGTCAAAAGTAAGAAGTAGAAACAAGTGTCACCACTTTGTTCTTTGAAGACATTCACCCAATGACCTACTCACAGCACTTCCAGTGTCTTATTTTGAAAATTCTGAAGGGAGAATGGAGGGCAGTTTGAGCCCATTTCCCCACTTCTGATGGAACTCACCATCAGCACCAGCCAGAAAGGGTGGTGGATGGAAAGGATGGGAAGGGGTGAGTATCTGGGATTTCTAGAAGAGGCAGAAAAGTTTGCTTAAACTTTCCTTTCATCTGCTTTTAAGATGTTGCTTTCAGAAGTCTTCCTGTCACAAATGACTTATCCCAGATCTAATAAAAGACTTCTGTAGAATAAAACTGTCACTTTTTGAATGGAAACAATACTATAAAATTTTATATTCTATCATTTCTCCCAGGAGTATTGTTCCTTGTTATTTGAAAACTTCCAAAAGTGTCTTCATTCTCATTTTTCCATAGAATTAGTTGACTGTGATGTTGTCTAATCAATACACTTCCAGATCCTTAGGAAATGAAGCATTTCTACAAATGTGTTCTATAAATTTCGTAAGTTCCACAAATGTTTTCTTGCCAAATGGAATTTTGTCCTATCTCAACTGCTGTAAGAAAAGGATTTAAACTAGAAGGCACATTAGAAATTCTGAAGTCTTTCATGCCCTCACACTGCCAGCTGTGGAATAGTCATTTCTGGGAATATAGTGCTGTTGAATAAGAGGTGGATGTTCTATTACAAAAATGCTAATTTCACAAGAGTTGATTTTTTTGTAGTTACATTTAATCCATAGAGATGACACAGAAAATGTAAATTTACATTTTTTAGTATGATTAGGAGATTCTGTCAAAAGTCATGAGACCTGGGTTTCATAGATGGAAGAGGGAAAATTTATCACATGATCAGTTTACAGTATGGGGAAAATTATAAACTGCAGACCCATAAAATGTAGATTCTATGTGCAGAAGGGGTCAGGTTCTTCATAATTTTCAGTAATTTTTAAATTTGTAGCTGTAGTGACCTGCTAGCGTGAAGAAGAAATTTTTGTAACCTAACTGAAGCCAGGGTTTTCCTCTATGAGTGGTTCCATTGGCCATTGCTGTGAGTATTTGTAAAAGAATACACTATACAGTAGTGCTAAAGTCCCAAGAATGACAATGTGTCATTGGTAGTGCCTGTTAGTCATAATCTCTCTGGTGGTATATCATTGTCATTCTTTCATTGGTATGAGTAAGATGAGGTTGTTTTTTTGACCTGGCTAGTTATTATTGTTCTAAATGTAACTTTAAAGCCAAAGAAAGAAATAATGCTGTTCATTTCCTAGTGGCAACATTGAAACTATTGAAGAAATGTTCCTCTTTCAATCATAGTATCTTCATATTTACCGGTAGATAACTGTAAGGTCCATCCTATTAAGCAATTACATGACCATTGTTGAAGTTACAATAGGAAGTATGACCATACACTGGAAACAATCTAAGTTTAACAGTCTTGTTATTTCTAAAATAAAGTAAGAATTGACATAAAATAAAAGTTTTATTGATTGGTATGATAAACTACCTGGATTAGCAGATGAATGACAGATATTGGAAATCCAATTTTACAGTAAGAAGCCCTTCTCTGGTCATCTTTTAACATGCACCGATTATCCTCCATACATATAAATATGAATATAAATCTCAATTTTAATACTCCTGAATAACCTTATTTTCTTAGACAACACCACATTTTTATGGCTTTTATATCACACATTAAAAATCCATAATAATGTAAAAACACTGATATTAAAGTTCCCTGACAAACATAATCTCACCTGGTAAATGTCAGCAAGATTTTTGATACTAAAATACTTCCACTACATAGGTGAGAAGCACTTTACTGCACCATATTAACGCATTGCAAGATCATTTGCTTTAGTTAATTCATTAAGAGAAATAATATTCTGTCTTTTGAGTTAAAGATAGACCATAGTAATGTTATATCTAAAGCCCTACTTTTATTTTTGCTATGCCAAGTGATTTTACATCTATGACAGAAAATAACACAACTTTTAGCAAGACTTCTCAGAAGTCCTGCCATTTTATGTTTGGATAGCAAGACTGCTAGGTCCAACAAAACAACAACTACTGCAGAGTAAGAGAAACTTATATTGCTTTCATGATCTCTCAGAATTCTTTGAATGTATAGAAGAGGAGGTAATTAAGGACAACTAGCTAGCAATTCATGTTATTTTCTGAAGACTTTTACCAAAAAACCCACCCAAAATCTACTACAGAGACTAAATGGTCTTCAGAAGATAAATGTACAAGTAGCATAATGATTATACAGTCTGTATTACTGGGACCAAATCTAAAAGCAAGGGAACTTCTGGCTTTTTTTAATGCTTATATTAATAATCTGGAAAATAACTTGGATGCACGCTAGAAAAGCTCCAGATAAAGCAATGATCTTTAGATAAGCGAGGTCAGGGAGACCTGTTAGAAAATTTGACTTAGGTATGCTAAGTGCAGTGAAAGATTGACACAATGACAAGTGAAATAAGTGTTGACACGTAAAAGTTAAATTGGCCTGGAGTTGCGAATTACTGTGAACTATTATCTCACAGGGGTTCCCTACTGGCTGTGGCCACTGAGGAAACAGAGCCAGGTACCACACAGAGAACCCAATTAAATACTTTTAAAAATCACTGATTAAGATATCACAATGCTTAAGGATTGATGTTTAGCACAAAGAATGTCCTACTACCTTTACACAAATCACTAGTACGGCCTCAGCTGAAGTAGTGCATGCAGGCAGCCCACCTCTGAATAAGAGCTGCAAGAAAATTAGAACTTCTCTACCCATCCTGTATAAGGGAACAAAAAAGTATGGAACTAAGACATGAAAGTAAAAACCCCCTTATTATTGTTGCTGACCCTTTTCCCCCTTCCTCTCTGCCCACAGATCAGTAAATCCTAAAGCTGAGAGTTTAAGATTCAGAAAAAATTTTAGCAGCTATATGACTATCAGGCAGGCAGGCAATAGTAATTTTGGAAGAGATTATAAATATCATGCTTTCTTCCTTAAAACAATCCTGTATAACAATTTTTATGTTCCTATAACCTTTAGATTGCCCTTGTATCTGTCTGAGGAAACAATAGCAGGAAACCAAATATATAATGAAAAAATGGCCTTAGTTCTAATGTCTTTAAAATCTGATTGGGTCATTCTGAGAAAAATATCTTTTCTAAATCTAACTGCTTCATACTAATGAGATAGTTACTGGAGAAACTGAACTTCCAATGAAATATAGGCCTCCTTTCCTACTAGTTTCATTAGTGATTTGTTGAGAGAATTGAAATCATAGGGTATGTACCTCCAGGGCAATACTGCTCTGCAAAAGTGGTCAGGTGAAGGGTGCTGAGAGAGTTGAGGATTTATGACTTTGTGCAATAGGTCTCTAAGGGCAGCCATGTAATCACAAACTATGGCATTGTCCATGTCTGGGATTTTTTGGATTACCCAGCACAGGAGGGTTCAAGATCACTGCTTGCAGTTCTTAGGATTATGAAATCTGATGTCAATCTATGGCTCATTTCCCAAGTCCAAAGGAAAGAATATAGAAAATACATGAAAACCTGAGTTGAAACATTACAACCAAACTTTTGTCTTTGTCTGAAGAAGCTTGGCTATCTAGATTAGCAGTCTAGATTCAGCTGGGGCTTTTCCAAAGCTGCTTTCACAAACCAGTTTCCAGTGGTTATTTGTGGCTGCCAGAATGTCTAGTTATTCAATACCTATCAAGTCAGTACACTTGCAAATAATCAAGAAGACTAGAAACTTTGGGAAATACAGCTGAAATAAGTTTTGAAGTCAGGCCTCCAGTGTCAATTCATTTTCAAATTCTCTAAACAAACTTCTTGATTAGTTCTTTTTTACATTTCTTGTCATAAGGAATTTTAAAACACAAACTTTTCAAAGCCAGTTGAAAGTGAACTTACTATCTAATGGGCAAGAATCCTTTCTTTTTTTTTTTTTTTTTTTCCCCAAGCCAGATTTGGTCAACATTCTCTGAAGAAAATCTATTCTGATGAACTTGTAATTTCAATAAGTCTTACTTTTTCCATTCGTATTTGCAAATAGTGGATGTATTTAGGTCTGCTCAGTATTTCATCTGCTGAAGTGATGTCTTGCTCTTGGCTATTTTTAATTCTTTCCTTTGATACAAAGGTAGTGCATACTTTCATCTTTTTGTGTGTAAGATCACACACATATTTAATGAGGATACAACAAAGCCCCAGCTATGATTAAAAAGTGTTCCATATCATCAAACTGTCTTGTCCCCACACGATTTCCAAATTATAGTAAATGTACATAAAAACTTCAACTGTATTGGTGGATCAGGGGTTATATATCAGCATTTTGGTTCATCAAATTTTAAACCACAGTACAGATTCAGCACTAACATTGACTCTAAACACAGTTTAAATATTACATTGTCTGACATACCTGTGCAGAGTTTGGAGTACTTTCAAATTAGTACAGAACTTTCACTCGTTTATGTATTCCAATGCTTCAGTGTTTCCTGGTTGAAACTGGTAGAATTTGGAGCCTGCTTATAGAAAAAAAGGATACATATTTGTATATCAATAATACCATGCCTAAAAAAGATAGCCTAGTAATGCCTTCAAAGGTAATACCTTCTCCTAGTATAAAATTACTTTCAATATTTATGCTTATACTTTATAATACCTCAGAATTTCTAACTAACATAAAACTGATTTATTATTAAAAAAAATATGAGAATTGACAGGGAGGAGGACAAAACCATATCCAGACACCAGTGAGGACAATATTTTCTATTTAATTGATTTTAGTCAGATCTACTATAGCTTAGGAAAAGCATAGATTAGTTGTAAGTGTTACATAATTCACAACATTAAAATTATTTTTTTGATGCAATATATGACTAGTTTACCTAAAGGACTGAAAATAGGTCACAATGGAGGGAAAGCTGTAGATGAAAGATTGTTCAAGGCTGTACTGGGTCTGGCTGGGATGGAGTTAGCTTTCCTCATAGCAGCCCATGAGGTGCTGTGCTTTGCATCTGTGGCTGAAACAGTGCTGATAACACACCAGTGTTTTGGCTATTGCTGAGCAGAGCTTGCACAGCATCAAGGCTGTCTCTGCAAACCACTCCTGCCACCAAAGGCCAGTAGGCTGGGGGTAGGCAAGAGGTTGGGAGGGGACAGAACCAGTACACGTGACCCCAAGCGACCAAAGCGATATCCCATACCATATGATGCCATGCTCAGCAACGAAAGGTAAGAGAAAGGAGGAGGAAACAGGCAGCATTCATAGTTAAGGCATCTGTCTTCCCAAGCAACTGCTATGAGTGGTGAGGATCCACTTTCTAGGAATCAGCTGGGCATCTGCCTGCTAATGGGAAGTAGTGAATGAATTCCGCTTTGTGCTTTGCATCCACATGCAGCTTTTGCTTTACTTATTTAAAATCTCAACCCATGAGCTTTTCTATCTTACTCTCTTCCCTGGTCCCATTGAGGAGAAGGAGTGAAGCAGCAACTAAGTGGGGGTCTGGCAGCCAGACAAGATCAACCCACCACAAGGGCACATACCTTACTTTCAGGTTTTTGAGTTGGTTTTGTTGGTTTTGCAGGGATAGTGAAATCAGTAAAGGAAGTTTGTGTAATTTCAATGTGTTTTGGATTTGGGAGTTTAAATAAACTAAACTGGATTTCCAAATCTTTTGACATTCCCCTTTTGATCCTTGTAAATCAAAGCTATTATACCTTGTGGAGTTATCCCTAATTCTGTTAATTTAAGGACTGTCTGCTCCAGGTCACAAAAGAAATTGTGATTTACAAGGTTAGCTGACTAATTGGCTTCGTTCAGACAGGAATGCCAATCCTCATTTTGCTTCTAAAGATATTAAGTGTTGTGCTAAGATACTTAATGCAGTTCCACAGAATTTCTCATACATTCAACTAAGTCTCCAAAGTGGCATATTGTCTGTCTTCATTTCACACCCTTTGCATCTGGATTATGTAACGTGGCGAGTGGACATTGTCAATCTATTACATTTTTCTGTAGATGCTTCTCCTTCCCTCCCCTATGCTCATTGTCCCACTCATTTGTTTTTCTTTCCTCTTTCAGGAGAGAGTACTCAGAAAGCGTTACTTCTGCATTTGCACATGTAATGGCACATTTGTGTTCATGATATTGCCAAAAGGACAGTAATTTAACCCAAGAGATACTGGCATTTTCCATTTGATGGAATGACTAACGGCTAGCAATACTTTTGATACCAAAGATAATTTTCTGTATAACAAGAACAGGCATATACACTTTGAAAGTCCCAGTACAGGACTTCAGAGTTCCACTAAAACTTGTTTGCTGTGCATCAGGACCCCCAGGAACTTTTCAGCAGAGCTGCTCCCATGCAGTCAGACCCCAGCCTGTACTGCTACTTGAAGTTATTCAGTCCCAGATAAAGAACTCACATTTATCATTGTTAAACCTCATGCAATTTTTGCTGGCCCAGTCTTCTAGCCTGTCAAGGTCCACCTGTATAGTAGCTCTTTCTTCTGATATATTGGCCTATATTGGGATTACATGGCAAGGTTTTGGTAGGTGGGAAGGTGCTGCTGGACAGAGGAAGCTGTCCCTATGCCAGACAGAGCCAGTTCCAGTTGGCTTTAAGAGGGGCTTACCACTTGGTCACTGGCGAAAGCTGAGCCAGTCAACAACATTGGTATCACTTCTATAAGAATGTATGTAAGAAAGGGTGAAAATGCTGTGCAGTGGCTGTGAGAGGGGAGTGAAAAAAATAGAGAAACAGCTATGCACAGACCAAGGTCAGTGAAGTAGGACGAAGAGGGGTTCTAGGTACCAGAGCTAAGATTTCCCTGCAGCCCATGGAGAATACTGTGGTGACACAGGTTGTCCCCCTGCAGCCTATAGAGAAACACGGTAGAGCAGATATCTACATGGCAGCCCCTGGAGGACCCCGCACTGCAGCAAGTGGACAAGCTGTGAATGAAACTGTAGCCCATGGACACCTCATGCTGTAACAGGTCCCTGGAAGGAATTGTGGCCTGTGAGGGACCCACACCGGAGCAGTCCATTCCTAAAGGTCTGTACTCCATGGAAGGGACCCACATTAGGGCAGTTCTTGAAGAACTGCAGTCCATGAGAAGGGCCCATGTTGGAGAAGTTCATAAAAGACTATATCTCATGGTAGGGACCCTATGGTGGAGCAGAGGAAGAGCATGAGGAGGAAGGAGTGGCAGAGATTAAGTGCTATGAACTGACTGAACCCCCCCTTTCTGTATTCCCCTGTGTCACTCAGAGGGAGAGAACATATAAGAATCAGGAATGAAGTTAAGCTTGGGAACAAGGGAGGATTTGGGGAAATATATTTTCAGTTTTATTTCTTACCGTCCTACTCTGTTACAATTAATTGGCAATAAATTAAATTAATTTCCTCAAGGTGAATCTTCTTGCCTGAGATGGCAGTTAGTAAGTAATCTTCCAGCTCTTATCCTGAATTACAAACTTTTCATTGTATTTTCTCCCCCTGTCCTGCTGATGGAGATGGAACGATAGAGTGGGTTGCTGGGTACCTGGCAGCCAGCCAAGGTCAACCCTCCATGGCCTCTCCTCACTGTTTGGTGTCATCTGCAAACCTGGTGAGGGTGAGTTCAATCCTTTGACCCAGAATGTTTATTGAGGACTGAACAGCATTGGACCTACCATCAACATCCAAGAAACTTTGCTTGTGATTTGCTGCCAAATTAGACTTTGAGCCTTTAACCGCTAACTTTTGAGCTTGGTAGCTTAGCCTGTTTTACACACACACTGTGGACCATCTTTCCATTCCATATCTTACCACATACAAAGTCTCTGCTAATTTGATGTATAGGAAATGGCCAGTCAATTTAAGACTTAGATTTATTTAGTTAAATTACACTGGAAGTTTCTCGCTAGATAGTCACAGAAAACCTGAAATCAAACACTCAACAGTTAAAAACATAATTGTGCTTGCATGAAAAGAGGCAGAAGCTGACAAGCACATGTTATACCTATACATGGCAAAATCACGCCAAAGACTCTATCTTATCATTAAGTGCTTTCTTACTGGAAGTAATGTTCCTGGTTCTTCTAGGTTTCAGTATTTTCTGTCTGAAAACTTATCCTATCTTTCCTATCTATCCTTATTTTCAAGGTAAACAAACATAACATTCCAAGATCGACTGAACATCCAGTTACCTTCAAATCATACAGTGCATCCTCATAAAGAGGCGGAAAATACATCACAGTCTAGAAAATAGGTTACTTCTTATTGTATTTTTTGTGAACTTGGAAGAAATTTATCATCTGTTGTTGAAGATTTAGGTTAACTGGAAGACTCAACAAAACTGCCAGACTGAAGCAAGGTTGGCTGTAACATGTATAATGCTTTAATTAAGGCACAAGTGTCCTTTTGTGACAAGAGTCATAAAATAAATAGCTTATTAAAGAATCACTTTAACATGAGCATATTTTGGATATCTAGAGGGAAATAAACTTTGACCTTTTTTAACAATCGAACTGTATTCTCAAGCAAGAACAAAATAGAGTCTTTATTCTGCTTTAGAGAAGCAAAGTAACAAAACCCAAATACTGTGAATAAAGAAGGAAATTTTGAAACACGCTGAATTATAAACTTACTGAAAGATTTATGCGGACTCAGTTTAAAAGGATTAATATTGTTAATATATATGGCTTTTCTTCTAAAATATAACATTGTTATATTACAGTTTTAATTTAATTAGTGAAGCACCTACAGTTTACTATATGAGTCCATCAACTGCAACCTCAATCACACCCCAAAGTTTTGAAAAAGGGGTATTTATTTCTGTTACATGTCATCAGGAAATAATTTTGTTACTTTCAAGAAATTGTTGCAGGAACCCGAGTCACCTCAACCTCTAAGAGGTAACTGTTTGTTCTGTCTTCTGTAATAAGCTTTTGTAAGAGGACCAAAGGTCTTCTGTCTATACAATTTCACCTCACCCAGTAACTTTTTAAAGAACTTAAGCGAATACAATAAACGTTGTCTATCATAATAATAAATACAAGTTTCCATAGACTTACATCTACTTTTATCAAATCATTTGTGTATGATGTTACAGGTCAGCCTTTGATGTTATAATGACTGCAGTCCTGAGGATAAAACAGTGTTTTGTTTTCCTAGAAGACAGATAATAATATTTTGGGTTATACGAGGTTTATTGCCTTGTATTGAGTTACATTGAAATTAGTCTTCTCTGCTTTGTCACTTAAATTTACTTGTTACTGTAGAGTTTCTTTGATTCAAGCAGCTGATTAGTTGCCAGGGGTGACCTGCCTAGATAAGGGAGTCAGGAGTCCTAATGTAACTCTGCATATTTACAAAGTCCTTCTTCCCTAAACAAAGAATACCACAGCTGGCAACACTTCCATTGCCTGCAGTCCTGATGGCATTTCAGACCCTGACCTAAAGGCTTTCCCTTTAAACTGTTTTCAGGGTTGCATATCATTATTATCAAGGTTGCTGCTCCCATGTATACACATGGCCTTTTGTACTCCTTTCTGGTTTCTGACCTTTCCTGGTTGTTTCACTTAAAGCCAACTCTCAAAAGAGTGACTGATCAATTCCACAGCCTTTCTAATTACACTTGCAATTTCATTTTGTCCAGTGAGTTTGTGTCTGTGTTTTGTTTTGATATCCCCCTTTTCCAATATTTTATCACAAAAAGGAAGTTCTTGCATTACCAGGACTTTTAATGCAATACAGTCTGTATAGAAACTTGATCTTTTGGTAACTATGGGTATTAACCATAGTTTTCATGCAGTAGTGATTCGTTTTTGTGGCTTTTCCAAAAGGAAAAAGCTGCAGGAGAAGAAAGAGCTGCTGGAGGAATAATTATCTGGAATTGTTTTTCTGCAGCTGAACTTACGACCCTTGCAGATGCTAAGTACCAACCGAGATACAAAACATCAGGCAAGGAACCAAAGTTATGTTGTGATACATGCAGAGAACAGGTACAGACTGGACTCCTAGCGTATCTAAACTATGATTGTTTAAGATCTACTCATACAGAATAATCCAACTATTTCTGAGGAAAAGAGTAGCTTTCAATAGTTTGAAATAAGTAAATGTATATGTATATCAACTCCAACTAGGGTGTCTAAGAAGCTGTCATACTTTATACTGTCGAATGAAGATCCAAACAAAATAGGTTGAAAAATATGAAAGTTACATAAGGTATTTACATGCTTTTCTATATGTGCTTATAAACCCTTAAAGACTGCTGGTGGTTTTATTTGCTAGTGTATTACATAACCCTCATTACATTTTTGCAGTATATGGGGTTGCCATGTTAATTATCCTTTGTATAGCGCCTACGGCCGCTGAACCTGAACACATTGTACTTCTTACTTATGAAAAACAAAACCAGAAATTGAAAGCTAACAACACAAATACAGAGTAAGTGGCTTCCGCTTTTGAGACATTAAAAAATTTTACTCGATCGAAATCAAACTCATTATTTCTCCCAGCATTTTAGAAGCATGTATGCACACACACACACACAGAGGCATAAACATACACATATACGTGTTCTATCTGTGAATAAGTTTACTTTGGATGCTTAAAAGTTTCACAACTTTTTCTTTATTTTTGGTGCTTGATCTGCTGGAAACACACAAAAGAATAGTCCACAAGGAATAGCTGGACTTGAAAGCAAACTATTGCCAAGGCACACATGAAATCCATTGGAACAGAGGAAGATGATGTTCCCACGCTTGGAGTTCAGCCCTGCAAAAGCTGCAAATGTTGAGATAACAGCTAGAAAATGAGGAACATATGGTTCTTTTTGTGGTTTTTGGGGGTTTTTTTCAGCATAAATGTCTGATATCTCGTATTATGGCTAGTATTGGTAAATGGAACAAAGTAAAGTCAAGAAATTATAGACTACCTTTCAGAAAATTAGTGTAGATGATGGAAATATGCAAATGTATTTAGAAGAAGGATGTAGTCTGTGTTCAAACTACAGTAGTTTGTGGTCATTTTGTAGTTCGGTGACTTCTGTCTTGTTTCCAGACAAGTTTTCTAATAAATTGTTCTGAATTGTTCTGAACACTTGCCAAGAAAATAATGCTATTATTGCCAGGTCCCAAGTGTCTCTGTGGTTACAATGTCATAGTGAAACTATTAGTGGAATTACTGTGTCAGAAAGGCACCTCACAAGTTAAGGACAGTCTATGGCACAAGACCTGAAAACACCTTGTGATTCTTCCTGACAATTCTGTCAAAATTGCAAGTTATTAGTTTCAACTACAACGTCTGAGCAATTGCAACATCCCAGAAAAATATTTATGTCTATGTCCACAACTTGACAGAACTCCTGGAAAACTAGGAGGGAATCACAGACACTCTCTTGTTTTCTTAGCTTGGCTACCATAGTGCCTGATGACCTCCAGGTCTAGAAAGGGGACAATAGTTTCCAGCATATCTGTATCTACTTAGCTCCACTCACAGATTACATTCTTACAATATGTTGTGTTTTTGTTTTTTTTTTTTTCTTATAATACTAGAAGACAAGGTGGGGTAAAGAGATATGGAGGTGAATAGAGAATCCCTGGTGTGGGGAGGAGTAACTCCATGCAATAGTAGATCCTAGGGCTGGCTGACTGGAACACAGCTCTTCAGAAACAGGCCTGAGAATCCTGGTGGAAGAGTTGAACTTGAGCCAGAATTGCGTGCTTGCAGCGATGACAGCCAGCACCTTGGGCTGCATCAGGAGAAGCGTTGACAGCAGATTGAGGGACGTGGATCCTTACAGTCTGCTCAGCTCTGATGAAGCCACATCTGAAATGCCGAGTCCATTTCTAGGCCCTCCAGTACAAGAAGGAAGCCTACTTCAGGTGATCTCACTTGGGAAGTGTAGTCAGGCTAGGGGTCACACTAGGTGATCTCAAGAGGTGCCTTCCAACCTAAATGATTATGTGATTTTGTGAAGACAGATATGGATGTACTTGAGCAGGTCCAGTGGATGACCATGAAGATGACTTAAGTGGAGAATCTAACATATAAGAAGAGGCTGGGACTTTTCAGACTGGAGAGCAGAAGGTTTTTATTAATATATGTAAATACCTGCAGTGGGGTGGGATACACACACATAAAGGTGATGGAGCCAGATTTTTCTAGGTTGTAACCAGTGACAGGACAAGAGGCAGTGGACACAGATTGCTGTACAAGACATTACTTTTATATAAAAGAAAAAACTGGAAGGGTGATTGAACACTGTAACAGGTTTTCTAGAGAGGCTGTAGCATCTCCATTCCCGTTCACCTGATTGGATATGGAGCTGAACAACCTGCTTTCGTTGACTGCTTTGAGAAGAGGGGTTGGACTAGATCTGCAGAGCTGCCTCCCAGCCTCAACCATCCTGTGATTTTGTGATGCTGTGTTGGGAGTAGAATAAAAGGAAATAGAAAACCCATGGAGTCCCGCTAAAGGTGAAAAAAAAATAAAATGGGACTATGTAATATATAGAGAAGATATGGACATACTAGGGAACTGTGGCATAGGGATACAGAAGGTTTTTGGCAAATATATAGAGAGGGGAGTGGAAATCTATTGGAGGAATGAAAAAGGACAGGTGAAAGGGAGTACAGGGGTTTAATACAGGGGCCAGAGAAAAGGTATGGAGCATACAGAGAATCTAGCACAAAGACATTAGGGGAGTATCTGCAGTTTTAGGCATGAGGAGAGGAGGTGTGCAGAGTGTTGTTCTGTTCTTAAAATGAAGGAGATAGGCAGTAAAGCAGCACATAAGTGTCTCGTAGGGTCCAGCAGAAGAATGTGGGGAATCTCTGGGGGGTGTTTTTGTTTCAGCCTCACAAAGGTAATGATATGGGTAAGCCATTTAAGTATCAGAATACTAGCTAACTTAGCCTTACTGACCCATCTTAAATAGAGGAGGATCATGACAAGAAGGAGAAAAAGTTAGGGTAGGGGTTTGCAGGCTTGGCAGGATGAAGACAGCAGGCTTCATTCACAGATAGAGAACTACTGAGTGCTAGGCAAGTAAAGCACAGGATACAGGCAACAGATACAGAAACAGACCAGATGGATTAACAGGTGGTGTGAGCATAGCACAAGGAAAAAATGGGTAGAATACTGATAGAAGGAAAAAATATGACCAGATTCAGCAAAAGTCAGCTGAATTCCAGTTCAGGCCACTAAATTTCAGAAAGCAGAATACGAAATCCATATGGGACTTTTGTTGTTGATCCAGGACAGTTGCCAAAACCTGATTTAATGCAGGGCAAGCAGTATATAAGACAAGATTCAATAGTTTGGCTTATCAAAAATCTTGATGACTGCTTAGGTTTTGTCTAGACTTAGAAAGGCCCTTCAATCTGCTCTATATGAATTTAGGACAGTAGATTCCCAGAGATGCCATGTGATGAAGGACATATGATTTTAGTACAGATACAGGCCAAGAAGCTCAATGACTACTGCCTCCTCTACAGAGTTAGTAAAGTAGTAGTGCACAATATGCTTTTCATGTAGACACTGGTCTAACACCTCTAGAAAGTGAAATATAGATTAACTGTAAAGCCTCTTAATGCTATGCAGTCAAGAAATGCTGAAAGTGTTTTAGATAGCCTTCCCTCCAACACCCCAAATTAAAAATCACCAGTTCCTACAGTCCACAAAAGATAAAAGAAAGACTGAAGAGACAACTGTATGTAAATAATTAGCACAGTTTTCAATAAGAAGCTGAAGTTGGCTGCAGTTGTTTCCTTAGGGGTGAATTTTCTGCCAGCAGTGCTGTAGGACAAATCATATTCTGCTGATTCATGCGAGTAGCCATTTTAAAGTCAATATTTGTGCAGTTCTATTTAAGAAAATTTTCACCTGAGTCAGGAATATAATTCCACAGTTATCATTTCCAGCACTTTGGTTGTCTTAATGGAGGTGTACACAGAAATATGTTTTGCTTGCTGGTGGCAGTTTTGAGTTTTATTGTATGTGTTATTTATATCTTCTATTTTCCCCTATTTCTATTATAACTCAGATTATTATGTGCTACGTCAAAGCAAGAAATTCCAGACAGGAAGAGTGAGGTTAGTTTAGCTACCAACAGTGTATTTTCGTATTTCAGTATATCGGAGTGTACCATTTTTTGGTCTTATATTTGGAAAATTTTAAATATACTTTTTTTGCTTCTCTCTGTTTTTCATTTTTATATTGACCAGGGTGTTTAAGTATGTAATCTAATTTTCTAAATTTATTTATGTATAGAGGACCATGATTGTGTGAATTTTTTACCTTATGGTGTGAAACTAAAATATTTTTGTTGAGATTCTTATAAAATAAATGTAAGCCTATTAACTACAGACATATTCTTCTTAGCTATTTGTTGAAGAAACCTCAAATGATGTTCGACAGCAGCTGAGGATCCACAAACTGTGACTTGAAGACCACAAGTATAACATGATCTTTAAACTAATACGCTGACATTAGTCTAAATAGACATAAATTTTTCATACCCATATCCAAGGTGGCTGTCAATGGTAGACCTATGGCTGTCCACAGGCACAATGATAATTTTACCTTTTGAATGCAAGCTATTTAAAATCAAGAATGTATCACCTCACTCATGCAGCATGACATCTGCTTAGAAACACTCAGATGAAACATCTTTTCCATTACAAAATACTGATTGAGTAAAATACAGTATTTCATGGGCAGAGATAGGTTTACTCCATATTTAAAAAAGAAAAGTAATAAATATTTTGTTTTGAGTTGGTCATCTTAGCTGAAACAGAGGAGTCTACACCAGTATGTTTCAGCCTTACTGAAATAAAATGTTTTCATAATTTGCCATATAAAATGTGGATGATATGGTGGTGTTACACTGAAAATATTTTTTCTAGGTTAAAAGTGAGATAGTATGTGGCATATAATCATCCAAATGTTTAGTTCTATTTCCAAATAACTTTTTGAAAACAGCTTTCATTAAAATTTGGAGTTTCAAAGTTTAAAACTAACAGTTTTTTGAGGAAGAGAAACCAAATTGGTTGTGAACAATTTAAGAAATAATATATAAGGAAGAGAGACAAAAAGCATGCAGGTATCCATATTTTTTTCTCCTGATCCTTTGCTTTTCTCTGCTTTTCCTATATTAAAAGCTGTTTTATATTTCATCAGATGCTTCACTGCAGTTCCTCTTTCTTTACATCATCAGATTTTTTCCCTTTTCTTCCCTTCTGGTTTTATTTTGTCCTTATCAGGACGGTTTTTTTTCCCCTATTGCCCCAGTTTTTGGTGTCTGAAACATCTATTTAATCCCCATAGTACTAATTGGCCACTTTGAGATGGACAGTAACCCCATAAAGAAAGCTCTGTAGAAATGCTATGGTTAAAGCTCTAATCCTCACCTCATTTAAACAACAAGCATCTATCTAAAACTAAGGTTATTTCAAAACTGCATTAAGAATTCACAGTTTTGATCTATTTTTATATCTTCTTTATGATTGTATAGTTACCATCTTAATTATCTCACAACAATTACTCTCAAAACACTGTGTTATTTGTTTGTTGTTGTTTTTGGGTTTTTTTCTTCCAAATTGCTTGAACTATTTAAGGAGAGATTTGGCCGATCGATAAACATGCCAGCAACTTTTTTTTTTTCCTTTCTTTTTTTTCCCACCAGAATGATTATCAGGTTTTTGGATAGCAGTTAGTGCTGCTATTTGTATTGTCCTCATGACAGTTGAGGGCAATTCACAAAACCTTATTCATAGCCCTAACAGATAATAAATACCCTTACTGTCAGGAAATGGTCTTGTTCCTGAGGGTGGTTCAGGGTTGTCTCTGCTCTAGACCTTGCTATAGCTCTCTTTTTCTCTCCTCTACCCTTTCCTCTCTGACAGTAAAGGGTGCACAGGCAGATTGTCTGTGAAGCCCTCACTGTCTGTGCTTGAATCTGCAGAAAAACAATTACATTTGCTGAAGGCACCTTTACAACTTTCTTAGGCCCTGCTAGGGTTTTGTGGGCCTATACAATTGTTTGCTGAACTACTACAGGTACAAGATGTAGTCTTATGTTTTCATGGGGCAAATGAACATCAAGTTCTTTAAGATCCGACTATATACAGTGTTTATAATTACTTACAAATGATGCCCATCTACAATCTATGCCCCACAGTGCTTTGCTATTGTCTAGATTATGTATTTTATTAGTATTATCATGTATTATTATATTAGTAACAAATGGAAGGGGTGGGGTACAAAGCAGGAACAGGTTCATTTAAGCAGTACAAGCAGCAGAATCAGCAGTAAGAGTAGCAGCGCTGTTACATGAGAAGGTCATATTTCTACATATGGAGCCTGGAGGCTGCTGCCTTGTGAGTAGGTTCAGTAGTCATATATGGGAACAAATGACTTTTTGAAGCATTGTAAATCATCACTGAAACCTGAATGCAAAGGGCTTAGATTGGACTGTATCATCACTTATGCCTGAATTATCTGTTTCATAGGGAAGACATTTGGCCCTTGGCATTCATGGTATCACACGTGTTATCCTCACCAATTTTTAGAGCTGTGCTGGCCACTCATTGCTACAGCAGAGAATTTTGGATCACAGCAAAATGTAGAAATTGAGAGTTATACATTTTTGTAGAAAGCTGAAATTTCCCTGTTGAAAATATATGGAGTTTAAACACGGGTATGAATAGAGATCACATCAAATGTTGTACTGCTATATTGAAAATACTCATTCACATACATTTGTTAATATTTCTTTAATATCTATTTCAGTCTATTAAGGAAAAATATTGTTTCTATTGTACATGCATATATATCTATTATAAAGACTTTTTTATATATATGATGTTATATATAACATCATATGTACGTTGACAAAATTACTGCCCCCATAATTATTAGAAACAAAGTATCTTGGAATTATTTTATTTCAGAATTTTTCATTTTTTACCAGGAAAAATAATAACATATTGTTATTATTGATAGTAAATTTTATATATATATATATATATAATATTTAATTTTAAAACAAGAGCAAATAACCAAGTGTGGCAGTCTTATCTGGGTATTTATTTTGTCAGAATTAATGATATCCAATAGGAAACCCCCAAATTTTAACAACATTTAATTCCACAGGGAAAATCTCTTTTCACTAAACATTGTGGAAACATCTGTATTCTGGGATATGGTTTACATCAACTTTATAAAATCTCATTTCTTAGAAAATTAATCATTTTTTTAAAAAATATGTAATTGATAAGAGGATTAACTTTTATTGTTTACCACAAATACATGAACTAGGGGCAGTAAAACTGGTGATCAAAACACTGAAACTCCTTTCATCATTTGTTCTCCAGCTTTGTCAACACAGTGATAATTTTTTTATAAACTCCTCACTGCCAGGGTGGCTGTCCTGGCCCTGAGGCACTGCCAGCCCTGCGCGGCCCTGGGGTCCATGTGTGGCCCATGGCCTAGGACCATATTTCACGCCCCCGGGGCTGTCAGCCCTGTCCCAGCGATGTTGCAGCAAGGCTGGTCTCCTGCTCCCACAGCCCTGCCCTGCCCTACTACTGACTGCACTGAGCCAGGCCTACCCACAGGCCCATCTCCCTTCCTGGCCTTGGCCTGTCCCAGTCCCTGCAGAGGTGCCCAGTGCCGGGGGCTGGGGCTGCCCTGGTGTCCCCTGCCTGCCCTGCTGCTGGCTGGAGCAGGACTGGCCCTGGCTGCCAGGCCCTGACATGGTGGAGCTGTGGGGAGCCCCCATGGTCCCCCAAGAGTGCCTTTCTCAAATCAAGAGTGCAGAGGTGAATGTTGTTTTCAAGACTATTTGCACAGAGCAAACAGAAGCAAACAAAGTGTTTGTAGCATCTTCTTAAGCTTTTTAGTTCACCAATGCTCTGCATGGGAAGGTCTTGTGCTAAGAGCCTGGTTTTACCTGTGAACACCTGTCAAGCACACATTTCAAAATGCTGCAGGCATTAGTCAAACTTTATCTTTCTGTAACTGGTTTAGCCTATTCCTATTCAACATTGGATTATGCCTTAATTATCCTTAATTTCTAAAAATAACACCTTAACATTCAAAAGAACTCGCCCCCCGGCCCGGAATATCATGGTTTCTGCCTAAGTCTCTTTTCCAAACATTTTTTCTAGTAGTGCTGTTTGGTTTAATCTGTGAATTCCTTAATGTAAACTCTGCCAGGGTAGCTTGATGAAAAGATCTTGTGTAATTTCATAACATAATAACATATACAATAATTATCTTGTGGCATATATCGTCTTTCCCTCTTCCTCTCCCACTACATATATGGCCTCCCTTTATATGTATGTTTGTATGAATATATTTATTTGGTGTACCTATGTGCTTACATATACTAATTTTTCTTTAAACTGTTGATAGTTCTGGGCCTCATAGGCATAATAGCTCCTTTCATGGAGAAGGGATACCATTTCACTGATACTGTAGGAGTGGAACAACAGCTATACGACACCTCTTCCTTTCAGATTCTGCACTAGACAAATATGTTTCCATCTAATAATGAGGATTTATGATCACTGAGTCAAAGGCAAAGCTGAAATACGCCAGTGAGTATCATGGCCAAGTAGAATACACTGAGACAGAGATTCAAGTTACAAATAGCTATTCCAGAAGCAAAACATATTGACAGGCCCTTGCAGATTCTGAGTGGTACTATCAGGGCCAATAACTGCAGGATACCTTCACTATGAATGCCACTGAAACGTTCAAAGCACTGAAGTTTTCCATAAGGCAATTACCTAAGAATGAAGTGCCTGGGGATTCCAATCCATCCCAAGTTTTTGGCTTCCTGTAGGGATTTGGGCTCTGGAGGTGACAGCCTAATTTGGATAGTATGGGGATTCCTGAAATCCCTGAAATTTGCATTGAACCTAGAAAAGCCACAGTGGCTGCTTGTCCTGGAGAAACATGTTGGGGGAGCACAGCCTGTCTGGCACAGCTTTCCCCAGCCTGCGGACCCCAGAAATCTGTGATAAATCCAGGCAGGATTGCTGTCTTCCATCTGGCTGGTTCAAAGTCTAGCCATCTGGGCAAAGAAACATTCAGCTCCCTCCTTTTTAGCTTCTTTTCTAGACAGCCCCCCCGTCCATCCCCCCCCCCCCCCCCCCCCCATTTAAATGCTAGTAAAAGAAGTTTAAAATAAATGCAGTAGTATGTCCATCAAATAATATACTCAGCTCAAATTGTGGTGCTTAGGCTTATTTGTATTGCCCATTTGTTCTGACATTCACCACTGGGACTAGTAAAGTGTTTGACATTCATTGTTTCTAAAGCGGACATCAAACATGAGGTCCCTAGAAGCAGGAGGAGAGTTTCTGTCTGTTGCAGACATTCTGATTTACCTGCAGGCTTTATGCCTGGCTTTGTCTTTGTGAGGATCTGTCACTGGAGAGATCTGCCAACATGCTGCCCTTTTGCAAGTCTCCCAGGCCTCTCTCAGGTCAGAAATGTTCCTCGAAAATGGACACTTGTCTGTTTTGATGCTCTTTACATCAGAATACAGACAAGGTTGTGACATGAGGCTCACTGATGTTCTATTAGCTTTTGTGTCAAAGTGTTGGGGAGCCTAGGATGCCCACATCCATGGCTCTAGGACAGCCCGGATTAAAGGCTTGTTTGGATATCGCAGATTTCCTGCATGGAACTGTGAATGTGGCCAGCTTCGGGTTTCTGTTTCCTCAAACTGGACCCGTGAAATGTCAGGATGCTAACTGGAACAACTTGGGTATGCAATTTTGAAAGGATGAATATGCTCACTTCACAAAACTGACAACTGCATTACTTCTCTACTAGCTACTCTAGACATGCAAATGCTATTGTTTTAAGTAAGAACAAACATGGGTACCTCTACAGTTTAAAAGATAACTAAAAGAGGCACCAATACTCTTTTATTAAAGCAGTAGCTGCCCACAAATCTAAACTTAGGCAGTAGTGCACTGCCAAGTAGATGTGGCACTACTCAGAAATGTGGACTCCCTGCAGACAATTGTGGATGACAATTCCTGTTTTGTGAAAAGAAAGAACCACATTTACAAAGACAAAGGAGCAACACACTGGAGAGATGTTGAGAAGGGGATCATGAGACAATCATAGCAAGATATGTTCGGGGCTGACTACTGATTTAGATAGGACAGTAACTAAGAAGATAGAAGTATCCTTGGTATTACTTCTATCTGCCTTGAGAGAAAAACAGTTGCATCAGTTAACTGGTTCTTTCATCATTTTCAAACTAATGGAAGTAACTCACATATCACTAGAATTTATATAAATGCTTCTTTATTAAAGAAAGTTATGCTTACTTTTTGCCTTTGAGATATAGCATTTCCGAGCTTGTGGACACACCTTGAAAGATGAACATTTAGTGAGTTGTTTGAATCCTTTGTTATAGTCATTTCATGGTCATGAATAATCTTTCAGTCAAGAAAATTTTGAAAAGGAAAGACCTGGAATTTTCATTTTTACAAGATTCCTTTGAATGACCATTACCGATACATATTCAAAAGCATGACAGGATTGCCAATGCTGTGGACAATTTGTATCAAAGAAGCATTCTATAAACAAAAGGAAATAGCACCTCTACAGTGCATAGATGCTCATGTAAATAAACTCTGATTATAAACTCTGATTGTTGCATGTATGGCAAGACTCCTGGTAGGGTGATGACGATTTGTATAGGGGCTCTTAAAATATAGGATGAGTGACCTCATTGGCTACACTCCCCCACAAAAGCAAGGTGTAAATTCAATTTTAAGGAAAGCTAACACTTTTCATTCTGTTTTAAAGTTCTGTTTTAAAGCAATTTCTTACCTGGCAGATGGGTAGTTTTGTCATCACTTACATCTGTTGAGGTGCAAATTAGTTTTCACTCTACAGTGCAAGTCATTCCTTTTTGTAACAAAAACTGTAACAGTATGATATAAATTCATTTATTTGCTAGGACAATGCTTTTATTAAATGCAGAAATATGTTGGACTCTGCATATATGGAGTTGTTTTGAATTTGTGCTATTCTAAAACTAAATATGCCCAGAAGGATGAAAATATTTATATTTTTGCAGGTGGCTAAATGTTTAATATTTTTTATTTTTCCTTAGAAAAAAAATTATACTTTGTTACATAACTCTATTAATATCGGTCAATATAGTTACTTTTAGGTGGAAGTTAGTTGTCTCTGGGAGTAATTACGCAGTTGATAGAATGCAGAAATGCAACTTTCTGTTTGAGATGGTTGTTAGTTATGATTAAATGTATTTTTTGACATGCACTTTGATTTTTGACATTATGATTAAATGTGATGTGACTTTTTTTACATCAGGAATGTCTGCTATTGTGTAGACATTCCGAGTTATTTTCTTTCCTACTTCAAAATGTGTCCAGTCTATTTCTCAGTTAGACATTTTTGCATTAAAAAAAAAAAAAAATCAAATTTCAAAATTTAAACTTTCACTATTTAGAAAGGCTAAATTTTTCATTGAAATAAAAATAATAAAAATAACTTAATTTCACAAGTAATTTATTTTTATTCAAACAAAATTCTAAGAATAATTGTTTTTAATATAGCTTTTGTTTATTATCATGATTTTTTCATAGTCATATGGTGCTGAAAACTGTCTTACAAGAAATTCAAAACAAAATGAAATGATGCAAGAATGGAAAGAAACGCTTTTTTATCTTTGAAAAATCTGGCCTTAAAATAACCATAAATTTAAAATGTATGAGTAGTTTTGTAGATTAACATTAATTAGAAGCATTGATATTTGATCAATTTAAAAAAACCACAAACAAACCAACTCTATTTTCAAAGTAATTTAAATACATTTGTAACTTTGTGCATAAGGAAAATAATTCAACTTATTATTTTAATTAGTTACACTAAGATACCAGAAATTACAAGTTTTCTCAGAGGAAAAATGCACTTTGTAGCCCTGACAGCACAGTTGACACAGGCAAACAATACTTCTTTATAAAGAGTCAGATTTTAGTAACACAGATGCCAATGAAAATTAGTGACAATTTTACCAAGTCAGTAAGCTTACCTCCTTTCTATGAGAATAGTTGGTAGGGATGCTGGGCTTTGCATCCATCAGAATTTTCTGTAAGCAGACATGCTATATCTTAACAGTTATTTTAATACAGTACATAGGAATGTCTTAAAATTACAAATTATGCTTAAAAAGTAATGATTGAGTCTGAAAGACGCCTAACTAATGCTTTAGATGTAGCCTATATTGTGTGTACAGTTATTAGATATATATTTCGAATATATGTAAATAGTCTACAAATCATGCTGCAAATGTATGAGGTCGTAAGACAAAATGCTGCCAGTTCTAAAGAATTACACAGTGTTACGTCTGTCTTTGATTTATTGCTTTTTGCTGTTGGAATTTGTTTTGGACTGGATCAATCCTGTCAACAGTTGTCCTATTCTTTATAGGCTTTGTAAATAATAAAATCTAAATACATTTGTAGTTACCCACCTTGTCATATATAGCTGGTGAGCAATCTATTTCAGGTGAGCAATAAAGAAAAAGGACATATTTTCAAGGACTTTGATTTGATTTGTATTTGTTGCTGCCCTTGGCTTTGCACAGCAAAATACCCAAACATGTTTCATAGCTTTCCTGAACTGAAGCCATAGAAAATAATTTTTCACTTTTGAAGAAGTCCAAGAGATAAGATTAGGAAGCTTTTGTGGTTTTTTTTTTTTGGTCCCAGTCCCAAATGCAAATATTCTCTATTCATATTCACAAATTCATGCAATACAAATGTGTGCAACACATACTATAATCTCTTAAGTTTGGCCAAGTCAAAAATTAATATCTACGTTGAAAGTTACTGCTTAAAAATTCCCTTGAAATTTTAGTCATCTTGCTCATTTTTTTTGTTGACATTTTTAAAAATGGGGCATAACCATTTTTGTGACAGTGAGCTCTATTAACTCTTTCTTTGAGAAATGTTTTCTTGAGGACACTTCCATAGTAGTAGATTTTGGTTATGTTCTGCCTGAAAAAAAAAGAGTAAGCTGATTAATGAGTGCTTCAAAACCCACTAATAACTGAAAATATATTCAATTTACAATACAATTCTGAATGCAACCTTAATAACAGCAGTTGGAAATGCTTTGTCTATGATACAGAGTATCTACACCCGTTTCTGCTACTATGTTCAGAACAGTTATTACCACAATAGAGCTCTCTTTCAGAAATCTAGATTACTTCAGTGTGAATTTGTTTCACAGTGAAGTACTTTCAACTTTTTGTTGTTGTTGTTGTTGTTGTTGTTCATATGATGTCCTGAAACAGTTAATGTAGCTGCAGAATATATATTTACTTTGGTTATTAAGAATTAAATTTTCTTTGCAGAAAAAGTGTCATGGTAGTGCACTGGAGAGCTCCATCAACATGAATTCTGTTCTCTTCAGCCAGCCTCAGTGGTGTGTAGTAGATAATTTTTCAACCTTCCTGTGCAAACTATGGTTAGATCATATAACATTTAACAAAAGAACCAAGACCACTAGCATGGCTTATGTCTTTCATACAGTTGCATTCTATATGCTCTGAACGTGAATGTGTATTACAGACATGTATGCTGCTACAAAGCTCAGATTTTTGAGACATATTGTCAGGCTGAAGTTCCTGAAATTGATTTTGCATTAGGCTTACTTTAAAGAATCAAACAGATTCTCTCAAAATTGATTGCCGGTATGTCGGCATTTTGTACTGAAATACTTAATATTGTTAGGACTGTAAACTGGACACACCATGTCATTCCTTCACAGACTTTTTCTCATATACTACCAACGTATGAAGGAGACATTTAGACTTAGAGCACCCCTGTATATGTGGGGAGGGGAAAATGAAAAAAGCAGTGCAGTTAGTGAATGAAGTACATTTGGAGACCAATCTGCTCTAGAAACCCTGAACATCAGCTGAACCTAAAAGCAGTGGTGACAATAAGGTCAATAATCAAGATATATAGTACATGATTTGTACTATGATTGTTGTGTTAACCTGGATTGGTTTTGATATCCCTTCAATAAAGAATGAAATCAGAAAATGAATACTTACATAATAAATTACTTTTTGGTGAATTTATAATTTATGGGCAATCTGGCTCTTCCTGGAATAGAGATAAGTTCTCAGTTCAGTAACATGGTAGGTAACTTACTTAAATTGATAAAAGAGAGGGAAAAAAACTCCAACAAAAATCTGTTTCTTTTCTGCAACATTTTAAACATTTTTAAAAGAATGGTGTCTTACAGTACAGAAATCTGGAATGGAGGTTTATTGTGTACACATGCATGTACTTTTTTAGAAGTATAATTACAAAACCTTTAGTCTATAAAAAGTTCTCACGGAAAAAAAATATTGTAAAATAATGTGGTTTAAATATCACTTTATGCATCCACTTCAATTTTCTTCAAGTTTTAATTGAAGACATTTCAAAACAGATTTTTTAACAATTCCTCCTGTGATTATTTGTATCAGTGTGCATTTCAAATTAAACTATGTGGCATGAAGAGCCAAAAGAGCCAAATTTGATTTATATGCATTAAAGTCAGGCAATGAGTGAAACCATATACAAACACAGGGCTTAGTGCTGAGCTGGGGTAAGCAGAATAATATTGTGTCAGCTAAAGGGGAACTTCAGTTTAGCTGTAAATCACATCTATGGCTCGAAAGGCCATAGGATTAGGCTGAGAGGCACAGGGCAGTTAAACCATTACCATTACTCAGTGTTTTCCCTTCCTGGAGCAGGGTTTATACTGTTTTGTTGTAGGACTTTCTAGCATAAGCACAAAGTAAAAGAGAATTTTTTTTCTTACTGTGTAAAATGTTTTGTATAATCATGAAATCTTCTTTCATTCTTGAGAAATCTGTTTTGCCTGAATTACAAGTATCCATTTCTCTTAGGATTGCAACACAAAAATCTGAAAAACCTTAAAGGTTTGGTTCCTGTTGAGTTTCACAAGCTGACACTTCTCATGTCATTTTTATGGTAAAATAAGTTAGTTGATTTGTGATTTTTGCTACTAATTGGACATTTAAAGGGATAAACTGCAGCTAACCTCTTTCTGAGATGGTGTTGCTTTCCTTAGCTGATCCCTGCTCTGTCTGAAAGAACTTGTGAAATGGAGTGGTTGTTACTGTTATGCCAAGATGTGGGTGTTCCTGCAGAGGTAAGTCCTGCCTTCTTTCAGAAAACAAAGGCAAAGAAGAATGTTGGAAGCTGTATAACACCAGTAGGTTTCTTCTGATAGGCAACATGATGTTTGAAAAAAATAATTTAGTATTAAAAAATCTAAAAAAACCTTGGTGATGATGATCATCATCATATTTTGGAAACATGGAAATTTAGAGAGGACTTGCAAGTTTTACAGCTGTATGAAACTTCTTACAAACATTTATGGTAAAAACCAAGCACTAAGTTCAAGATGGTTTTGAGTGGGATTTGAAGACTAATACAAAGATTTCACAACCTTGAATAATAACCCTCCAGAGGAAACTTAGGACATTTTCTATGTGTGTGATACATCTCTCTGAGCACCATCCATGTGATTTCAACATTTTTTGGCTTCTCCTTTACTAGTTTCTTATAGACACTTTTGAAAAAAGGCTAATAGGAATGGATCTTTTGATTGTAAATTAGTCCCTGCTTTGTCGGGAGCAAAGCAAAGCAAAGCAAACAGCATTCTCTTAAGCCTTTTGACATGTACAATATGTTTGGACTGTGATTTAAACAATATTGAAATGTTCTACCTCTTTCTGTTAAATCAGAAATCTAAATGAAAAATCCTAGGCCACAGGGTCAACCAATATTTTTCTGGTATGCTACAGGGACGTCTGTCTGCCAGTCAACTATATTGATTATTTATGTCAGACATTTCTTTAGTATTGTAAACTATAATAAAATTCAACTATATTAGACTTTTTCTGCTTCTACAGCTTTTAAAGTCTATATTTATCTGTTCTTCTGTATTCACTATAAAGAATCAGAGAAATAGAAGTTTCTGAGGTAAAAGGTGAGAAATACTTGTGAGTGATTAGATGCATGTTCATTAAGCAAATTCTAGTGCTGAGCTATTGTTGATCTTGTTATAAAATCATAATAGTAGAATAGGATTGTATATGAAATATTTTTTTTCATCATCTTTCATCAGAGCCACACTTATTTGTGTCATCTGTGGTCTCAGTTAAAGACATACCTACTAATTATATTTTCAATAAGAATATTTATATATGATATTTTAATTCCAAATATCCTGATATAAATAATGTAGTGATACAGGCTTTCTTTCATATCCCACTTCAGCTAATTGTCTCAGGCTGTTATTTAATGTCTTCCTTAAACACAAATTATTCTATGGTTAATATGTTTACAATTATAATCAAAATTAATTTCAATCTGTTCTAAAAAATACTAGCTTATAAAATTCAACCATAGGTAGAAACTAGAATGTTGTTAAAGCTGCAGATTGCTTGATTTGTATTTTGCTTAGAGGCTGGGGGGAGAAAAAAGTTTTCTTTATCTCTGACTTAATCATTGTTTAATCCTCCTAAGATTCAGAGCTTTGCAGGCAAACTCAGATGTAAAAGGAAGAAAATATTTAGAAATCCACAGATCCTTGTAGATGATAAAAGCCACCTAACCTTGGTGAGGATTCCGCTGCTAGCACTTTAACTTTTAAGTCTCTTTAACTTCCAGATCTCATTCTGTCACTCCATCTGAGACTGGTGGTCCTGATACCCTTGCAGCAGCTGCAGCAGCAACCTGTGTCCTTGCTTGTTCACTTCTGTGTCATTTTCTTGTCATGGCTCTTGGGAAAGCTTTTAAATAGCAAGTGAACAGGAAAGCAAAAATCTCTCTTTTGTTTTCAAGGTAAATTCTTAGGGAAATATCTATTGACACAGTCTACTGTCATTTCTGCTGGACGTTTCTGCACAACTTCAAGAAGATGACTTACAGTTTTATGCTAAATTCTAGTCTCACTTGCAAGTGGACTGGGTGCAATGCTAGTTGTACAGCTTGATCTTTCTAATTCTAAGAATGCTGGTAAAAAGGAGGCCAGTGGAATGAATACTTCTGGGAATCAAAGCTAGCTGAGCTCAGCGAGCATTTATGTCTGCTGGCTTTTGACGATACTTCACACAGTTTCTTAGTGGTAATGACATCGGTTAGCATCAGAAAGACATACTGTCATTCTAATATGTATACATAAGTAGCTAGCATATGGGATGACAGTAAAACCAGAAAGCACTATATATTGCTAGAAAATCTAGAATTGCTTCCAAAGAACCCTTACCTGTATAACTAAGTGGACAAGAGAAAAAAAGCAAACAAACAAAACAAAATAAAAACCTACTGACAAAAGCCAAAACAAGAAAAGGTCTGTGGTTCATTTTTGAGACTTAAGATGCAAATTTTTGTGCTATTCAGGTGTCACAGCATCTTTATTCTTTTCTTTCTCACTGTGCTGTACTTTCACTCCAGACATACATATTGCATAAATAGCATAGTATAAAAGGAAGGATGAATGTCATAATCAAACACAGTTAACTCAAAAGTAAAAAGTAAAAAGAATGTCAACATTTTTCTGTGGTTTCATTACTGATATTAAGCATATTGTTTTATTTAGCTATAGAAAGGTAACTTATTGTTGGGAAATGGATCTGTTGAGGACTACTATATGTCTGTTCTCTATACACTGTACATAATACGACCTGAATTGCAAAAAAGCACCATTATATGAACTCAACCATTCTAGGCCATAGTCTTCCTTAGTCTGCATGCTAGCCTGAACAATAATACCTAGTTCTTCAGTCATCTTCATCTAACTAATCTGGAGAGAGCTTTATAAAATAAGGCAAGAAGTGTTAGTAAAGCCAAATAGAAAGGACAAAGTGGTGTATGATTGCAGTTATGATGCTGGTATCAAAAATACTGGTATATTGAAAAGTATTACTCTGCTCAAACTGAATTCCAGAAAGCAGAGGAAACTAAAATTAAATTCTTCAGTTATGGACTTGTCTGAAACAATCTTAAATGGAAAATCTAGAGAGATTTCATTTCTAAAAGGACACAGAAAGTCTTCATTTTTATTTGTCCCTCTTTTGAAGAACTTGGTAATAATTATTCAGGGCTAATCTTCAAGTTCACATAAGAACTGAATGTTCTAATCACTCTGAAGAAATATGTAAAACCTATGTTTGGGTGAAAGGATTTTGGCTTTCATAATTCATAACTCCTTATTTATGCTCCTTGTCTTCTGGAAAATGGGCAGGGCTTTGTTTCTGTTTCCCAAGAGGTTTTATTTCCTGTACTGAC
This sequence comes from Falco peregrinus, assembly GCF_023634155.1. Classification (NCBI taxonomy): domain Eukaryota; kingdom Metazoa; phylum Chordata; class Aves; order Falconiformes; family Falconidae; genus Falco; species Falco peregrinus. The sequence continues at coordinate 64,388,718 of NC_073723.1, forward strand.
ATGCTCTCTCAGACAATGCTTTTGGCACAGATCAAACATGCAATGATGAAACTTATCAAGCAGTATTTTTCTAAGAATTTCAACTATCAGCTTGTTTGAATTCCATAACATGACATTATAAATCTATTAATTTAGGACAAAGGAATTTGGGGGATAGCTTCATTCACAATAGCTAGCTGAGTATGCATTTGCAGATAGTTTAATTTTTTGCAATTGCAATGAAGAACATTTGTAGATGAAATGATAGGATATAAATATTACCAATAAATGCTTTTTCTAGAATATCTTTATAGGACAGTAACATTTGATATCTTTGTTTAGGTGGTATGTCAGAGAGATGCGTAAGATGCCCAATTCCTTATCTATCAGTGGAGACATAAACCTTTCCTTTTTAAACAAACTTCTTTTCTGAAAACAAAACAAATTCAAGAACCCTATGCTTAGATTGTTGGCCATAGACTCAGCAGAAGTTCATTGGAAGGAATAATACAGTCATGCTGTACTCAGATGCATCCTGAATGCTACTGCAATGATAATTTTTTAACCTACTGAATTGACCATGTCTTTGTGTGCTTCTACTTTCTCTGTCAGCAAATATATGGTAATTATCTCCACTGTAAGGTTGCTTTACATCTATTTCTGTAAAAAAGAAATATTTCATGGTTTCTGTTTATTATGTGCTCATTACTTACCCTGCTTAAAAAAAAACAACTGGGAGGAGAACATGATGGATTTTTGACAAGGAGGGCTCCCATTCTTCTTCTGGGAGAAGGAGCTCACAGGGAAGATTCTTTGATATTCACTGAAAAAGCTACAAAGTCCAAAATGTTCAGGAAATTTCAAATGTGAAAGAAACTTAAGGACAGGGAAGGAAATAGGTAAAGACAAACATTACTAGCAGGGTTTTGTGGGGTTTTTAGATTAGAATGCTTTCTAATGATACCAGACGTAAAGAATAACATATGCTTGTGAGAGACTGCATCGGTGAGAACCACCATTACCACAACAGATGTTTGTCTCAACATTGCTATGGCAGGAAACTCACACCACTGCCATAGCAGACATTTATCTTAACATTGTTAAGGCAGAAAACTCACCGGCTGACACCATGGAGCAACAGGGGGGCTAATCCTGAGAAACTTAACCAAACCCCTGTGCATGTGCCCAGACCCAGGGTCAGAGGGATCGAGGAGCCTGAAGACCTCTGAGGACCACCTGATGGTATTGGGCACGCACACCACTGCCAGGTGGAAGGTGTGGTTAAGCAGAACCGCTAATGCCAACCCTATAAAAGAATGGAACCAGCCAACATCGGGCGGCATATTCCCCCACCGGACTTGGAAGTGAATTGCACTGTCGGGATGCTGTAGCTCCAGGGTGGCAGCTGTTGCCGTGAACTCTTTCATTCCTTCCTTCCTTCTTTCTTTCCTTCCTTTCTCTCTCACTCTCTCCTTTGCATTTGCAAACCTGTTGTTGGGCAAATAAAGTTCCTTGGCTCTTGACTCCATTTTGAGTCTTAATTCTGTTCCCAGTAATACAAGCAGAACCTTGATCTGGTCTTGGACCAGCACGAAGCAGTGCTTCAACCACTTCTTATCTCTGAGCTGAAATATTAATCTGTTATCACAGAATCGTTGAGGCTGGAAATGACATCTGGAGGTCATCTTGTTCAACCTCCCTGCTCAAGCAGGGTTACCTATAGCAGCTTGCCCAGGACCAGCTTTTGAATATCTCCAAAGTGGGAGGCTCCACAACCTCCCTGAGCAACCTGTGCCAGTGCTTAGTCACTCTCACAGTAAAAACATTTCCTGGTCTGCAGAGGGAACCTCCTGTGTTTCAGTGTGTGCCCATTGCCTTTTGTCCTGTCACCAGGCATGACTGGAAAGAGCCTAGCTTCATCCTCTTGCACCCTCCCGTAAGGTATTTATAGACACTGATAAAATTCCTCCTAAGCCTTCTCTTTTCCAGGCTAAACAGTTCCAGCTCTCTCAGCCTTTCCTTTTATCAGAGATGCTCCACTCTCTTCATCATTTTCCTAGTCCTTCACTGGAATCTCCGCAGTATGACACAGAATCATATCCATGTTTCTTTTGTACTGGGGAAGCCCAGAACTGCACCTAGCACTCCAGGTGTGGCTTCACCAGAGATGAGTAGAAGTGAAGGACCACGTAGCCGTTGACCTGGCAATAGTTTGTCTAATGTGGCCCAGGATACTATCTACCTTCTTTGCAGGAAGGGCACATTGCTAACTCATGTTCGACTTGGTGCCCACCAGCATTCCCCAGACTTAGTAAGGGTACACTCGGTCCAATTATCTAGATCATTAAAGAAGATCATGAATAGGATTAGCCACTGGTTTGACCTCTGGGGTACATCACTAGTTAGCGGCCTCCAGCTAGACTTTGGACCACTGAACATCATCCTCTGGGCCAAATGTTCAGCCTGTTTTCAACCTACCCTATGTCTGACTACTCATCCAGTCCATATTTCATAGGTTTCTCTAAGAGGATCTTATGGGAGACACTGTCAAAAGCCTGAGCTTCCTGAAGCCTAGGTAGACAGTATCCACTGCTATCCTCTTGTCTACCAGGCCAGTTGTTTCATTGTAGAAGATTATCAGGTAGTTAAAGTATGATTTCCCCTTAATGAATCCATGCTGACGACTTCTTACAACTTTCTTGTCCTTCATGTAGTTGGAAATGGTATTCAGGAATTGTCACAGCACTCTCCAAACTAGCCAGCTGCAACAAGGTCTTTTACCATCACATACCAGCATACTCTTCATGCCAGTCCTTCTGCTGCCTTCTCCTAGTCTCTCCTCATCCAGGGTGCTCGTTTTCTCTTTTTTCTTCCTGCTTTTTCCTCTCTCCACTTCTTCCTCAACTGCTGTCTCTTCCTTGGCTGCCCAATCACTTAATAGAACCAGCCACAGCTGCACCTTGTCTCCATCAGCCAACCCACCATCCCTGAAGCCAGCCCACAGCTGTATATTATCAATGTTAATTAACCCAGCCTCATTACTCTACAAGGAGTATCTGCTCCATCAACTTCCCAGAGTTTGAGGTGAGGATGGTTGGCCTGTAGTTCCATGGGTTATCCATCCTGTCCTTCTTGAAGACAGGGGTGACATTAGCTTTTCTTCAGTCCTCAGGCACCTTTCCCACTCACAATGATTGCTCAAAGATTATGAAGTGTGGCCTTGCAGCGACATCTGCCAGCTCCCTCAGCACTTGTGCATGGATCTTTTCAGGTCTCATGGACTTATGTATGTCCAGTTTTCTTAAGTATAATCTGACCTGATTCTCTTCCACCAGGATTACATCTTCCTTGCTCCAGCCTTTCCCTCTGGTCTCCGAGTCCTGGGATTCCCAAAGGCTGGTTTTGCTGCCAAACACTGGCACAAAGAAAGCATTCAGTACTTTATCTCTTTCCGTGTTATGCATCACCAGGTCCCCTGCCCCATTCAGCAGCAGACCTTCATGTTCTTTAGTTTTCCTTTTGCCACTTATGTACTTGAAGCCCTTCTTGTCATCTTTGACATCCCTTGCCAGATACAGCTACGGGTAGGCTTTGGCTTTCCTAACATTAGTGTCTGCATGCTTGGACATATATCTGTAAGTTTGAAGCTATAGGTATGGCAATCTAAGTTTATGAGTTATTTGTGGCAATCAAAGGTGTTTCAGACATACATGTTATAGAATCTTCTTTGGATAAGTAATCAGATGTAATATAAGGTATATAGAACAAGTATGTGTACTGAGATGTAAATGGACCTTGTATGGTGGGATTCAAGCATGAGAAGACAGGAAGGTTACACAAAGTAGCACTTGATTATTTGGAGAAAAAGGGAAAACATTTGGGTAGGTCAAGCCTTTGAACTTAAGGAAATTAAAACTTTTCAGCAGCAATGAATTTTGTCTGTTTCACAGTAACTAAAAGACTTGCCGTCTAAAGGTATAGTTCTAATTTAAAAAAATATCAATGAGAAAAACAGGGGGCTGGAATTAAATGAATGGGTCAGGATGACCTATTGCATAATTGATCAGTGTTAAGAAATGATGCCAGGACAAGAATAGTCCTAGCAATACATCAGATCAAAAGGACTACCACAGAGTTTAGTAACAGCCTTCTAAGATGGGTAAGAGAACTGTATAGGGAAGCTGTCTTATAATGTTGTTGAAATTATCACCAAGTGGCTATCACCCTGGAAGAACAAAAGATGTACCTTTAGGCTGTGGTTGAAAATATTTTTTTTTCCCTTTTTTCTTATTGCATAACTGAGGTTACTTTTGTAACTGTGTGCTAACTTGTAATAAAATTCTGCGGGAAAGAGGAGAAAAGTTATTAGCAGACTTAACAGGCATAATTTATGCAAAAAGTACACACCTGAAACCCACTGTAAGAATGGGAGAAATACATAATTCAGTCTTGGGAAAGGCAGAAGATTAGAAAGTCATGCTCAGAGGCATAACGCAGTGAACAAAGATTCAGCTATCTCTGGAGTCATTGTCTTTCTAAGGGCTTCTATTAACTTCCCTTAAACATAAACTGTAAGAAAAAAGCAATACTATAGTACTGAAAGGAAACAGAGCTGAAAGAAACCACCCTTTCTCTTTATCACAGAAGCCACCCCTTTTCTGTATCACAGAATTAATGCAGTCTGGTGCAGAATATCACTAGTGGAGTTTACCTCTCCAGCAGATAATCAGCATTTGATTGTCTTGTCTTGAGAATCTTCTCTTCCCTTCTTCACTTCTCCATGTACACTGCTTTGCTGTTTCAATAACATATAGATGACTATTGTCCAAAAGGTAAATAAATTCTGATCAGGGGAAATGACTGTTACATTTCTTTCAGGATGTTACATTTTTAGCTATATTTATTCAGTACCCAAGCTATAAATAGCATTTTTCTTACCAAAACTGAGATGCTTGGGACAGAATTATTCTTATGGCATGTGGTTTAGTAGAAAACTGGTTTAACAAAGATGCAGACTGAAAACTTCCATTCAGGTGACCCATCCTGACTAGGTGGCTTCTCATCCAGGCAAAAATAATCAATTTCTTGCCTTTGTGGAGGAAAATAACAGCAAGACATCTTGGAAAATATCTACGTTCTACTCTCCATCAGTTTGACCTGAATTGTTTTGGAAGAAAGAGTAAGCAGAAATGCTTAGAGATTCACCAGAGAGGCTTTTTTATTCATGAAAATTATTATGTAAATTTATGTCTTAAAGAAAGAACTACTAATAAATACTCAAGTGGTAGAAAAATGGAAATTCAATAGGGATTATAGTCACATGCTGTACTTCTTGATCCCTGGTACTCTTCTTTTGGGAACAAATAATTGGATGATTAAATGTGATCTTAAGTAATGACCTTCTGAATGGCTCCAAAAAACATGTGCCTGGGAGATTTAAGTGGTATACTAAGTACCTGTAAGAGCAAGCTGAAAGTGGTAATTACACTGAAAGCTAGTGTAATTGTTAGGGGATCAATTGTCAAACACTGGCAAACTTAAGAAAAGTTAATGAAAGATCGGTACACAGACTCATGTGACTTCAGTGATTTGCAGATAATTAAGGACTAGGTTAGAAGGTAGTGTGAGGAAAATAAAAAGCTATTTAGTTTACTTTTGTTGACTAACATCTAAAGGGCTGCAGGATGTAAATATTTTAAAAAATTCAATAAATCCTTATTTCTCCTCAGATTTAACATTTATCTTTTCAGAAGTGACACCTTTTAATTGAAATAATAACTGCTTCCCCTGTCACAGGAATAGGAAACCCCTCAGAGTAGCTTTGCCACTGGAGAAGGCATCTTGAAGGTTAAGGGAAAAGAAAACTGATTTTTTTTCTTCATTAAGTTTCTATTACAAAACTTTTTTAGCAGGATGGGGGGAGGTTTTCTGCCTTGTACAGAATGGAGGTCCCGAGTGTGCACTTCAATTAGTAGATGGCAGGGTGCCAAAGACATCTACAATAGGAGATGTTAGGAATATTCACACTGTTCTTGGTCTTTGCCCTGTGTACTGGGTTTGGCTAAGATGAATTAATTTCCTTCATAGCTGCCCATATAGTGCTGTGCTTTGCATTTGAGGCAAAAAGAGTATTGATAGCACAGCAGTGTTTCGGCTGTGGCTAATAGTACTTGCACAGCATCAAGGTTTTCTGTTCTTTCCCCACCTTGACCCCACAGTGAGCAGGTGTGAGGTGGGCAAGAAGTTGTGAGGGGACAGAGCCAAGACAGCTGACCACAGCTCACCAAAGGGTTATCCCATACCATATGACATCATGCTCAGCAACAAAAGCTGGAGGAAAGGAGGCAGAAGGGAGAATATTTGTGGTTATGGCATTTGTTTTCCCAAGCAATCATTATGCATTCCTGCTTTCCAGGAAGTGGCTGAACATTAGCCTGCTAATGGGAAGTAGTGAATAAATTCCTCATTTCACAATGCTTGCACATACAACTTTTGATTCACCTATTAAACTGTCTTTATCTTAATCCACAAGCATTCTTATGCTCTGTATTCTTCCCATCCCACAGGAAAGGGGAGTGAGTCAGTGGCAGGCTGAGTGTTCTGTCTCTGGCCATGGTCAACCCACCACACTCTCCTTTCTCTGCTCATCTAGCCATAGAGATCCTAGGAAAGGGTTTTGTGGCTTGTGTTTAATGGCATGATCTGTACATCAGAAGGAGGAATACTTTAATATTTCCTTTGGCTTGGCAATATACTGCCTTCACTACGTAACTCTAGACATCCTGGTAAACTGTGGGGTTATGCATCTTTTTAGATTTCTGCCACCCTCACCCGCTGTAAGACAGAGTTTTCCTTAGAACCTGTGAAATGTTAGGGATGTCACAGAAGAAACTTTGACTGTTTCCCCTTCCCTACAAGAGGCTTATTTTCTTCAAAGCAGTGGTTTCCTGTGGATGAAGACCTGGATGACTATGTCTGTACAAATGGAAGATTTGCACAATTATTGCTGCACAAATCATCCAGGGTGAATATGAAGCTTCTAAGGAAAAAGCTAGATTTATGGATATATATTTGCAACCAAAGGTTGATACAGTAAACACAGTGCTTTGTATTGACAAAAAGATTCTCTAGCTTGTTTCCTCAGAGACCTCATCTTAGCAGTCTAATGGTCTCACCTTTCCTGTCAACTGACACCATAACAGAGCTCTCTAACATCTAGAGCAGCTGCTTATCTAAACAAGCAATGTCATGCAAGTGTCTCTAGGGCAATCTAATGTCTCTATTGTTAAATGTTTTCTTTCAGCAGAAGAATGCACCTGTTGTCTGTTTAGGAAGCTGATCTTTTTTGAAGAGCATTTGTCATATGTTTGTAGTGCTATATTGGCATTTGTATGCAGTAGCCACACAGTTTCTTGCCTGTTCCATTCTTCTCTCTCTATCAGCAGCATACCTTTATACCCACCCTGGCTTCTATTTCACCTCCCTTGCTCTGCTGTCTGGGTCCTTTTTTTCTTCTCTTTAGACAAATGCATCTGGTATAATCTCCTCATTCACAAGGCTGTGCTTTTGCTCCATTCTGTTCTTAGTTACTTTGGTGGTAGTGTGTGTCAGGTTCCTCCTACAAATGACTCTACTTCTGCCTATTCATTTTCATATTCATGTTTCACACTGATTGTTGGAAACATCCAGATTAATTTGACAATAGTACAATAAAAATATCTGAATATTTGTTAGAAATTGCTGAAATCATGCTACAAAATACTTAAGGCACTACTAGAAAATTATCACAAATCTGCAAACACTATTCTGCACCAGAATGTTTTGCCAGCTTTTTCAGAAAGTCTTACCTACTAAAAGAATAATTTGTTATAGACTTGAGAAATCTCTGTAAGTTACAGCAACAGAAAAAAAATACTTTATTGATCACATTTTATATTAGTAATAACTAAAATTATTTCGATTAAGGACCTTAAAGCACAGAATAAACCATCCACTGCCACTATTTTATTTTTTTTTCTGTCTTTCATGTATTTGATTAATGATTAAATGACGGTTTTTCCTTACCTACAAGTTTTGAAACATTATATGAGCAACATTCCAAGATCACAAGATTTTGCCTTCTTTTCCACAGAAGAAAATACCTGAAGATCAACTGCACAGAAGTACATTCACCAAAATGTTTTATTAAAAAACCTAATTATAAATAAACTGTAACATTTAATCTTAATAATGAAGATTTTGTAAAACAAGAAGGGTTATATTTATTGAAAACATTATGTCTTATGAAAGTCTTGTTTTGCTTTGGGCTAATGGAGCTATGAACATAATGATGTTGAATAATGAAATAAGCCATAGACAAAAAGGGGGAAGTCAGCATTTTCTGTTTCAGTGGGAATTAAATACTAGAATTTAATTGAATTGAATTAAAATAGAGTTTAATACACAGTAACTGAAATAAAGTCTGTCCTTTTACAGAAATCAACGCTGACAACCAGAGTTCCAAGTCTCCAAAGACACTCAGTTTTCCTGTTTCTCTTGTATAAGTAATTGGACTTTCAAGATTGTTACATTATATTCATGGGGTTTTGAAAATCTGGATCTTAATGAAGCTGTAAAATGAAAGTTCCGTACTTCTGCAAACCAGTTCCTGGGTTAGTTTGATGGTGCTGAAAGCTGGAAAATCTTAACGTGAAAGTATTTACATGATGGTCAATTTGGAAGAAGTATTTAACAAGCAGAATTCCCGCTGAAATGAAGAGACACATTTGAAACATCAGCCAATCTATGCTACCCTAAAATAGGGTAAAATAATTTCATTCAGAAATACTGTTCTCTTGAAATTTGCAATCAACTTTTATAAAATCGTAAGTTTTCACTTAGTATTATTGAAGCCATCAGACATTTTCTATTCCATGAAAGCACTGGGGTCTTTAACAGATTTATTGGAGAAGAAATTGGTAACAGGTCATCATTATCAGCTAAAAAGTGTTCATAAACACATTGTCGAACTTACTACAAGTCAGGAAACATTGTAACAAGATTAATTTTGTTGCAGCTGTGCTTCCACAGCAAGCATCTAAGATTTCAGACTACAGACCTGAGCAATTCTGAGTCACTTTTGCACTTTTTGCTGATGGACTGAAATTCAATCCACTGCAGAATCTAAATAAACTTCATTTTTGACTCATCATGAAAAATGACCTCCCTCTCCACTCTTCATCCTTCTCAGTTACAATTTTCTTACATAATAATTACACTTTTTTGAGTATCCACAGGAGATTTTCTATATCTTTAGTAGTGAGCTAGGTTTTTAAAGGTCTCCATTTGCAATTAAATAAATTCTCCAAATAGACAATTTAAATTCTTAACTTCTGTAATTTAATAAATGGTTTCCATGGTGATGAAGTCCTAGCATTCTGAGATGGATGGAGTCAACTGGTGGCTGAGGCTGACAAGTAGATTTTGGATCCATTGCGGTGACCTTTGAGGAGAACCTGCTTCTATACTGATAGAGTTCAAGTTTAGTTTTATAATCAAGACTGAATTTTTGTCTGCTACAAGCTTCTTTGCTTTCTGCACTCCATTGTGGCTATAAAACAAAAGATAATACATTCTGTCAACAGAATGAAATAAAGCTGCTAGGTAATAGAGTTTGAAATGTTTACAAACCTATAAATGAAAACTGCTCCATTAATATGAATGAATATAATCAAATTTCTTCATGATAATTGCTACATGCATAATGTTGCACAACAGAGCTATTTTTAGCACATTAGTTACAGGGTTTTTAGACTTGCAAAGGCAGTGCCTGTTCATAAGTATTATCTTGCTCTTTCACATCCTTTCATTAAGTGTTTTCATTAAGGCTTCATTCTGTAGTGGGCCAAGTCTGATTTTTAAACAATGGAATATAACAGTGTAATTGCATGTTCTAAATCATAAACATATTTGGACTACTGATTCAAAAAAGACTGTCATCTCCTTCACACTGTCCAGTGATGTAAAGTGATGGCAGGTACCTTGCTGCCTTGGAGGAAAAGCTACCAGCTCCTCTTTTTCTCAGCACTGTAAGCCAGTGGTTCAGTGTGTCCTTTCACAAAGTAGGGGTAGCTAAGGCCTATTGACTTATTGTCTCAATGCACAGGTGACCACTGAGTCATTGAATGTGCATAAGTGGTGTTAGCTTTGGTTATTTCCTCTCTCAAGTGAAAGAGGCAGAAAAGGTCCCACTGGATTTCAGGTACCATAGAAATTTCCCATCTTCTCTTACATGCTGCACCTTTAGCTCATTACTTAGAAAAGACTTGCAGAGCAACCTGGAATATTGAGATGGCAGGGAATGGACAAGGAGAATTCTGCCCTAATGCACTCATTAATGAGTGGGGAAAGACAGAAGAATCAGAACAGTGAAAGAAAACAAAGTTTTGCATGAAAGACAAGGAAAGTTAGCAATTTTTACAAGCTGCAAGCTCTTTAGGAAGTCATAAATGATGTGAATATCAACCATACAGCACCTGAGTCTGTGTGAAAGAAATAGCACAGTCCTCATCAGGCATTCCTAATGAAGGACAAACTTGGTTCCCGAGTCTAAATCATTGTATTTCTCCTACCAGGTTTAAAAAACTGGTGTCCTAGACTAGTCTCCAGCACATCAAAGAGCCAAATACTATACACTGTGTTCATGCAGTGCTACGGGCAGTTTAAGATCATAAGAGGATTTAATGAGAAGCACATTTGGTCATTTATATATTTGTTGCATATGTTGCCCACATTTCCCAACTCTTCTGTACAGTTATCAGCCTAAGAGGTTAGAACAATCTGACCATGGTGGTAGGTCATGTGGACCAAAAATTATTGTAATCTGTTTCATAAATCACCACAAAAGAAAGGGCAGCACACTTTAAGAGGTCTATATCAATATAATCAGGTGAGATTTCTGGTTTTTCTCTTTTAATAAACTGCAAAATTCCTTAGTGTGCACATCTACCCTAAACAGATGTTTCTGGTAAATTTAAAATTAACAAAAATGGTAGGATATAGATCTATCAGTGCTAGTTGAAATAATTTTTTCTGCAGAAAAAAATACATGCATGAAACTATGGTGGGTTGACCATAGCTGAATGCCAGGTGCCTACCAAGCTGCTGTCACTCTCCTCCTGCGCAGGACAGTGTGGGGAGAAAATAAGGTGGAAAAAACCTCATGGATCAAGATCAAGGCAGTTTAATGAAGCAAAAGCAAAGGGTGCTCACAGAAGCAAAGGAAAACAAAAGATTCATTCTCTACATTTCCCGGGATGTAGGGTTTCAATACACTGCCGATTGCTCTGGAAGGCAAACATCACAATAATGAGTGCCCCTCCTCCTCCTCCTTTCTCGTAACTTCTGTTGCTGGGCAGACATCTTATGGTACAGAATATCCCTTCTGGTCAGTTTGGGCTCAGCTGTCCTGCCTATGTCCCCTCCCAAGATCTTGGCCACCCCCCCCCACCCCCTCCCCACCCCCACCCTCCCTACCTGCTGGCGAGGGGGGAATGTTGGAGGGACAGCCTTGGTGCTGTGCAAGCACTGCTCAGCAGCAGCCAAGTGGCTGGTGTGTTATCGGTACCTTTCTCTCGCTACCTATACAAAGCACAGAGCTATGAAGGCTGCTATGGGGAAAATTCACTCCATCTCAGCCAGATCCAATACAGAAACTGTAAAAATAGAGTAAGTAAAAGGTGATAGGTCCTATCATCAGTCATTGAATACATGATCATTTATTTAAGTAAGTAGTTTTTGATAAGTATGATAGAAATTAATCATTGAATGTGTAGAGAAGATGACATCTACTTTGTGCAAGGAAAAGCACTCATTTACTCCACCACCAAAATTCAAAAAAGGAACACCTCTAGATTACCAGAAGTCATTGAAGATTATGCAGCCTTTTGAGGATCAGTTCATTGTTCCTAAAGAAACATGATAATTTGTTCTGGGAATTTGAAACTACCACATGGAGCTACACAGATATTTTTAAAAAAACTGTTGCAAAATGTTCACTTGAACTTATGTGCAGCAAATCTGAGAGAAACCAAAAAAGAGACTCACAGAGAGGGAAGTAAACTGCAACTTGATCAATCTCTGAAAATTTAGTAGGAGATGTAAAAAATACATTGCTAGGAAAAAGGTTCACAATATAGTAAGTGAGCTGATGCTCCTTTTGTATGTAATCATTGTCCTGAAGAATCTAAACAGAATATTATCATTTGAAGAGGATTCACATTACAAATAAGGCTATCAAACCAGTGCCCAGATCAAATGTATGTGGGTTACAAGTAGGTTACATGAGAAAAGTGACAAAAAAGGAAAATAAAGCAGAGATATTAGAAAAGCAGTTATGGTCTTCCTGGCAGGAACATAAACTGCACTACATTTTTAGAGCTTTATTTCTATATAATTATAGAACTAAACCAACACCTTTTGTTTAAACTAAACTAAACACCTTTTGGAGTGTGTGTCTGTGATGTTTTCTAGTTGGTGATTGTTTCTGACAATCAATCCATTGTATGTTTAGACAAGTTCATTTCTAAAGGCTAAAGGAAAAAAAGAAATATAATTGGTCAGAAATTTTTGTTCATACTCCTATAAATACATAAGTTATTTCAATCTATAGTAATAGTTCTCATTCTAATGAAAATCTGGCACACAGGGCTCCATTTAAACTATTTTTGAAATATTAGCAGAGCTAAATTCACTACAGAGAATAGTCTGTGGTGGGCTGGAAAAGATTCATAGTCAGAAATAGAACAATGTTGCACATGTTGGATACATCTTTTGTAAGTGTAGGAGGACAGCAGGTAACTTCAAAAGCTTAACAACTATTTCCTGTGATCTTCCTTTGTAATCAGTTGAACAGGTTTCTCCCCCAACAAACCATAGGTCTTACTTTCCTTTGGTTTGGATCAGAGATAATGCGACACTTTAGGTCTACCACTTTAAATTTGTGTGAAAATATTACTATTCCACTGGAATCTACTGGAAGAACCAGCTTGTTGCTTGCTAGATTTTTCATGCTCCTGGAGGAACTTCTTAGACTACATCCTGGAAACTCAAGTACGTTCTCCTCATAAGTTTTCTAAGGCCAATACAAACTTTTATTCCACTAACCTAACTTCCAGGCTGTAGAATCAAACCTCAAACTGTTTCAAGCCTCTACTCTATGTGGCTACAACATATATTCTAGAAGCATATCCAGCTTTGTTTGAAATTTGTATTAGCTGAAGACTTTCAACATATGTCTGGGTATCTTTTTCTAACAATTAACTGTACTGATGTCTCATCTTCCTGGTTTCAGTCTTCAAATACAAGATCATCTTTTTTCTTGTACTAGCCATTAAGTTTAATTCACTTCCTCACATATATTCCTGTAGACCAGGACTGAGTTAGATTGATTGATTTATTGATTGATTGGCTCATTGATTATACCAACTTTTGGGTTCACAGGAATGCTATAAAATAAGTTTGTGGGGTTTGTTTGTTTAATATTCTTTCATGTCTATCATGTAAAACTCTTGCCAATGCTTTAAGGTTTCCTGTAAAGAGAAAACACCTTAACTACACACAAGTGTTCCAGTAAAAGCATATTTCAGTGAATGCCATGAGTGAAGCAGTCTCTCCTGTTTGATACTTACTTGCTTCCGTATCCCAGGATTATGCTCACCCTTTTAGTTACAGAATTTCACTTTTCATTTCATTGACTAGTTTGACCCTTAATTCCCTCTCAATGTCACTGCAATCCAGAATGCAGCTCTTCTCATAAGTATGACCTACATTCCTATTTCCTGGTTTCTGAACCTGGTTTTGGCTACATTGAAGCTTCAGTTACTCAAGGGAATCTACATTTTAGACCAACAGCTCATCCCATCATAATTTAACATTCCACATACTTTCATGTCATTGCTAATTTTTAGCAACGTCCAGAAAACTTATTTTCTTGATAAATATTGCTAAAAGTATTTACTTCACCAAGCCAAGAATAAATCTAAAACATCACTGGTGGAGAAAAAATCCTTTGTGGATGATTATTTCTCATTTACAGTAACTTTTGTAGTCCACTGGTGAGTTAGTTCTTCATCCATTTGGCTTGATTTTATATGCATTTTTCTTCATTTTTCTTGCACAGATAATAAGGTTCAAATTGAATTGTCTTTTTTCAAAGTACTTCTAGTTTAAATGCAGTGTATTTACTTATTGTTTTTCCATTATAAGAAAAAATGTCACGCGTCATTTTGAACTAAGAGATGCACTATCACCTGCTTAACTGTTTTCAGATTCTTTTGGTAATTTTCTCACATTCACTGACCATTACTGACCAACTCAAAGACTTGATTTCATTTTATCATTTAGTTTTAACATTGTGAGTATCCAAAATTTGCCAATGAACGAGTTTATTCAGAGGGAATCATCATTCTTGAAGTGACCCATATTAGGGAGAAATGACAAAACAATGAACAAAGACCAACCACAGTTCCTTTAAGCATGACCACCTTAAAAATGTAGAATGCTGGTAGTTTGCAATGTCTCAGCCTCTTGCACGCAGGCACAGTTCAATGAATTACAGCAACAGGAAAATATTGAATGACTTATTTTTTAGTTATGGGATACAGTTCTGCAATGTGTCAAATTTTCAAACACAACTTTTTGCCATAGGCCTTAATTAAGTCAACCCTTCCGGTCTGAGTGGCACAGTGTATAGCAATATTTCCATATAAAATGTGTAAAAAGATAAAAAGATGTAACTACAGGAAGTGTAATTTTCATAGAAACACTGCACATTTTTTCTCCTTGTTTACACTTCACTTAAAACCACTATGACATATATTTACTGAAGTATTAATAGGTCTGACAGTGAATATATAAACTAAAAGAAATCATCTGGGGAAGGAGGTAGAGTGAATTACTGCCTTCTCTGTGGTATAGCATATCACCTGACCATATAATGGTGAATTGACTGTGTAAGTTAAAAAAGAAGATACATATAAATCAGAAAAATTCTTTGTCACATTGTAAATGCATATCATGTTGTCTTACCTTTCAAACAAAACATGAAACTCTCTGCTACCATTCACATAAAATATGGTGATACTGGATTATTTAGCTTTTCAGATATTTCATCAGCAAGAAAGGTTTTTTGAGACAGAATAACCAATTGAATTAATTCACATTTACTGCTTGCTTTCTTGCACACATAAATCACAGATTCAAGGGAAAATGAAGTGCAAGCCAACTTTTTCTCTCAGCTTTAGGCACACAATCTTCAGCCTTTCAAAAGGCAATGAAAAATTTAAAGTTTAGCCATCATTTCTTTGTGCCAGTTTTAATTCTTTCCAAACACTCGTATGTCCTAATGTTTTTTTAAAAAAATATATTTTTACAGCATATTTTTGTACTAAAGAAGAAGGAACAGTTTTCCCTTTTGTAAATGTAACCTCCCTTTCTTTTAAAGGTAGTGTTTTTATTAGGACATGGCAGCAACAATGAAGTAAATTGTAAACATTTATCATCTAAGCATTGCGTTTATTGATTTTCTCATATAGAGTACTTTGGGTACGTATTGATATATGTTAGTACCAATGAAAAATGAAAGGTTATAACAGTTCACTGACTCTGGATCATGCCACATGAGAGCAAGAAAACTTGGTTATAAAGTGCCCAAGTTAGGCGTGATCCATTTATTGTGTTTTAAATGCACACTTTGAACCTTAAATAATGCTAAGGGACAAGTTCATCTCCTGGTGTAGTCCCACTGAAGTGAGTGGAATTGCACCAACAATTCAGTTTGTCTCACCGGGCTTGTGCATTTCTGCTTGTACTTGTCATAGTTTATTGTTAGACTTCCTTCAATAACTATGAAGGATGTTGGCATCATAATCCAAATCATAGAATATATCATTAAAAAACATCTCAAAGGCCATATAAATAAGAATATCACCCATCTTCTACAGCCATGAAGGGAAAGCAGTTTCTATCTATTTATCATCTTAAAGCTAAGTCTGGTAAACTCATTGTTTTTCCCATTGCAATGGGAAGATGGAAAGTTCCCAGCCATTCTGCCTGTGACTTGCCTTTACTTGAGCAATTTCTGTAAAGATCAGGCAAAATTCTGACCAGGAGGTTTCCCCTGTGAAGGGAAGAAATGGTCAGAAATTACAGACCAGGAAAGTATACAGGACTGTGATTTTTTTTTTTTTGTAGAATTATGTTATCTTAGCAGAAACAGTATTCAACCTATTCTTCATGACATTTAATGCTCCAAGAGTCATGTCACTACACCGGAAAAACTCTCTAGTCCTCCCTCTTAGGAAGTGTTGCTTCACACTTTCTATAGTACATATAATAAACACAGTGTTCCCCTACAAAATTTGCACATGGTGGGCAAGGAGAAATGCTCTGCTTACTCTCAAGAAACCACTTGAGTGAAAGCTAGCTTATCCTTCTGTTGTTCATGAATATATGTATATATCTATACAGGGACACAGACATTATTGTGATGGGAATGTTTAAAAGACAGACAAAACAGAACAGTTTTAAAAACCAAACTACTAATTCATTCATTAATAGCACACTACTTGCAAATGGTTAATTTTCACACATTATTAATTTTCATCAGTACATATACAATACTGTTGATCATAATACTTATGTATTAAATGATATACAAACACAGATATCTGATATTGTTTAGTTAGCACCAATGGTTGTGGTCCTTGGTGATCCTTGTTCATTAATTTTTCTCACTTAGGCTGGATGTTTTTACACAGCTAGCTATGCTTTTGATATTGCTTATCTCCTTTTCATTTGTCTTCCCAGCCATCTAGCTTTTTCCTTTGGCAACTTCTTGTTACTTGAATACTTTCTGTGTTCAGCTATACTAATACTCATTTTTCTCATTGGTGGTCACATCGCTCACATGTATATAAAATGACATTTGCAGTATTACAAAAACAGATACATTTTTAGTTACACTATTTTTAATACACTTAGATTCATGTTCAAGTCAAGTTAATATTAATTATAATGTAATTAGTGCACTTTTATAGGTGTCATATGCCTTTGTTCTGGCTGCATCTCAGTGAAAGTAAGTTACCTCACGTCTACTGTGGGATGAGTGTAGACTTTTGGATCACTACCATGTTAATGCTAGTGTACAGCACATCTATGCTTCAGCTTGCTTTTATTCCAAGCAAAGCACACAGAATGTTGCTGGTGAAAGAAAACATACTCCAACTTCATATCTGTCTTTCTCCAGATTATAAATGGTATTTGATTATCCAGTCATATCTGATTTTTTTTCTTTAAAATTACATTAAAGTCAAACCAAATCAAGTCTTTGCTTTTCAGTTTTGTAGATCGGCAGTGTCACTGCCAATGAACCATCCTCAGACACCTCTTGTAACAAATCTCAAAACTGGTGGAAAAATGGCATCAGAGAGCAGTCAAAGCTTCTGTATTCTCTGTCACTTTTTGGTATTCAGTGCCAAATACTAGGAAAACGAAGACAGAAATCATAAATGTAGTTAACAATACACACAATTTGTTGCTATTGAGGTGAACTGATGTTTTTCAGTGGCTGTCATCCACTTATATTTTCCTTTTCTTTACCAAGTATTATGCACTTTAACACCTTTGAAATGCCTTAGGCTCTAAGCAAGTTTACCAGGAGGTATATTTAATTCCTATCTTCACATCATATTTTTCACCAGGAAGAATGAACAAGCCCCTCCAGGCGCCATGAGAAAGCTTTAATTTACCAGTGATACGAAGCATCTGGTCCTTCCTGTTAACTTCAGCTATTAGCTTCAGCTGATCACAGGAAATCTTCAGACCTAAGTTTTTTCTATAGTTCAGTACAGTTACATTCATTTCATAAATATGTATCTGTATGTGTGTACTTTTGCTTTTCTTGCTTACATCCAGAACAAGGAAAAGACATTGAGTTTCTTACCTCAAAGAAGCTATCATCAAAGTTTCATAGGAGATGAATGACATTAGTCACAGGCTTGTCCCTAAAACATCTTTATTGAAATTTTAACAATGACAAGGTTATCTTAAAGAATCCTTGAACGTTATGGCACAAGAACTACACTTCTCCCCTCTCCTATCTAAACTGATTTTGCATTTGTTCCAGACCTATGACTGCATGTATGCACACACATAAAATTCTGAAAAAATATCTTTGAGACTCAGTAACATAACTTCCTGATGAAGCGTGCAGAATTTGTATGTTGAGTTGAGAGAAAATGCCCATTTAGAACACATCAGCTTAGACTGAAAACACAGTAGGTTGAATAATGCCTTGAACTTCTAAATTGAGATTAGATTTCATTCACCTATAAGCAGCAGTCGCAGCTATGCAGACATATTGTTTCCACCAGATTTTCTACCTTTCCCTCAGAATAGAGAAAGGAAAAAAGAATTCTGTTAGGAATTTCAATGTTTTTGTATAGGTTGGTTTGACTAACACATAATTGCTAATGCTGATTCACTATAGATTTGTTTCTAGTGCAGGGGCAAATGCTCTTGCAAGTGTGTATGGGTGTAATTTACATTGCCACTAATTTATATTTTACTCTGTAGCCCCTAGGGAAAATTCTCATTTTAAAAAAAATCTGGCAAAGATCTACTTTACTATCAGTTGTCACACAAATCTCTCCTTAGAAGCTACATTTACTAAAGACAACTGTGAAAAATAGCTTAGAGAAAAAGTTGGGGGGAAAAAAAGCACATCTTTTCTAGAGGAAGCAAAGAAAACAGAGAGAATATATCATGGCCAAAAAGACTGATTTGTCATTAAGTCTTAGCAGGTGGAACAATATACAGATTTATTATCCAAAATTAAAATTGTCAGATAAAGTACACAACATTCTAGCTCAGTGGATTATAGTAATCTCTTTGATTTCAATGTAATTTTTTTAATTAAGATGATCTAGCTCAAGCAGAACTAGATAGCACAGCCAATTAAGATTTATAGACAAAACTTTATGTACAACCACAAGGTGCACAATCAAGTATTTTGCTGTTTTAGTTCATTACCTCATTTGCCTTTGCAAGCTGTAGTTTGGCAATGCATAATTTGCTCATTGTGAAAAATTCTGATGCTTGAAATGCGAACAGTATTTTGCCTCCTTATTGAACACCCAAACAGGTTCCTTCTTTTGCTGTTTTAGTTAAAAAGACTAGAAAGCTTAGTGGGCAAAGGCATCTTGGACAATTGTCAGCAACAAAACATGTAAAAGGTAATGTACATAATATGTCTCATGCAAGAAATGACTGAAGCAAGCAAAATTACTCTCCATCATTGCTGAAGCTTATATGGTATGTACAATTTCACAGCACTAAGGTCTTGTCCTTGTTCTCTCTGTTTATCTTTCTAAGTCTCTCTCTGTCAGATAAAAATCCTAGAGGATAAGAAGTTACGTATTGGCCTGTAACTGTTAATGTTTGCTTAAAAATTTTGCAAACTCTTTTTGTTTTTCCAGGAAGTTAAAATGATATCGTTGCTGAAGTTGTAGAAAATCCTCATTTTACAAGTGAAACAGGCTTCATTATTATTTTTTTTCTTTACTCTGCAAGGCAAAATGCAGGACCATACTGAATTAGCTGTTAACACTACTGGAAAACTTCACTTTTTTTAGTCAAGACAAGGCACAGGAACGACTGATATTTGCTGCCACCTACTTTCAGAGGACTCCGCAGACCTTTGCTCTTTCCCATGTCTATGTAAGGAACACAATAATAACCAAAATCAACAATAAAAAGAATAAAACCCCCATAATTTACAGGGAACATATCTTCTGGGTTTCCTGGGAGTCTTATCATTCGTGTATGTCTTCCAGATTGTAAACCCTGTAGGAAATTGATTGCTTTGATATCTGTGTGTTGTGCAGGGTCAATGGTACAGTCAATGCTTGAGTAAACAAGCAAACAGTGGTCAAATGCAATCGTAAAAGACATACAAATAAATATATAATATGTATGTATCTCTATCTTTGTATGAATAATGTCTAGGAGCTCAAACCCCATGTTTTCTGTCCCATCAGTGGTTTGACCCTAAAATGACATTATGCTTTCTGGAGAAACTTCTTGTTTTTTTAAATGAAAGATGGCGATGAAGAATCAGTATTAATACCCCTGATCTGTTTGGGATAGCATTCAGCTTGATAAGTCTAGTTGTTTTTAATGAGGATGGTAAAATTTTAAAATCTATTTTCAAGGACACTGACATTAATATAATTTTATCCACCTACAATTCTGTATAGAGTGTTTAACAACAACAACAAAAGTCCTGTGAGAAGAGACATTTCCTTTATCATTATCTGAACATTGTATTTTTAAAACTGTAGTCAAAAGCTTTAGAAGTCATGGATAGTTTCATTGAAGAACACAATGTCCTTGGAGGTTTTTTAGTACATCATCTTGTGATATATTGCATCAAAATGTAAAAGAGACAAGTGAAATAGAAAACTGATAACTTTAAAGCATGATCATCTAACATCCACCATTATGTGTTCATTCCTCAGACAGAAGATATCTCCTGAGATCATTCTACAAGCAAGACAAGAAAAATCAGTGTAAGACTGGACTACCTGGTGTATCTTCTCCATTTTGTTATTCAAGTGTGACTGCTGTACCATTCACTACTGAGGAAGTATCAGAAAACCATTATAAACCATTTGGTTTATGTCTATCATTGAATCATATTTCAATTACTTTGTTTGAAATGTTGTATATAGGTGGACAAAACTTCAGGTTCTGTTTTCTTTGCAAAACTTCAACCAGAAAATTCAGCTTCACTCTAGTTCTCAAAAACCAAACTTGGGAAAACTAGATTTATTGATAATTTACAGGATAATGCCTACGTGTCAAATATGTATTCTGTATTTCCTCTGAATATTCCATTCACATTCTAGCACATACAAATACCTCTAAACCCCCAGTTTTCAGCTTTATGACAGCAAAGGGTTTTCAGTTTTTAGTGCCCAAAGAATTTGAAGATGGCACATTCCCCCCAAACTGACAGAAGACAGAGGCTATACTTGTGAATCAATTGAATGATATGTTTTCATCCCATGGAATGTAATTGTCTTTTCTAGTAAATTCTATTTTCAGGGACTCTAAACCATGACTTCTCTCACCACTGGGAAATCTCCACCCTGCTGTCTTCTACAGGGGTACAAATGAGGAAAATGAATATGCTTGACTGAATCGAGGAAGAGCATAAATTGGTTGGGGACATGAGGGAAGTAACAATTCTTGTCCAGGCAGAAAACATGAGGGAGGTGAAGAGATTTCATTTGGAAACAGGTAGGCAGGTCAGTTGCAATGGTACAAGTCATGCCAAGCTAAAGCTGTCTTTGGGCATAAGCAATGTTAATGAAGGCTCAGAGCTCTCATTCTCCATCTGCTTGCTCATTAGGGGAACTACTGAAGTTCTACTGGCTAAAGCTTGGCTTGCAATAAGTGGTGGAGCTCCTAACCCAGTATTATGCAGCCCGTGCCAGTGCTAAATGCTTAGTACATTTGTGAGGCCCAGCTGCCCGCAGCTGGGCTAATGATCTTTGCATACAACAGGGTGCTGCTGGAATTTTTGGTGAGGCAATACCAAAATCTCAGCCTGGAGCATAAGGTGAACTTAATGTTTTTGTATTTATGTGTTGGGAAATAGCTTTTTTTTTTTTTTACTTCAGCTGGTAGAATAAATAGTTATTAAGATTATGCCCTGGAAATCAGTGCATTTGGATGCCTTCTGTCCTTAAATCTATTTTCAGCACAAGAAGCACCACTATTGGCAATATGGAGCTCTAATAGAGATACTCCAGTTACAGTTGCTGGAATCCCCAAGACCTGCCAGTTATACGGTAAACAGCAAAAGCTTTAACCCATATGAAAACTAAAACATAGGAAAAAGTACACTCACTTTTGGAAAGAAAAAAAGGTAAAGCAGTTCTATCCCTAACTCAAGTTTTTAAAAAATGCTAGCAAAGAACTGCTTCAGCAGTGGGGTAGACTGCTTGGGGTCATACACAATGCTTGGCAAAATAAAGCTGACATTGATCTAGAGGACATTTTTGACAGATGAATTTGCTACCCTGCTTGACTCTTGCCATTTTTTTGTTGTATGGGATAATTCTCCACTACTGGCTGTACAGAGCCACTAGGCTGCAGTTAAATATCATTGGCAGGACTTATCAGTCCAGAAATGTTTTTTGCACCTGTAATAAAAAGAGTAGCAGTATGAAGAAAAAGCATTGCTGAAATATTGTATCTTTTACTAAATATATATAATGGTATACATCTATATGTCGTATATTTTGTGTATGTGGAGGAATAAGGAAAAGGTTGATAACCCAGATCTTAAAGGCACTTAATGGGAATGAAAGTAGCTTCCTATAGTTGAGTTCTAAGGTTGGATTTGTCCCTTTTGGCACAGAGGGATGCAACTTCTCAGAGTAAGTTCCTGGGTTCCTTTGGGGAGTAACTTTTTGAAATTGTTTTTTTAATCCTTCATCAATAGGTACAGGAAAGGGCAGGTAAAGACCATCTGGAGAAGCCAGCTTTAATTTATTGTGAACATTTCCTCATCAAAATCAGAGAAAGACTACCTTGAGCCTTCCCCATCACTGTGTTTTACCTCACCTGCTTTTCAGTCAGTTCAGTCTCCCCTAGGCTTCCTGGAGCAGAGATCAGCCTATACCACACTACTTTGGTCTCATTTCCCACTACGGAAATCTGCTTTATAGTAGGAACTGGGTTTAAAAAGGGAGGGGCAGACAGATGAAGACAGAGAAATATAAATCAAAAAACTTATAATAGGTAATATTTTAATGAGTATTCTTGATGTTCTGTAGACCAGCCACAGTTTGAATGTGGCTTTCAAATGTGACATTAACATTCAGAATTGCCCATAAGAAAATGCATGATGTTAATAGTTTTTGAACTGAATAGGTAAATATTTGATGCCAGAGGATAGAGATTAAGTGGTCTGCAGCATATATTAATTTGGTAACTTTTTTATATTTTCCTGTTTGTTGCTTTCTGCAGCAACCTTCAGTTTCACAGGATGTACAATGTGTTATTATAGATAAATAATGCTGTAGAAATGAATTCATAAAAATATAAATAATATACGATAACACGTATAAATTACAGTAGTACTACTTTGTGCATAAACCCTTTTTTGGCCTACAATTTAAAACACAGTTTTAAGAATAGTTCTTTAATGCATTTTTATATTTGGCTGATGCTCTTTTTCTGTTTTACATGTGTGTTGTATGTGGTACAATTACACAACAAAAAAACCCCAAACCCCAAATAGATTTGCATCTTCTGGCATCTTCTGCTGTAGAAATATTTTATTAGTCCAGCAAAGCACTTAAAAACTGTAAAAGCTAAACATTATTCAGAGTAATGTCATTGAGTAAAAATATTTGGTACATTCTTTTGAGGTATTATACATTCTATAGTTACTATCTATGAAGAATAAGAGGGTATATCTTTAGTTTGTGCAAAATAGTATGACTCTCCTGACATCCTTCAAATTGCACCTATTCACACCATCTCAGTATCTTATGTCAGATAAAACCTATCTTTGGTTAAAGAATATATGTGTGTGTGTGTCTATATATTTTACAGAGTACCTTAAATGTTCTGAAAATGCTAGAAGAAACAGATCCAGAACTCACATCTAAATATAATGAAAACAGTCTAAAATATCTCATGAAGTTCAAGTCCCAAAGTGGTAGGAAAATAATATTTCTAAGCAAAGGCTTGTGACCACCTCATGATTATAAACCTGCTGGCAATGAATTTTCTCTTTAGAACATGACCATTTTCATCTTCTCTTACAAACCCATATGCTAAGATTTTTTTTTAGTATGTTTTCTTTACTGAAGTAAGAATGTGACAGTCATCATAAAAAAAAAAAAGAAGAATAAAAAAGAATAAAAAATTCTCACATGTGTGAAGTCCTAAGTTCCTGTACAGCACAACTGCTCTAAAAAGAATTGTAGAAATGCTCTATACAGCAGCCCGCTGAGCTCTGGTATAGTGATACTAGTGTTAGGGGTTAATGAACAGCCTCAGTAAACTTTTGAAACTGCAGTGAGAAGCCACAAGAAAAATGCATTGTCTTACCGTTAGTACACATTTTTTTCTTCCATGTCTTCCACTTGAGAAGCACAAAGTTCATCTTTCTTTGCCCACTAAATGCCATGTTCCTTTGCTGCAGTATCATGGAGAGTCAAAAAGCATGTGCAGACAGCTGGTGCTATACTCTTTCTTTGCCATAAATGGGGAAAGTCTAACCTAAAGCCTGAGCTTCAGTCTGTCACTAGAAAAATCTAGTCACGGCATGTTAGACAAAGAGCCTTTGGGATTTTCCTAATTTTGTTGGGGAAATGACCTGAGTAGAACTAATTTTCCTCCGGTGCTACTTGATCTGGATCAGGTGTCCAAGCTGTTTAGTTTTCTAACTACATGAAGAATTTTGCTGGTGCATGGGAAAGAACAGTGAGGGGCTGAGAACAAGGGACCAAGTGGAAAAATGAGGCAGCTTATTTTGATGTCAGCACTAGTCTATGGCCTCTGTTACGCTGAGTATGACACAATGCCCTGGTGTGGAGTCACACGGGGAACTGTTTGTGTATATGACAGCCTGATCTGAGAAGAAAGAGATTTCCTAAAATTGCACATAAAATTTTATATCTTGCCAGGGAAAAATTTCTGACTTGGGTCTCATTAGCTTCTTAGAGAAAACTGAAGAATTACCCCATGTACTTTAGTTTTACTATTTTGCTCCTTCTACACTTTCTTCTACATTCTTTCCTCTGCTTTAAATTAAACAATTTTTTTCCCCCTCCTTTCTTCTTTTAGAGTTTCTGATAAAGAACTAGGCTTGCGGGTTATTGCAAGTACATTCCAACATCATGAAGATTATTTCTGTGATACATCAAGACAAGAAATCTCAACGACTACAGCATAAACCTGTGTTTGAAATTAGATTTATCTGGCCTTCTGTCAGCTTCAGAGCTCTCCACAGTAATGTTTCAGTAACTTCTACAGGGATGATGCAGCTCTGGTGAATAATTGCTAGAAGACAGGTTTAAATGTGGAGTAACTCTCTCAAACCATCATCATCCCTGTAGCGTGAATTAAAGTTACTGGACAAGAAGCTCATGTGCTATCAGTAAGGATTAAGGCAGGCTATATGTATGAAAAACATGATTTTTTTTCCTGGAACACAACTGGTTGAAATCTGCTGCTGTGTATCAGTAACTGCACCACTTCAAAGCATAGGGACAGAAGGGCTCAGTAACAATATATTGTGTCACTGTCCAATTAAGAAAAGCAAAATAAAGTTCCCAAAATAGCTTTCAATTAACACTTACTACGTGCCATAGTATATTTAGTTTCTTAAAGGGCCATTAATTGTTAATATACTGCAATTAGCCCTTAAGCATGTGATTAATATTCTGTTAAATGCTTATTTAATGTTATTTGGCATTCATTACCAATGAATAGATATTTAATGGAAGGCTGCTTCCTACTTAGCAGAATGGCTGATCTCCTTTTGCCCCTTCCATGATTACTTTCTGCTATTTGTTTTTCTTCAGACCATTGCTTTTAAGGTTGTAGAATTATTCTCCTTGTAGTTCACTCGGTTAAGCAGAAAATAATCAGGTTTTTAGATCATAACACCTATTCAGGTAAGTGTGCTGGGATTATAGATGCATCAAAGCACACCAAAATTTGTTCAGCAAAATATGTCTTAATCCCCAATATACAGGGTTTGATGAAAGAAAGTAAAAATTTCATTGCACCTTTTTTTTCTGCTCCCTCCTCCTTTGTTCCCTTCCTCCACTCCCTTCTTCCCCAGCATCACAGCTCTAATAGATGGAAGCAGGGCAAACAAGGCAGAGAAAATACAGCAGCAAATAGATATGGTAATATGATTGCCTTATGGAGAAAACTTTTAAATTGCTTTTCAATAAGATGAGCCTGTTTCTGCTGTGTGGTACACAAAGCTAATGCAGAATAGAGAAATGGTGTGAGCTACACATCAAATCGTAGGGTCAATGGCTGGACTTGATGATCTCAAAGGTCTTTTCCACCCAAAATGATTCAATGATTCTATAACACTCTCATGAGGCTGGCACCCTATCAGTTGGCATTTACATTCACGATTGTCCTCTTTCAGTTTAAAATCAGATAGCTTAAAAGGAAATTATCAAGCCAATTGCTGCATGCCCAACTTGAGATACATAAAAGGAGACCAGTATTCAACAGCAGCAATAGCCTACACCTTGAAAATCCAGACACCTCAGAAGCCTTTTCTGTTCTGTAGGCAAAAATGACTGATCACTAGGCATAATATAGTTTTGAAGGGCCATTAGCTGCACTCATGTTACTAGGTGGTCAATAAGCAAGCAAAATCACTAAAATATATTTCAGACTGCTGAAGTTTGAATATATTCACTTGTCTATCAGAGTTATTTTTTTAATTCAGAAAGAAGATGAGTAATAAAGAACTATGTAAGGAACAACATGATGTGAAAATATTCCCATTAATATTAATTTCATTTTACAACCAGCTCCTGCAGACGAAAAAAATATCTAGGTTATATATCATAAACAGTTAAAATGTATAATGTATTTATTAAAAATGCAATTATATACATATTGTTTAAAACTTCGTGAAAGCAAAGGGGTTTTCTTCCAACCTTGGTTCTCGTGCATATTCGCTTGCACCTTGAAGGAAAATGCCTACAAGAGAGAGAAATGTTCTTTCCATTGGCATTTGAAATTACTCCATGAAGCAATCTAGTTCATTCTTGCATTTTATAACAGTTTAAATTTTAAAAAAAAAGGTCTTAATTAGAGCTCTACATCTGCCAGTATGTGCTGCTTTAAAAGGGTACTGAATTAACTTTTTGCATGAGTTTCCCTGTCCATTTCCTCACTGTTTTCAGAGGATCCAATGCTTCAATATTTTAAATTTCACTAAGCTCTGCTATTCACCTGAAGAAATCTCAGAAACATTTCTGATTATCTTTGAAGACTCATGGGATGCTAGAAGGCAAACATCATGTTAATCTTTAAAGAGGTCAAGTACTTAGGAAAAAAAGAAAAATCAGAGAACTGACAATCAGAGGAGGTTGTTTCCATTCCTCAGAAGAATCTTGAACAAGTAATTCAGCTAACTATTTGCAAGACAACAAGGAATCAAGTGAAACCAAACCAATATTTTCCTTTAAATTTTGCCTAATAAGGATAATGATGAAAACAAAAGGTGTTACACATCATGACCTTTTGCAGTCACAATCCATTCTAAAAAAAAATCTAGGGAAATATTGTTCTAATAGAAGTACTGTTGGGTAGGAGTAAATTGCACTTAAAATTGTATCTATCGATGGTTAGTTGTAAAAATGGAAGAAAGCCTTGAATAGAATTAATTCAGGGAGATTTTAAAGTTCTTCACTGTTGTTCTTACTGATTAAAACAGCATATTTGTTAACATTCAAGAGCTACATGATGATAGAGGGGGCTGTATGGTGGAGATCAATATCAGAATTCAAAATCTTAGCAAACTGATGTCCTAAAGGGTAGAATGATGCTTAGCCAGTAAACAGTTTTTCTTTTAGGCAGGAAAAATTAGTTGTATAAACACAGGATGGGAAGCAACAAGATCGCTAAACAAGATGAGCTAAAGTGGAATAGAAACTGAACTAGAATCAACAATACCACCACCCTGTGAAAAAAAAGTGAATGCTTTACTTGGATACATAGCAGGTGTTTTGTATGTTGCAGTTTTGATATGATCTTCTTACTCTGCTCAGACTTGTGGGGCCACTGAGTGAAGTCTGGGCATTCTGTTTTGAAAAGGTTGAGGACCACAGGCTAAAAGATCAGATATGGCAGGAACATGAACACTGCCTCACTCTGCCTGTGAGGGGCAAGGGAAAAAATCAGGATTTTATAGTTTAAAGGAGAAATAAATTAAAGGTTTGTATGGTTTACAAAAAGGAAAAGGAGGAACATGTTCTCCAGATCGGTGGTGAATATTGCTTCTCATAGTAATCCCATGAGATACTGTAACTTGAGAAAAAAAACCCAAAAAAAGTCTTTGAGGAAAAATCTCTCTAATCCTAAGGGTAATGAAATAGCAATGGAATAGGTCACCTAGGGAGATTGAGGAGTCTCTAACGCTGGATGCTATTAGGAACAGTCCACTGAGTTATTACTTTAGTGGAATACCAATAAGGACATGTACAAAATAACCCCTCATAGATCCTTACACCTTTTTTTATCGAAGATCCTACATTTCGACGAAGGATTCAGGGAACTCTAGGTACTTCAGTTAGGATCTCTGAACAACTTCTTTTTTTTCCTTTACCCCTTTTTTTTCTTTTCTCTCTAGACCTGCCCGCCCTTCCCCCCCCCTTCCCCATCGCCGCCCCCCCCCCCCCCCCCCCCCCCCCTTGTATGATCAATTATATAAAGAATGCTAGTACCAGTTGTGAGGCACAGGACAAACCTGAATGAACAAGCTTGGGCAAGAAGTCCAGACTTCATTTATTCTCCTGTCTCCTGTAAAAGAACAGCCCCGCCCCCCCCCCCCCCCCCAAAAAAAAAAAAACCACCTAAAAAAAACCAACACCACCCCCCCCAAAAAAAAAAGAAAAAAAACACCAAAACCCACAAACAAAACCAAAACCAAGTAAGAAAAAAAATATAGAAAAGAGCAAAAGCAGTATGTTACAATAACATTTGTGTTAGACTGAATCCAGGGCTTTATTTCTTGGGGGGAAAAAAAGTCAAATCAGGCTTGTAGAGGAAACCTCCTAAAGGAAGAAGCTACAGTCAGTCAGACGAAGACCCAAACCCATTTTTCAATCAGATTCACGAATCATGTGAATACATGGTTAGATGAGGTTATAGGTTGAGCTCTGAAGCTTTGAAAGCTGGTGCATGGTTCTGTCAATGCAGTCTGGCTCTATCAAGGCCAGGCAGGCTAGCACCCCATCCAACTGCTCTGTTGGTGTTTTATGCTCTGAACTATATAAAACATGAGAATTTTGACCCGGAGTTTCATATTAATTTAACCACCAACATTATTAACAGAAAACACTGCTTGTGGGCAGCTAGAGCTACCCTTTACCTGACTACATAGTCATAGCCAGTTAGTTTGTGGGAAGATCAGTTCTACAGGGTTTTAAACAGGTCACTCTCTTTGTGTTTCTGATTAATGCTTGCCTGCCAAAGCTTGACCTAAATACGTTATTTTAAGCAGTTAAAAAAAAAAAAAAAAAAAAAAAAAAGCTTCTGTAATAATGTATCATTCACAATCGATTTGTTGTTAATTGGGATTATCCCTCATTAGTAAACAGAAGGCACTGCTGTATATATTCTGTTGATTTGTACCTGTCTACTGTGGGTTAATGGCATGATTAAAAAACATTTCACACTAAGTTTCCATCATCAGAAAAGCAATATTATTCAGTGACTGACTTTTACCTTAGGCTTAATGTTCAACTCATTCCTTTGCAGCTTACGTAGAAAGGAGAATATTAACCTTAACAAACACAAGTGATTATATTTCAGCAATGCATACTATTATAGTGGTAATTATTAATCTCTTCACTCTCTTAGTAACTTCCTGCATCTTATCTTGGCATCTCTTTTTTAAGCTTACATCTGACATTTTGGTACATCTGAGTATTCAAAAAATGCCCCAAATGGTACTGATTTTCAGCTGGTTAGACATTTCAAACTAGGACTTCCAAATGGCTGTGTAAGCTTTGAATGATCTCATGTCACTACTTGATAGCTTCCTCTGACCCTTCTTCTATTTTTATTATATGCTTCATGGCCAAATTCAGCACAGGAATACAGCCAGCACTTAGTAGAAGTACTGAATTGGGATTTCAGCATCCTTTGACCTACCAGTGCAATGATTGTTGCCTATTACCTTTACAGGCTTCTTTCCCCTCAGAAAATTCAGTATTTGCTATGGAACTTTTTAAAATGTACCTGACCTTCATAACTGCATCCCAACACAAATAAATTTCCTGGGAAATTATCAAGCATACTGGGAGGAAAAAAAATCCTTTGAAGGCTGCAGCAGACTTAACTCCTAAATTCATAATTGTAGCTGTCTTAAGGTGAAGAAAGAGAAGCCATAGCGGTTAGCATTACTTTCTGTTATAAAATGTGGATTTTATATTAAAAGCTTTTAAAGAAAGAAAAGGAGTGTTTTGGCATGTTTGCATGTTTTTTTCCCTTTAAGCAAGAAATACCTGATTTTGAGAAGATATTTACATACAATAAACAAGATTATTCAGCACAAATCTTCAAAATACATGCAACTGCAACAAAATGAAAACTCTCTGTTTTCAGTGTAATTCCTATATGATGCCTGTGTGGGGATGTCATGGTTGCACTAGAAGACAGGAAAGAAAAAAGAAGTTTAGTGCATACCATACACTTCAGCTGAATATTAAGCCCTCCAGATTCCCATTGTGAAAGGGGAAAGGGTACACAGCAGGCAGAAGAATACATTCCTGAGCAATATACTCTTGGTTGAATATGGGGTGTTTTATTGTACATCAGCTGGTCTGTCATGTTTTCCCCATGCAAGAAAACAAGCTCAAAATAAGATAAACAAGCTCTTCCAGCCAAAGTGGCTTATTTTCCATAAATGTAGACAATAAATAAATAAAAATGTGATACTCAATGTAATATTGCTCAGAGAGTTATAATAACCATGTAAGTCTTAGTTCTGTTTTTCCTGGTGCTAACAGACAACCAAGGCAGACCTCTTGCTTTTAAAAGGGTGACACTCACAGCCAGCTCCCTGCTTGCTCTGTGCTCTTCTGACCAGGGCTTTTTCACCAGCTGTTGCTTTATGTCCTTCTGATTTGGAATCAGCAATCACCAGGACCCAGCAATCGGAAGAATGCCTCTTCATTTCAAAATCCAATCAACTGTTGCAGCCCACCTTCAAAGTCAAGTTTCTCATGCAGCCACAATTAGAATGGACAATGTCCAGGAGACACTAAACAGCGTTAAAACAAACACGAAGACAGAAGCTAAAATCTGTCTAATGCACCACTCCCACCCCTCATATATTTATTATATTGTCACAGGATGGAAATCTTCAGCAAACAATCCCCAATATGACCTTTGTAATAAGAGATCAGTAACACTAATGGGGGAAAAGAAATCTGTGTGTCCTTTTTGAACTTGAGGGAGTGCAGAGTCAAGCACAATTCACATTCTGTTCCGCTTCACATGCCCAGTCCCTATACTTGTCTGGCTGCCTGAGTAAACTCTCTGGATTTCATGGCAGGTGTAAAATGCAAGGTTAAGGAGACATGACCATTTGGCCTTCATTTTATTGTAGATTGTTCCTAGAATGTTTGCCTTTGTTCTGTTGTTTGCTTTTGGTTAAGAGCTGAGCTCTTGCGGTTCACCCAGATGTGCCCTGGAGTCTTTTGTCCTTCCAACTTACCACCCGACAGCAATGATTGTATAGTGTAATTAAAAGTCAGGGCTAGCTTTTGGGATATATACTATAATAAAAGAACCATCTGAAATCAGGACTTAAATTAAGAAGGGTTCAGGGACAGGTAGGCTGATATTTGTTATGCATTTTAATAGAGGAAGTTTGAAGCTAATTGGAGGCTAACTAAACCCTTTGGACACATTTCAAGTCACGTCAGTCCTTTTTTTCTCCCTAAGGATTCTGATAGGCCATGCAGCTTAGTACTGCCTTTTTCTATCTTAATTACTACATTGAGTTGTGCTAATGTAGGTTTACTTTGGAGGCATGTGTTATGATTATAATCCAGACAAGAGTTTCTACTATAGGTTTCAGAATCTAGTTTAAACTCCTCTCTATCTGTAAATCGAAGAAAAAACATTAAAGACCAATATGCTTCTCATACTAATGCATTGTAACTCATGCACATGTATCTAGCGCAAGTAGGTCACCTGAGTTACTGTGACCCACCTCGGTAGCTCATAAACAAGGTCTTTGTTGTTCTGTGTTTGTGACATTACTAGATTTGATTTTATATAATATTACACATTCATTGGGCTGTGATAACTGTCCTTGCTGTGAACACACTTTCTCAGTGGTGGTACTAAAGAGACCCATCAGTTTTAAATATGTTAAACTTGTGAATGGAAATCTATATTATGCAATGTGGTTTCAACTACTAACATGTGGCTAAGGGAAAAAAAAAAACCCAACAAAACATTATGACAATCCCATTTCTTTGCTGCTTGTGGTATTTTTGCAAATCCTGGTCAATGAACCCAATAGGCTGACCTTCATAATTCAGGCTGAAGTTAGGGAGGAGAAGCACTTTAAAAGGAAAATGAAATACAAACCTGTTGAATTTCATAAATGTCAGTAGAAAATGTTGAATAGTGTAAAAATCAAAAACAGGAAGAAAGCTTTCATACTTTACCATAATATGCACATGCATCTTTACTAAGGAATTAGCAAATATTGAGCTTAAAAAATAAAAAGAATTTCATCTTCCTTTTTGGGAGATTAGCATTTTAAAAATTGATAAAAATAATATAATTACTTCTTCTCCAGTTTTCCATGACTCTGGAAGCAAAGTGGTTTGTGTGAGTATATACAGACAGAAATCCAAGTTTTGGGGTACTTGTCTATTCTACACAGACGTTGAGACTCTTTTGGGAAAAATTCTACCAGCAGCAAACACGCATTTGTCACCAAACCCATGTTTTTCTCTCCTTTTTTCCTGCCTCCAAAAAATAGATTCTGTATTTAAACTACGCATATGCACCAAAGATTTTAATTCATAGGACTTTCATAGCTAACCAAGCTCTATTTCAGGATAAGGAAAAGACATGAGCACAAAACTTCTCTTTTTCTGCTCTCTTGATTTTTCTGTTTATTGCTCTAACAGTCCTTTGACCTTCCAACATCACTGTGCACTGTTGTGCAATTCAAGTAAGACTCAGAAAGTTCAGCTCCTCTTAGTAGATTCCACTACTGTGGACCATACAACAGTACTGAAGCTAAAAGAGTTTGGATGACCCACATCTCTTGGATTGCAAGACACGCTCACAAGTATGCTGCACTTTGGCTACTTTACATTTCTGCAAGATCCAGAGATGAGGGCCTTAACTCATTTCCCAAGAGGCTCACACCTCCTTGGCCCTTTAGGTAGTGTATATCTAAGAGATGATCTCAGGTCTTCTTGGTTGTTGCTGCAACAGGCTGCCTTTCTATTAAGGAATTGTGTTTTTTTGGAAAGTCAGAGTAAGCAATTTTTCCTTGTCATCCCTTTCCCCGTTGTCCATCTTCTCTCCCTCTTTCTTCTTTGCTTGTCAAGACCATAGCCATTCTTTCCGTTCTACTGTCAAAACTCACTCTTTTGTTTCATGGTCTCACAGTACAGCACTGAATATTTCCAGTGCTGAGACACTCCTGCTATTGATTTTTGAAAATACTTCTTCCAGGAAGAAAGTCTGCCCAAGTATAAAAAAGAAGACAAATTTACTGGAGAAATAAAAGCAAAACAAATGTGCTGTTGATATTTGAAAAAATACTGGCATATACTTCTGGCTGAATTCAAGCAATCATAACTAGCAGTAAAATATGACACTTTTAGTATTTAGTCTCAGCTCAACCACTTTTTGTGGTTAAATCTGATCTATTCTACATTTTAGAGAGAACATTAGTTAGCTTCAGCAGTTCTGTAAAGAGATAAAATCCATTTTATTTCACATTTGCTATCTATTACATATAAGAACATAGGTCCTATTTTGCTATTCTTTAATTGAAATTGACATTAATAAGAGATTAATCAAAGTTCCCAGTGATCAGTCCTTTTTATACTTTATTGGCTTTCTTATCTTTACGAACATTTTTTCGTAAAAATGTTTTCTTGTGTTCTGTGCAACAGAAAGATTTTTTTCTGCTTGTTTATTGAGTTCATTCACATGTTCTTTGATATGTTAAAGCAGCAAACACAGTTCTGTTCATGTGCAGTAGCTTCCGTTATTTTTACCTTTTACTATGCTTATTTTAGCCTCCTGTGCTTTGTCCTTCATAAATTGGCAGATCCATAATTCTGCAATAATTTATGCTTCCTCTATTTGCATTAGCTTACTTACTCCATTTTTGCCTTGATTGGACAATCACCATCTGCCTAGTTTTTATTTTTTATTCCATAATCCCATTTTGATTTTAACACTGACTTCTAAGATATATTTAGTTCTCCTTTTAATTTCTGACTGCAATAATTAGAAAGGTTTTACCAAGTAATGTCAATTCACTTATTCTTTTGCTGATTAAACATAATCCCATTTTCCTGGCTTCAGCTCTGTTCTCTCTTTGAAGACTAGTTAGATTTTTAACATACAGTTCCCATATTTTCTAACATTTCAGTATCTATTAACCTCTACCTCTTGACTGGGAGCTGAAACTTCAATCTAAATCCTGAAATATAACTAGTGGATAATGAAAAACAAAGGTAATGAAAATGGAAGATATGACAACATACTGTGAATATGCCTGAGCCATGCATAGAGGTCATCCTGGCAATTCTTCTTACTTAGAGTCCTTTTAACTAATTAGTTGCCTTTTCCACTTAGTACACAAAGTCCTGTGATATTCATAACTTTGGGTTTTTTTCTTGTCATAGAATGGAAAGAGGGTGCTTTCTTCCTTTTCTTTTTTCCACTCAGAAAACTCTCTTCCTCTTTAGAAAGAATGTATTTAGTTTGAGCTGAGTTCGGGTGGCAACAAAAATACTGATTGTGTGTTGCTATAAATTTATGAAGGTTTTTCACATTAATGTTTGTTGATAAGTAACAACTCCGCATTAACACATTATAACTATTAACTGGGGCTAAATTACAGAGGTCTTATTGAAAGGCTACATATATAACCTTTTGAAAATGTCCCTTCTTGAATAATTAAAAGTTTTGCATGATATTTTCCTGTATCACAGTCATTCCCACAGTTGCTTTATGTACTTCTGTTCTCTGTGCTTTGGGGTTACTTCTATTTTCATAACATAATTTGCACAATTAGGCCTGATTTAGAATGCCATCTAACTGGGATTAACAGGAATCTTTAAACAATCTTTTCTGAATTCCTTTTCTTCTAAAAAATTATTAAAATTATGAAGCCCAATTCCTGCACCCTAGGAGGTGGACAAAAAATATCAGAATATACCTCATGCTCTCTTTTCTTTATTGCTCTCCCTTTTTGTGAAGCAGCTGGCTCTATGCCAGTCACCTTGAACAGAAAGAGCAGGGCTATAGTATCTGATGATCTTTGCCCATTTTTTACCTCCCATTTACTCAGTCTCTGAGAACTGGGTAAGCAGTCTGCTTTTCCCCTCTGTTGACACACAGGCTGAATCTTGCTCTTTGTACAGCTGAGCCATGGCAATGACAATCTAATTCTTGGTGAACTTCTGAGCAATTTTTGAAATACTGCTGCTTGATATGATGTTATTTTTTCATAACTGCTATGCAAAATGATAGATGCTGTTTTAAAAGCAAATTAAACTGAATGAGATTAAGCAAGCAGAAGAATTGTCAGTAAAATATATACCACTTCCTTTTTTTTCAGACAAGGATCAAATGATCCAAACATCACACATATCTCCTTGCAGAATATTTTGAGGCACAGTAGTGTGTCACTTTGAAATCAGGTGATAGATATAGCAAGGCTTATCAAACCAATACAATTCAGTCTCAGGCTGACATGCAGAGCTTTATATAAAAACAGTAAACACAACATGCTCATGGAATAGGTCAGATACAGCTTTATATGCAAGAAGTAAGATCTGGGAAAAAAATCAATTCCATGCTTGATTGGAAGCAAGTGACAAGAGAAAGACAAAGAAAAAAGCCAAGACAGGCAGAATATGCCTGGTGTATTTGAGATGAACAATAAATCAGACTGGTTCTATTAGGCAATTCGGCACAGTGGCATTTATCTATGGTATGAACTGAATGGTCAGGTTCCCGTATATGAATAGAGATGACAACTTGGAAATACTGTTTTTGCAGAGGAGAGAAAAAGCAAACATATCGAGGAAATGAAAGGTCAACATCAAGAGCATAGGAAATTCGATTGTTGGAATAAGGACCAGTGGCATGGCATGGCATGGCATGGCCAGAAAAGGTCCTAGAAACAGAAAAGTAACCTCCCCTTTTTAGCCGCTACCAGAGCTTTCTTCTCCTTTCAGCCTGTGTGTGGAGTACCCTATGTGCTGGAGTACCCTGCCGCAGATGCTGACTATGGTACTACTCCCGCTGTTGGCGAGGCCAGCAGGATATGAATCAGGGACTAGGGGCAGAACTGCACCATTCACTTCAACATGCCAAAGCTCTAAAGGTAGAAACTACATGGAAGAATGTCCTCAAGATCCAAGGTGAGTGGCAACGACTTCACCTGTTCCCCAGGTCAGATGGCAAAATTTTGAGAGGGCACACAGTTATTCATATTCTGCAAGCATGTTCGCAAAGTGAGCACTGTAATATGGACAGCAGGGCAGTGTAAGCAGACTTTACAGCTCTGCATAATTTAGTTCAAGGATTATGTACGGCACATATAAAAATGTGACAGATACAGCATTGAACCTTGAGGATTAAGGTTCACTACAATGAAATACATCACAATGAATATTAACCCAAGCTTTCAAAGTAACAGTTAGTTTGCTGAGGATTGCCTAGCCAAAGATATTAAACAGTGTACTAACATTTGGGGGGAAGCAGTATGATAGTTATGCCACATTATTATGTTGAGGTGATTGTTTCTTAAGTATAACGTAACATTATTCTCCAGCGAGACAACCAGAACCAAAGCATAGTTATAAATATAGGGACAATTCCCAAGATAAAATTCCCAATGGAAATTCAATAAATACTCTTTAAGATGAGCAGTGAGGCAGAAGTGGGAGTACTTTTGTCAATATAATTCACTGCAGTGTGGAAAAATGACTCAGATTTGTAGACATGTAAGTAAACCTGGAGTTAGATTTTGAAAGCAATCTTTTCTCAATCCTGCTGTCATTTGGTCATGTGCACATTTAATTTTGCTATGCATTATTAAAA
The DNA here is from genome assembly GCF_023634155.1 of Falco peregrinus. Lineage (NCBI taxonomy): Eukaryota > Metazoa > Chordata > Aves > Falconiformes > Falconidae > Falco > Falco peregrinus. Next base: position 64,425,846 of record NC_073723.1, read on the forward strand.
AAAAAAAAAAAAAAAAGTGTGTCATTTGTGGCATTTTGAGGTTAAGAAAAGATATGCAATGGATGTCCTGAAAAATGACATGGACTAGCAATTTGTTAAATAGATACAGATAGCTGCCAAGTTTAGAAGATTTGGATCTAGAGCCTCTGGCAGAATATTCAAAAAAATTAGATAACAAATACAATTCTGTACTCTCTAAACTGCTGCCCTGAATATAAATTACTGAAAAATACTGCAATATCCTATTTATTAATGACTGACAAATAAATCCATTGGATCAAGATGAGAAGCTGCATTCCTTCAGATTTTGTATGTCATTAGCACACCTATCATTCCCATGCCCATCTACTGGGGCAGGGTGGAGAGAGACACAATTATTTACCAATAATTAGTGTTTGTATTAAGGAAATATTTCTGTGCATAGGTCTTAAATTTTTTTGTTGTGCATGGTAAACAGACATTACTTCAGTTATACAGAAAAGGAAACTGATAAACCCCCTAAGTTAAGTAGTTAAAATTAAGCCTATAAGGTAAGACATTATAAAAGAGCATAAAGAAGTTTTTTTCTTCCCTGAAAAAGACCACTTCCAAATGATGGAGTTATGCATCAATGCACTGAAAGCTGTTAACAGAGAAAATGGGAAAGACAAAGGCATTGCTAACTCCATCAGACACTCATGACAAAACAAAAAAAAAAAAAAACAACAAACAAACCCATGTAGAGGAGAATTATCTCCAAAAGGTTTCACTTATTTTCCTTTCTAACCTCATCTCTAGATACATAGAGAATTACCTCCAAAAGGTTCCATTTATTTTCCTTTCTAGTCTCATCACAGAGCTACATAACTGTCCTGGTTTCAGCTGGGATAGAGTTGGTTTTCTTCTTAGTAGCTGGTGCAGTGCTGTATTTTGGATTTGGTGTGAAAACAATGTTGACAGCACACTGATGGTTTTAGTTGTGGCTGGGTCATGTTTGTACTAAATCAAGGACTTTTCGGTTTCTTAGTCCCTGCCAGCAAGAGGGCTGGAGGGGCACGAGAAACTGGGAGGGGACACAGCCAGGACAGGTAACCCAAACTAGCCAAAGGGATATTCCATACCATATGGCATCATGATGAGTGTATAAACTGGGGGAATAGGAAGGAAAGGGGGAACCTCCAGCATTATAGTGTTTGCCTTCCTGAGAAAGCGCTATGCATGATGGAGCCCGGCTTTCCTGGAGATGGCTGAACACCTGCCTGCCCATGGGAGGTGGTGAATGAATTCCTTGTTTTGCTTTGCTTGCATGTGCGGCTTTTGCTTTACCTATTAAATTGGTTTTATCTCAACACTTGCGTTTTACATTCCTTTCCGATTCTCCTCGCCATCCCTCTGGGTGAGGGGGAAGTGAGTGAGCGGCTGCTGGCTGCGAGGTGCTTAGCTACCAGCTGGGGTTAAACCATGACAGTAACTGTGGATGTAGAAGGAGCAACAGATTCCTACCACTACCGTCAGCCTCTGAACAAGATTTCACTAGCATGAGACAAAAACCAATTTATAAAAAGATAATATTAAAATGTGAAATTTCCTTTATTTTCTGTACAAGCAAGAGGGACAGAAAAGGAGGAGAATTTTGCAATATGTCATGATTTTTTTTTCTTACTGAAGTGGCACCATTATATGTCTGTGGGGCACAGCCTTGGTTTTTATTATGTGTATAAATCTCTGGATTCTGACCATTAGCCAGCCAAGCTACCGAGCTCAACTACAAACACTAATATAACCCAAACATTAGATGATAATTCATGGTACTATCCCCAATAATCAAATAAAGAACGAAGTCTGAATAAGAAGTTCTTTATCTAGAGGTTCAAATTAATTCATTCTCTCCCATATTCCTCCTCTGGGGACAAACTGTAGCTGTTGAAGAGTATTTTGAATGAATTTTCTTCTTGAAAGCCCAATCATTTAATTACATACATACTACTCTGTTTTATATTAGAGTAAATGAAGTCAGAATGGTCATTTTAAGCTTTGGAGGAAAATTATTAAGTTTTGTGACAGCCTGTAACTTCTGCTGGAGTTGTATCTATGGTCTTGAACCATCATCAGATTTGTCTTTTGCATGGACAATCGGATCTACATGTAAACATGCCACTTCAAACATCTTGAAATCAGAATTTTTCATTCCAAAACATCTGCGCAGAAACGTATAAGCAGAATGTATGCATATATTTATACTGAACATGGAAAACAATTACAAGGTGCAATAAAACATGGAAGGATTGGCTTGGTGACCAAAGATTTAACTCATGTTTTGCTCTGCATAATACGATAAATACCCCAGGCCATGAGATGACATAATCACAGAATCACAGAATGGTCAGGGTTGGAAGGGACCTCTGCAGAACAGCTAGTCCAACTCCCTGCTAAAGCAGGGTCATCTACAGCAGGTTGCACAGTATCGTGTCCAGGTGGATTTTGAATGTCTCCAGAGAAGATTCCACAGCCTCTCTGGGCAGCCTGTTCCAATGCTTTGTCACCTTCAAACAAGTTCTTCCTCATATTCAGATGGAACTTCTTGTGTCACAGTTTGTGCCCAATGCTCCTTGCCCTGCTGCTTGGCACTACTGAGAAGAGCCTGGCCCCCATCTTCTTGACACTCAACCTTAAGATATTTGTAGACAGTCATAAGATCTCCTCTCAGTCTTCTCTTCATGAGGCTAAACAGGCCCAACTCTCTCAGCCTTTGCCCTGAAGGGAGAAGCTCCAGTCCCCTCATCACCTTCATAGACCTCTGCTGGGCCCTCTACAGCAGTTTCCTGTCTCTCTTGAACTGGGGAGCCCAGAACTGGACACAACACTCCAGGTGCGGACTCACCAGGGCAGAGCAGAGGGGCAGGATCACCTCCCTTGGCATGCTGGCCACACTCCTAATGTCCCCCAGGATCCCATTGGCATTCCTGGCCACAGGGCACACTGCTGGCTCATTGACCTCTTGCTGTCCACCAGGACTTGCCAGGTCCGTCTTCACAGAGCTGCATTCCAGCAGGTCATCCCCCAGCCCGTGCTGGTGCGTGGGGTTGTTTCTTCCCAGGTGCAGGACCCTACACCTGCCTTTGTTGAAGTTCATGAGGTTCCTCTCTGCCCAACTCTCCAGCCTGTCCAGGTCTCGCTGAATGGCAGCACAGGATTGTGGCGTATCAGCCACTTCTCCCAGTTTTGTATCATTAAAAAACTTGCTGAGGGTGTGCTCTACCCCTTTATCCAGATCACTGATGAACAGGACTGGGCCCTGGGCAAAACTGCTAGCTACAGGCAATGGCAGTGGTTGCAACTGCCTAGCCACACAACACTTGCTTTTTACTAGATAGTTTGAGCTAGCAGTTCTCCACTGCTGCTGGTCTTTCTACTTCTGCTCCTGCACAGAAGGAAGGGAGAGCTACAGACGTGGTTGTCTGGATGTCTGAAGAAGCCCTTAAATTATTGTCCTTTTGAACAGCCAATGAATTATTACCAAGTATGCTTGAAGTCTGTTACTTTTCTATACACTGCAGTTTTCACCACTGATGTGGGTTTATTTTACTTGTTTCTCAGTACAGAGACCCTTAAGTGAAATGCTACCAAGTAAGGAAAAATATTCAAGAAAGATAGCACATCTGAACTCATTAAAACTGATTTGAAACAATCATTGCTGGTGCTTAAGAGAGTTCTGAAATAGTCTTCCTATCAGATTTCATTTCCCATTGTCATGTATGATGACAAATCAATACAATTAAAAACTTCCTCAAAGTTATAATGACATTTTCACAGTCTGCCATTTGGTATTGCATCCAAAAACCAAGGACACATTTTATGATTTTCAGGTTACTTAATTTATTGTTTGTAATGTACAGAAGTTCACTTAGTCTCCAAACACAATAAATTTCAAGTGTTTTGGTCATTTTTTGTTGTGATTTCATTTAAAACTTCAATGTGTGTGAAATGCTACACGTCATACCAGTGTGTGAAGAAATAACTAGCAGAGCATAGCTATTACAGATAATGCACAAATAAATCTTGTAAAGCTGTCCTTATGAAGCATATGATGTAGCTCTCAGGGGGAGGTCCAGCTGTCATTGATTTCTTCAGTTATCTTTGTGGGACGTAGCATTAATCCATTTACAAATCCAGCTTTTCAGTTGTCAGGCTCTTTTCGAATGTGAGGGTAAACAGCAACAGAAAGGACAGCAAACAGTAATGAAGTGTAAGCCAGATTTTGCTAGTACAGATCCCTGATGATAAATACACACTGGCCTGCCACTTCAAGACCAGAAGGAGCTATTTGTATAGTATTTAAAAAAACTGAAAGCACTGTTGTCTTTTTTTATATGTTTTTTATAGATTTATAGCAGGGACATAAGTAAAGTCAGTGCGGAACAGTGACTACAGCTTATTTTGCATCATGGAAACAGTCTCATGTAACAGAGAGGGGAAGGAAGGCGAGTGGGAACCATAGACTCTGAGCTAGTATCATGTATTCCTCATTGAGCATCTCAGAGAGATGGTCCATAATAACATCGTTTCATTTGTTCATGGTTTGTTGGGGACATTACTCATACTGACATTAAAACGCAAGAGAAGTAACACTGAAAATAGTGAATCAGACTAATCCTGGGGCTTTTGTAGATGACTTAGTTTATGTCAGAGAGCACAAGTCTTAAATAAGGCGTATGTGAAGCTCCATTCCCCTATCATCTCCTCCTTATTTGCCAAAAATTTGTGTATAATGTACCTAATGGCTTCTGTGTCTTCTGGACTTGCAACCATTTAACTAGTACTTTGGCTACCTCTTCATCACAAAAAAAATGTCTATTTTTGTAATGAGATAAGACAGACAAACTAAGTCTTTTTGTGAAAACATAGTGGACACTCTTACAGCTTCACCACAGGCAACTAACCACAGCTCTAAGACTGCTTGGTTGTTCCATGGAAAACCAAACTGTAACTACTTCTCAGATTTGTAATGCTCTGTTGAAACAAAGAAACTAATAACATATCACTTTTGCTTGAGTAAAGATAAAGTTTTTCTAGTCCATGATTTCATTAGGCAGAAAGCAGCAAGCCTACAAGTGTAGTCTGTCTGTACTGGCCTGAGATCAGGGAGCTGTGTTACTAACAACTTAGGGTTGGCTCTGAGGTTGGAAGGTGGCTCTGAGTCTGAGATCCTCTGCTCTTCCTGTCTGGTCTACAATGCCATGATGCTAGAGGTGCCGGTGGCTCTGAGTCTGAGATCCTCTGCTCTTCCTGTCTGGTCTACAATGCCATGATGCTAGAGGTGCCGGGACCAAGTTTGCAGCTGATCAATTTACTGTTTTCAGACCGCCACTTGCACTTGGATTTTCTTTTAGGACAGCAAAATTGCACACGAAAGATGCAATGAGTTTCTCGGAAGTCTAATTTCTTTCTATTTTATGTGCTTGTACACATACATGTGTTTTTCTGCATCTGCCTGCATGTATAATTTCCATTCCATCAGTATGTGCTATGCATATTTACCAAAATGCATTTAATTTTACTGCAGGTATAACAGTATGCCTATATAGGTGGAAAAGGGTCTTAAGAATTCACACAGTACTTGTGTTAATACCAGCAGAGAATCTGCATTCTTAGTCTACTCTTTGCAGGTTTTAGCGGTTTCATTTTTAAGTGGATTCTTTCCTATTCTTTTAAGAACTGTTCACAGTTAAAAGACAGAAATTTATTCAATGGAGCTAGTTCTGCACTTCCAGAACACATGCATAGCCAGAAAGAAAGAGAGACTTCCACTGTTGATAAAGCTCTTCTTTACCTACTGGCTATCTAATACATCAGATAAAATGTGCAGACTTAGAAAGGAAGGGATAATTTACAGGAAAGAAAACTATGTTCTACTTCTGTATTGTGTCTCTAGTGGGTTCTGTTTCTGCAGGTAATAAAAACAGAGTGTAGCAAATGCACACAGATTTCCTCCACACACATGACCGTTATCGTATTTCAGATGTTTAAATGGGCTTTTTCCCCCTTAGCATTTTTTAGAATGCTCACTAAAGGCAGGAGAGGCCACCTGCTGCATGCAACTGCTCACCGATTCCCCCACCGAGACCCTGAACTATCTGCAGGCAAAAACCCTTTTACACTTAATGGGTCACTTGGGCTTGGCTGCTGAGTCTGCTGCTGCAACGCTTCTGCATCTCTCTTTAAATGTGTTCGAGTGCATAAAAATCCTTGACTCCAGACCCCATCAGAAGAGAGCATTTTGCTGTTCTGGATTATGAAATCACTGCAGATGCGGAGGATGGCTAGTGTGCAGCACTCACAGTTGTCACTTCACAGAATAAACACTTGAAGATATCAAGTGCTGTGTTTGGGGACAGGTAGCCTGAGGTGAAGCCCTATGGCTTGCTCTGGCAGGGGCATTAAGTGGTATTATAGATCTCTGCATCTTTTTAGGCACAAATGTGGAAAGGTTTGAAATAAAATTAACTAGACCTTTAATTCTGTGCAGAGACAGTAGGCAAGGCAGAGGTGGGGGAAGGGAAAAGCAGGGAAGAATAGGTAGATCTATTGATTTCAGTATTCATTTACAAGGTAAACAACATGTAGGTAGTGCCTTTTTCATAGGATCTTGTCTGCTTTGTTTAATGTCCCTCTTCCACAGGGATACATGTATTAATGTAGAAATAAACCCACAAGGAAATAGTGTGAATGAAACAGCTCATTATTTAGCAAGGTGCAGGACAGGACTCCAGAAAAACTCGGAGATTTTGTGACACACTGAAAGGTAGGTCATTGCATGCTGAAAGTGAATGGTCACCCAGTTCTGGATAAAATTAAATTTAGCTGTAATTTAGGTTGAAATGAATAAGAATGCCATCAAGGTTTCCCTAATTCTGTCAGTAAAACACTCATTAGAGAGAATCACACAGCAGCACAGAGAGAAGTAATACATCATTTAGTGGTTCCAGGAAACACTCATCTTCTGTGTATTTCAACCAACTAAATCTTCTGTGGGACCCAATTCAACTGGCCTTGAAGGAAAGCTTAAAGGCATCAGTTGCCCTCATTCTTCATAGCCAGTACATTCAGGACCTATTCTTTGGGATGTTATGGGACCCTGTGTAAAACTCTAGCTTGGGTTTAAATATATTTATAAGCAGAACATAATATCAAACCTGTCCTCTTGCAAAAATGAAACCCCATTGAAGTTTGCAAATAAAGTCTGAGAAATATTCTTTCTTCATTGGGAGCGAAATGAGCTTGGCAGCATGTGTAGCTCTGTAATCTACATGTAAATCAGCAGCAGCCCCATGACCTGAAAAGCCTTCTGTGTGTCAGTAATACTGTATTATCTGAAAAGGACTGTCTTCAGCCAGGAGATGGGTAAAAAAATACATATTGATACAATTGTAGATATATTTTTCACAGTACAAATTCTTACTGGAAAATGGGAGTCTGACTCCTAGAGAATGTGGCTCAGACATCTATAGCCAGCACAAAAACTCATACAGGCTGCTCTCTCCCACCCTCTGTGTTCTCAATTAATGATTTTAAACAGAATATTGCGATTTAAAATAAAATATTCTCACCTCCCACAAGAATACACTCTTCTGTTTCCTTGTGTAAAGGTTAATGCTATTGAAGAATTTGTTCTATTTTAGAATCATAGAATGGTTTGGGTTGGAAGGGACCTTAAATATCATGTAGTTCCTACCCCATTGGTATGGGCAGGGACACCTTCCACTACACCTGGTTGCTCAAAGCACCTTCCAACCTGGCCATGAACACTTCCAGAGATGGATCATCCACAACATCTCTGGGCAACCTGTTCCAGTGTCTTGTCACCCTCACAGTAAATAATTTATTTCTAATGTCTAACCTAAATCTACCCTCTTTCAATTTAAAGCCATCCCCCCTTCTCCTATCACTACATGCCTTTGTAAAAAATTCCTCTCAACCTTTCTTTTAGGCTCCCTTTTTGTACCGGAAGGCTGCTATATGGTCTCCATGGAACTTTCTTTTCTCCAGGCTCCCAACTCCAACAACCCCAGCTCCCTCAGCCTGTCTTCATAGGAGAGGTGCTCCAGCCCTCTGGTCATCTTCCTGGCCCTTCTCTGGACTCACTCCAACAGGTCGATGTCTTTGTCATGTTGGGGGCTCCAGAGCTCTATGCAGTACTCCAGGTAGGGTCTTACAAGAGTGGAGCAGAGAGGGAGAATCACCTCCCTCAAATTGTTGGTCACACTATTTTTGATGCAGGTGGCTTTCTGGGCTGCAAGCACACATTGTCAGGTCATGCTGAACTTCTTGTCCACCAACACTCCCAAGTCTTTCTCCTTAGAGCTGCTCTCAATCCATTCTCTGCCCAGCCTGTATTTCTGCTTGGGATTGCCCAAGCAGACCCACACACAGGACCTTACACTTGGCCTTGCTGAACTTCATGAAGTTTGCATAGGCCCACCTCTCAAGCCTGTCAAGGTCCCTCTGGATGGCATCCCCTCTCTCCAGTGTGTCGACCATACTGCATAGCTTGGTGTCATTGGCAAACTTGCTGAGTACAGTTCCACTGTCCATGTCTCTGAAAAAGATGTTAAAGTGCCGGTCCCAGTACAGACAACTGAGGAATGTAGTTACCCAGGTCTTCCTTATTTTTTTTTTTCTTTTTTTTTTTTCTTTTTCTTTTTTTTTTTTTTAATGGGGGTAATGTTTCCCCTTCTCCAGCCAGTGGGAACTTCATAAGATTGCCACAGTTTCTCAAATATGTTGGATAGTGGCTTAGTTACTTCATACGCCAGTGCCCTCAGGACCTGTGGATGCATCTCATGAGATTCCATGCTCTTGTGTACCTTCAGGTTCCTTAGATGGTTTCGAGTCTTATCTTCTCCTAGAGTGGGCGGTTCTTCATTCTCCCCTTGCTGCCTTTACATTCTGCGGCTCAAGTGGTATGGCTGGAGCACTTGCTGTTCAAGACCGAGGCAAAAAGGTTGCATACTTCAGCCTTCCCCATATCCCAGGTAACCAGGTCTCCCATTTCCTTCTGGAGAGGGCTCACATTTTCCCTAGTTTTCCTTTTGTCACCATGTACCTATAGAAGCTTTACTCTTTGCCCTTGAGTTCTGTGGCCAGAGTTAATTCTATCGTGGCTTCAGCTTTCCTAACCTGATTGCCTGGCTGTTCAGACAATTCCTCTGTATTCCTCCCAGTCTACCTGTCCTTGCTTCCATCCTCTGAAGGTTTCTTTTTTGGTTTTGAGTTTGTCCAGGGGCTCCTTGTTCGTCCATGCAGGTCTCCTGGTGTTTTTGCCCGACTTCCTCTTCATTGGGACGCATTGCTCCTGAGCTTGGAGGAGTTGATGCTTGAATATCAACCCAATTTCTTGGGTCCTTGTTCACTTCAGGATTTATCCATGGTACTCTACAAAAACAGATCCCTGAAGACACCACAGCACATGCTCAAAACATTGTTGCTTTACTCTAATTTTGTCTATTTATCAAAACACAGCTAGTTTTGAGGGTTTGGGTGTATGGTTTTTATTTTTAATTTTTAAGACAGAGGCCAAGTTTTTCTTGGAATTTTATGAGCTTGACTGAACTGTACACTATGTTAGTTTCTTCCAGTGTATGTACTGCATTATCAAGAAAGTACAATTTACCTGTTGATAGAAAAAAGTATTTTTTCATTTTTCAGTAGGGAGTATTTTTATGAAATTATTTTTTCTTTACATTGCAGCTCTGCAGTTAGCAATCCTTTTACTGTGGAATAGCACTGACACATCCTTGTTACTCACCACAGGGGATATTCACAACTGTCTGCTTCAGGCATACAAATTAGGCATCTTTAGTTTCTTGGAATTTTCTTCCTGGTTGTGTTGACCTCATTTCACAGTCTACGAAAAGGAGCTTTGGCTTTTACCTTTGGTCCTTTGACTGGAGCTTACCTTAAACATCCCAGGCAAATGGTTTGAACGCCCATTCCTCCCAAGTGAGTTAATTAATGTTACTTGCTAATGAATGGTGTTCATCCTCAGTGAAGTTACACACTGTGCAAACAGCCATCTGTAAGCCACTTATGTCTTGGGGGTCTTATTACAGCCATTACACCACACCTTACTGCCATTGCTTTCACTGTTTTAAGGGGATCAGATGTTCCCACTGTGGATTTTCAACTCCAATAGCCCTTGCCTGTCAGCACAAAGGAGAACAGGAGAGGGCTTTTTGCTACAGAGACCTGCACCATGTACACCAGCCTGTCAGATCAAGTCCGCCCCTCACCCACCATGTGAAGAATTAGCAATGGTGTGACCCAGGATCATTTTATAAACAAATTGAGCTTTGCTTATCCAAGTATTGGAAATGTCTGAATGTTATTATTCTTTCTTGCTCCTTACTTTTTGAGGCAGGAGAAGGTTTTTTCAGTCTGCCTATATTCGTAAATGGTTCAAAAATTGTGTGGTAAGTGATCATACCAAAGTTAGTATGTTTTGGATAGGCACAAAAAGACTCTTTCCTTTTTAAATTGTTGTCCACTTCAGCTTGTGCTCAAACCAGCACTTTTTCTGATTTCGTCTAATTCTGCCTGCTCTTATTCCCCTTAACAGTGCCTACACTGGGCCAACTCAGGGAGAAGCAGCTGAGCTTCTGCACAGCCTGTAAATCCAGGCAACTAGTTCTGCATACCGGTTCATGACTGGCAGACACAGCTTCAAATACAGAGATGTCGCGTTAACAAACATGGTGAAGCAGTGTAGTTTTCATCCTGAGAAGAGACAAAACAAATCTGCTGCTCTATTCTTCCCTCTTCCTTTGCTCTGCTTTATAGGTCAGTATCGTAGGTGGTGTTCTGTGACCCAAATTCTTCTCTACATCTTCATATCATGGATCTGATGTGCTATAAGTGCAGTTTTTCCTCCCTAGTATTAATGAGTCTGAATGTATTTATACACAAAGATAAAAGCAAAAGAAAGTAAATTCTTCTAATCTTTCCTCACAGAAAAGTTGATACATTCCCTTACTTATTCTAAGATGTGAAAAATGTAAGTCCCTTATATGTGAGATTTCGTCTTTAGGACCTTTAATGAAAATTCCCAGATAACAATTATTTCCCAGACTATCTGAAAGGGTATTGCAAATCCAATTACATGCTTAAACTGCACTGAAATCAGTATGTATTTAAACCAAGGAATCTCCTATACCTCTTGCACTAAGAGAAAGCAAATGCCACTTTCTGGGTATCGCTAGAGTTAAATTTCTGTGAAACAAGATCAAATGAGATGAGATTGGAAACCATTTTAGGAGTTACCGATAAACTGCTATGATTTTAAATTTCATAATAGGTGAATTATAAATATGCGAGCAACATGTTTGACAACTTCTACCATAAGAGTCATGTATGAGTAACACTCAGTAACGCAGCTGCAGAAACTATACGCATATCTGAATATGAGTAATTTCTAAAAATCTGACTCAATTTCGTATGGATGTGACTAAGAGGTGGCCTAAGTACTGGAAAAAATAAGGCAAATTCAGCCCTTATAAATGTTCTGGGTGACAGGAATTAGACAGAACTGGTTAGTTTGAGTCATTGAGCTAATTACGAGAGGCTTCTGAGATACCTGATGTTTATAGTCTTAAAAATAAATCTTGTCTCCTTAGAAAACACAGTTCTGATATTAAGTCCTCCAATTCATTAAGCACTGAATGGCCTGGTTATATAAGGTATTGTAAGAGAAATTTTAAAAAGGAAAAACTTCAAAGAGAAATTATGCTAAAGCTACTGTATCTGTTTCCTTATTATGCAGTTGTCACCAGGAGAAAAGAACTGAAAGGTAGATTTTCCTTCGTAATTTTACATTTAAGAGTTTGAGGTCACCAAATGCAGCTTGAGATGGCCAGTGACAGCTGTAAGTACTTTACAAGTGAACTAATTTTAGAATATTTCAGGGCAAATCAGATTTATAAAAGAGTTCTGTCTTTTTTAAGGCAAAATCAGAGTCCTACCTTTCACTTTTCTAGATATGTATACATATACAGAGGGCGAGAGGGAGAGAGATCATATATTTATATACATAGACACAATTATGTATATATTAATGGTGGCGTATTTTAAATACATACATGCACATATATATATATATTTATATATATACACAGAGATACATAATTGGAGACACAAAAAGGGAGGCAAGAAAGATTCTATTCTGGTATTATAAGTCAATACAAACTTTCCATTAAAAGTTAGTTACAATAAACATTTTTCTAAAGGAAGTAGGGGGGGATTGGGGAAAAAAGATATCTCTGATTTTCTCTATCGTCTTTGTTTAGCAGAGACAGCATATTCTTAGGGATACAAGCTGGGGGTAATGCAGATCTATTGACATCTACAATTGTTATCCTTAGGGTTGCAAACTTAATTCCTATGTGCCTTTGCAGAAGAATCTAGTACAGAACATTATCACCGTCACCAGAGAAATGGTACTGTCAACAATTGCCCATGTGATCAGGCACTTATCTTTCAACATTCAGTTACCTTCTGCTTGTTAACCTTGTCAAGGAGGGGCATAGAGGAGAACACCAACCAAATGAAACCTGTGGTAATTACTGTAATTCGGAAAGAAATATATTCACTGAAGGCAGGCAGTTCCACCCTCACAATCAACCTTTCTGCAACTCAAGGAAAACACAAACATGGCCTGGCTCAGACAAATTAGGCATGAACAAATGTTGCACATTAAATGAGTTAAAGGACCTTGCTGAAAATTACAAGGACTGCTTAGGGAAGCAATGAATCCCATTAAGGCAGAAATAAGCTTAAAAGAAAGTGGGCTTTGCAGAGAAACTTGCATACATATTTACTGTACTTGCTTATCTTACCCAAGGCAATTCTGGGCACAACACTGCAAATGTATAAAGATGATAATAGTATAGTGTTCTTTGGGAGACATTCAGGGTGAGGAAAAAAAACACACAAAAAACCACCCAGAGATCACCAGCTCAATGCTGCAAAACTGCTACTTATAATAGCAATACCTGCTTTGTCTGTAGCACTTTCCATCTAATTCCAAGCACCTTATAAAAGGATTTAGAAAGATACAAAACAGTCAGATGATTTAGAAAACTAAGAAACATTTAAAGTTAACTTGTAAAAAAAGTAATCTTTGAGCAAACACACAGTCTTCAACATAAAAGCCACATTCTGTTTTCACTTGGCTTTCCCCAAAGTGCATTCCTGTTGCACAGCATATATAAACATACATAACCGAAGGAATTTTTCCTACATTACTGTATATCTTTTAGTTCATCAGTACTGCTAAATGGTCCTGTCTGAAAGATACATTCTGTTTTAATATGCATTAGCCTTTCCTCCCACTACATTTACGGGAGGACTAGTGGAGATTATTTTACTCTACACTGTAATGGGAATGGGTTTGCTCCATTTCCCCTTTTCCTCAGCTTTTATATGACTGCTATTTATGAAGAACAATGCTATGATAGGTTTTTTTCATCTTGGTCCTTGGTCCATTCTGAAAGAAAAACAAAAAGCAGGAACGCATTAAAACCTATGGGGCTTCCAGCATTTTTTTTGAAGGTGGAGTTAGCAGGCGATGGCAGAATGCCGTATGAATGTTTAAAATATGCATATTTGTAAATATGTTTTGAATACAAAGGTTAAAGAGAGGACAAGCTGAGCTAAGTCACAAAAGCATTATGAAAGAATGGTGGAAATACAGATCATAAGGTGTCATGTTCAGCATAAATCATATGGCATGTAATACATAATAAAGGTTAGTCACTGAAAGCTTTGTTGCAGCCTGTAACCTCTCTGCAATCAAGACAACAATAAACTCTACAAAGTGGGAACAATTTCCGTGAGGGTGAGGGTGTCCTCTCCCCCTCCTCTTTATTTTTAAATGCATGATGATCACATGCTAATTTTGTAGACCTGTTACTGTGAATGACAAATAACCACTTCCAAAAGGACATTATGGCTAACAGCTCTTTAGGGGTTGATTTTGTTCCCCATCATTAAAATCTCCATTCTGTACAGAATTAGGAAGTATAGTCTTGCCATAGTAGCTTGTTGTCCAAAGAATAAGTAGAGCATGTTGAATTAAGGGTGAGAAAATGCTGTCATGAAAGCTATCTGCACTGCACGGATTTGAAAAGGTAGTGAGGGAAGCTGCTGCCTGGAGAAGTGGAAAGATTTGGGAAGGGAAGAGGAGGGGGTCAGCGTGGCCAGCCCACACACTGCAAGGGCAGTTTTAAGGGTTATTCCACCTCTGAATTTACTCCAGGTTCACGGTTATGTCTACACTTTTTTTTGCTCCGTGCAGAGCTCACTTTGCTGGTGCTCTGGAAAGTTGTGTGCTTATGTCACCTTAGTGCTAAGCCTCATCTCGTAAGGCAGACTCGGTGCTCTGCTAACAGTGCCAGCAAGCCAGCAGCTTGAGCAGCACAAGATTGCATCTGCTCAGTACACCAGCAGAACCTGCCTGTGTCTGCTGAGAAATGACTTGTGATCGTGACCCCAGCCTTGGTGATTACACCCTTCTTTGAGCAGTATCCGGCACATCAGAGAAGGCATCTTGGAGCTGTTCAGCACTACACAGGTCCAGTCACTGGTGGATTACCCCTTTGACATGTTCCCTGCCTCTGAGGGATATCTAAGAAATAAAAGGAAGGAATAAAACTGACTGAGAAAATAAATACCAAAGCGGAAGAAAAGTGCAGTTAAATGTCGCCGCAGAGCTGAGACTTCAGGCCAGCAGGAGACAGTGTAAGCAAGTCTCAGGCAATGGAGGGTAGCATATTAGGGGATATGAAAGCACGTTAGGAGATATAATGTCTTGCTAGCTTTTCTTGAAAATCAAGTAGCAGACTACAGGAGACTGAAACAAGAATATCATCCCCAGAGATGTTTGAATGGCAAGGTTACAAAAGGTGGTGGAAACAGAAGATGTTCTGTGACTAAAACAAGACTGAAGGACTAGTCTCACAATATATATGGGTGATGAAGGTGCAGTTTATGACAGATCTGCAACAAAATATTGCTATTTTTTCCATTAACCCATGATGAAGCAATTAGAATTGGCAAGGGCGCCAAAGTCCCCCAGTCCAGCCTGAAGCTTGCAGAGGCTGAAAAATTATTTGACACTTTGGAAATGGAGGAGAGTTTGAAATAAAGCATGAAAAGCAGCCTTCAGCAGGTGGGTGCAGAGTGCTGAGAGGTATATTCTGCAGCATGCAATGGAAGCTAAGAAAGCCCCAACAGAAGCTAAAGAAGCAGCAAATTTCGATAGCATGCAGCTACGGTGCTGGGCATGGCTTTCGTGTTTGTCCAAGGAGGGGGACGAATACCTGTTTAAGTTATTAAATGAGAGTGCCTGAACTGAGCAGTGTTCAGTTGGTGTCTGGCCTATGCTGGTTTGATAGACTCCTTTCACAGCTGATGGCAGGAGAGCAATATCTGCAAGAGCAATCCAGCCCATGCATTTATTTCTGTTCTAGTTTGTCCTATACTGGCCTTTATCAAAAAATGCGTCCAAGAAATGAACCAATTACAACCTGAGTATCAAGCAGAAGTCTGGTTTTTTTCACAGCAGCTTAGGTCCAGCTTTTTGAAGTCAACATGCTTGGACAAGGACATGTGTTTCTGGATACTTAAAAAGTATACTAAAAGTACTGCTTGACTGATTTACATGGTTAATTTCCTAGTATCATTCATCTGAATGAAAGCAATGGCAATACTGCCATTACAATGTTACATTCTTCAAGTAAGGTGTAAACCCATCAGGGATTAGGCATCAGATACAACACTGAAATGGGAGCTAAGATGACACTATTTTATTAATTTGTTAATTCTCCAAGCTCCTTTTAAATTATAACAAACTTGAGTAGTTACTGTTCTGCTGTCTTTGCCAGAGTAACTTACTTGTAGAAGTGTCTTTCTAGGGTTAATTTTTATGAGAGTTTTTAAATCTCAGGCTTTTTTAAACAGACAAACAGGATTCAATCCAACATGTTTTTCTGAAGTTTTAAATTGCTGCAGCACAGGTCTAGTGACAACGTTGAAATACTTATGTGGCAGTGGATTTGTTGCACTATTTAAAATGAAAAGTAGAGCTGTCTAATGAAGTAAAAATGCAGTCAAATGTAGACCTTGTCAATCACATAGATTAACAAGGGTAGGAACAGTGCCTTCAAAATGCTGTAAGTAATCAAAAAGACAGGATTCTTTTGAATGTTCTACTGCTCAGGAAAAGCTGTTTTTCTCCTAGGAAAAAATATTTCATTAAAGATTCTCTCACCCAAGAACAGGAACTAGTACATCTTTTATTTGCATTATCTGTAGAGCTTGTCATATTTGTATCTGTACCTTAGGAGAATTCTCTCCTGCATTCAAATTGCCAAAAGTACTAGCTGGTGTTTTTCAGCTGACATCTGGTCAATAAAACACAGACAATAGGAAATGCATATTTATATAATAATAGGTAGTAGACCTGACAAGTTAGGGTCACTGACCACTGCACCAATTTCCCTTATGCTTTCGTTGCTACTACAGCACTGTTTCATGCATTCACCTGCATGAAGTCTCTCCAGAGTGACTCAGTACAATGTTGTTGCCAGTAGCTTTAGCTCTAAAATAGTACTCTTTGCATTCAGCTCGGCTTCAACAGTGACAGCCATCAGGGATTCTCTCCTTAACATACACTTATCTTCAGTGTTTCCTCTGTGAGGAAACAGACCTGTATGTTCACTGTCTGTATTTTCAATGCTTGATATGAAAGCTGCTGGTTACTTGAGACAGTACTTCTTTTTCTAGCTCCTGACACCCTGTTCCCACAGGAAGGGTGTAAACAATGAAGAATAATAAGAGGCCAAAACTAGAGGAGACTTCCACAGCTAAATTGAGAATGTGGAGCATACACTGCTAGGAAAAGGATGAGTGTCTGTTCACCTGATGAATTCATAAGGTCTCTAGAAGAAGTAATGTAATCCATTAAAAATAAACAAACAGACAGAAACAAACAAAAGAACAGATTTTTTTGTCTTGGCAAAGATTACCATGACAGAAAAAATGAGAAGGTAATAGTGGGAAGCTACTAGATTTTTGTATTAAAATAGGTATTCTTGAGAGTGGAAAAAAGGAACATTATCATCTTGAAACAGCTGGAGATGCTCAGGTACAAAACTGAAGAAAGCCATATTTATGTAAATAAATAGACATCAACAAATTACCTTAAAAAACAGTATTTTATGTATTTTCCCAAGATAGAATTCTTTGGTGCACAAGGATAACAAAAACTCCCTATAAAAGAACAAAAACCTGGTAGCATATGTGATTCCTGATCTTTTCCAAAATGTTAGACCCCAGGATGAAAATAAACACAGAAAATCTCTCCTCAAAAGATTTTTTTTTAATTAAAAAATGGATTAGAAAGCAAATCAAACTACAACCTCTAGCTATCTGTACTAATAATGCAGGAAACTTTCCTTGGGCAGGAAAATCTAAAGCTGTGGTAATGACAAAGGAAAGAATATATGCAACATTGCATTTCCCCCTCAACCTTGTTTGGAGAATTTCTGTGAGACCACATGCTTTTAAGAGTAACAGGCAGCTTATTTCCTGTAATATTTTAGGATATTACAGATGTTTTCAAGGAGGAAGAAACTGTTATCTCTGTAGAAAGCGAAGTGTTGTAAGAAACCTTATAAACCATAGGGTTTCTTTGTTGTCAAAGAAATCAATAATGTAGCAGTGTGTTTGGCTATCAGAAAAACAGCATTCATTCCTGTGATCTCTCATTTCTGTAAAATGAGCTGTTAAGGCTAAATTGTCTTGCATGAAGAAATTTAATTGACTGAGAACATCTCTTTTTTTACCATGGTAATACTTAGAATGTTTTCAGATTTCCTACAACACAGAACAACACAGGAACTATGATTACATTCTAAAAATAAAAATAATTAGTAACCAGGCTGATCGTCTCCCTTCCTGTCATCAATGACATAATCACAAAATTCATGTTTGAAAATATGACTTTTTGAAGCTGGTCAAGGTTTAATAAATCTTTGGGGAATTATTTTTTTTTACTTATATTGGTTTAATTATGATTTTATGTTTATGTAGTGTTGGATCATGGTATTGTCTAAGTTACTGGTGTTCTTAAGTCTGAATGACTTTCAATGGTATTTAGACTTTTGGGTCACTTCGCTTTTGAAATCCTTATGCCCATTAATTAACGACATTTGTTTAGTAACATGAATGCAACCTTGGAAGCTTTTTGTCCCACTAACATAAACTTCCTCACAGAAGTCAAATAGGTGCTACTTGAGGGATGATATCTACAATCTGGACATGCGATCTTTACAGCATCTGTTACTTGCAATTGCAGAAGAGAACTTAAAGAAAAAATTGTGTATAAGGCTTTTCTTTTTTTTCCCCCTGTTAATTCCCAAAGAGGATTTGCAGGGCTGCTGTTTCATGTTTACAGTATCATCAGTTTCCACAGGCAGTTACGCCTTATCCAAACAATCACCAAGATTATTAATATGCAGAGCAAACAATGAAAGACACAGTATGAATCTCTGTAAGAGTTCTTTGGAAATGACTGAATATTCAGAGTAAATATTTGATGGTTTGATAATTTGGTAACTAACTGTCAAGATACAAAAATGTATCCAGTAGGTCTGGATCACGAAAATAAATCACAAAAGAACTTTTCAGAGATTTCTGATGATAATGGCATTTGACCACCTGTGGGGTAGACCCTAATCAGCAATTAAAAGGTTAAATGATCCATGTCATCCTCCTGAAGTGTTTATTCATGCATTTTTCAAAGTCAGTTATGATTCATATGAAAAAGACCTGTTGTCCCTGTCTGGTTAATATTCATGTCAATAAACTTCAAGTTGCTTCACGACCTTGTTCGCTGCTGATCCTATGTCATGTCAAGGTTTTGACAGAAGATCAATGGTAAGTATGTTTTCACCTTGCAAACCCAGCTTTACTTGCTTTGTTCAGTGTTTGATCTGCTGCCTACATCTCTTGATATTTTTGATCATCTCTACAGGTCTTTTTTTCCCTACACCTTCTGTATCTGTAAGTATGTTCTAACCCTGTGATTAGTCAGGACCTTTTCACAAGCAAAAGCTCATTGTGGTTGTTGTTTTCTGTGCTTTTGATGTACCCAAAACTTGACAGAAAGGAAATAGATAAATAAAATTTGTTAAATAATCAGGTTAATATTTCTTTAGCCTTGGTCAAAAAAAAGTGAAATAAATATTACTCCACATCCATTTTAAAACAATATTTCCAAAGTCTTTTAGAGGTACAGTTGTAAAGGGACATGGTGAAAGCTTTATTAGTAGACTCAACCAAAGAAAATTTTTGGCATCCTTCAAAATCTAACAGCTACATGTGAAGCCCAAGATTGCGTGTATGTCTGCCAGTTCATATGCCTGAAATGTATGTATTCCATCAATCTTCAGATCTGTTGGCATTGATAGGCAAATGACAAAATGAACACTTTACACAAGTTTAAAATGGTAGGTTGCATCTTAATTTATTACACATATGTAATCCTATAATCAAGCATAAAGGTGTCTAAAGCATGTTTTCTCTACAGGAAATTTCCTTAAGAGATCCCTTGGTCTTCATAGGTTTGGTGTAAAGAGTTAGCAGTCCTAGCCTGCAGCATCTGAAGAAAATTACATCTTCCTTGTGAAAGTTCAGGTTCTGTTTGGGACTTAATGTTTGAAGCCAAGGATTAACTGCTAACATCTCTTTCAGCTCTTGAAAATGGAGTAGGGTTTTAGACATTCATCTGCATTTGATGGTTAAAGGGGAACATTTAAGTGGTGAGAACACAGGAATCATGTCATGAAACCTGTATGTTTGAGAAGGGCTGTAAAGAAAGCATGCTGACTGTTTCTGGTGAAATGAGCACAGAAATATGTCTATTTTGGCTCTTAGCAAAAAATAGCAGTGTAGGGAGATTAACTTTTCCATAATGCTTCAAAATGTTACTATAACTCTCCTAATGTGTATAAAGGCATTTCTAGTCACTGCCACCCAAAGTGATGGTGAGGGAGGGAGTAGAAGGAAGCAGAGGGACTAAAACTGTATTTTAAGTTTGCCCTATTCGGATGAGACCGCTAGGAGCCAGCACTCCAGTGCAATAAACACCTGTTGTTTATTACTTAAGTGATTTAAAATAAAGAGTTGTCCCTGAAAGGACAAACACTTTTAGAAAAAGCACTAAATAGAATGTTAAAATAAGAATAATAATTTTTTTTTTTTTAACTCCAGTGCCTGTAACTCTAAAACACAGTGCTTATAAGTCATCCAAACTGACTTTGTTGTGCTGACTGTATTCCACCTTTGGACCCTGGCAGTCAAGCCGGGTCTGGATCTTCAGAGTATGGATTAGCCCATGGGGAGGGAGTGGGTAAGGTCTTCCCTTGGGGACAGGCCATGAAATACATTAAAATTCAGCAGAAGGCATGGATTTCTGTTCCTGTGTAAGGGAATTTGGTTTCAGTGCCATAAACAAATAAACTATAGGGGAACCTGAAACAGAACAAGGTCTTAAAATAAAAAGATTAGTCAGGATGAGTTTGGGACAATGCTCTGGGTGATGCTGTTTGTGTTGAGAAAGGAATGTACTCCGAATAATTAGAAAAGATAAGGTGGGCACCTGAAGGAGATAAGGAGACCATCAAGTCAGGAAATCATTGGACAAAGAAAATTGAAAGGTCTACTCCACCTAGATCCCACCTATTGTGAATGGAATGACTGGGTGTCAAAATCAAATGAGTATGTATGTAAAGATGTTGTAACCTCTCACAAAAACTGTATAAAATACCTAACTTTTCACTGAAAACTTCGGAGCTGGTTTGTCTGGCGTGAATCGGCTAGCTCCCCAGTGTTGCACGAAATAAATACCTTTGCTGCTTAAAGACAGAATTCGTCTCTAAGCAGTTACTCTGCCATTTTGGCATCAAACCCAGTTTTGAATCAGTCAGGATTTTGTTGCCCAGAAAGCAGGAGGGCTACACTTCCTCTTTTTCTCCAGTTGTAGTACGGTGCCATTAGCCATGCATGATCTCTGCAAAATCAATGAAGCTTCACTAATTTGCATGAGCTGAGAATCTGGGCTGCCTGTTTGTGGTGCAGAAGGGAACAATGCAGTTTACAGGTGCTTGTCTTTACTATGGAAGACCATCTTGCACAGTTAGTTCAGCTAAAACATCTTACAGTATCTGAGCTTTTCTTGTCAGTTAAGGTTTCTCCCAAAATAGGTAGCATCTTTTATTATTCCCATGTAAGAGTCAGTCTAAAGAGAACAATATTGTCTCAACATTGCCAACGGAGACCTGGAGATGGAATGTGGTCCTCATGGACACCAAGACCCAAAGACCCTGGGAAAGAGAACTGCACGGTACAAGGAGTACTATGCTGCTCCCTGCAACCTGGGACTGAAAGGAACAACTACACCCTGGGAAGGAGAACTGCACGGTACAAGGAGTACTATGCTGCTCCCTGCCACCTAGGATTGAATAAGGCAGCATAACAGCTGTCCAGAAGATGGATCACAACTGTGGTCATAACAACAAACCAGAAAACAATACAAGAATACGCCTCCTGGTCTGAAGCTACCCACCACTGGAGCAAGATAACCTGGCTCGAGAGGGTGGAGACTGGCGGAAGTCCATGGACCAGAGAAGGAGCAAGGTGTGTTGCTTGGCATAAAAAGATGCCTTCTTAGCAACTGAACTTTGGAGATCTTCCCCACCAAGGATCACGACGATCGGAAGGACTGGCGGGATGCTGCCTGGACCTGGGACCATAGGGACGCCTTGGACCCGTGGTGGTAGCTATAATCCTCTTTCCTTTTCTTTTTACTTTACCTTTTATTCAGTTTCTGTCTTTCTACCTATTGCATGCCGCTTTACAGGCAAACAATGAAACTGTGCTGTTTGATTGAAGCATAACCCCTTGGCGTGGTCGCCTTGATTTTTGCGCTTTGAGATCATAGTTAACGAACCATCATGAGTCCACTGAGTGGACTGTGACATCCCAAAAGCCATTTTCCTAAAAAGTCCATTGAATTCTTCTATCTCTTATCCAAGGAAGATAGTAATTTTCAAGACACAACACAAAAAGAAATGAGCATGCAACATTTTTATACTGAATTACTTGCACTTGGCAGAGCTAAAGACATATACCCCAATTTCTAACTAAGGAAAGGTTACCAGCTATTCTGGTGTGTATACAAATATACATCTGTGTATATACACAAATACATAATGTTTGGAGCAAGGTATATATTTCATATTTATTTCTTCACCCTCGTTACCCTGTTTTATGAGTATAAAATCTGGAACTCTCTTTTTCTCACACTGATTCTTTAACCATGAAATTTATATTTTTCTCTTTGCTGTTTCTAATGGATTTCTAATGGAAGTAATTTTTAATGTTTTTTTGCTTCTATAGAACTGAAATTCTGAATTTAGATATTTACCTATTGATTAATTTCTATATACAACGTCTTCTTTTCACATGGCTCTGGTATTACATAAATCAGCACCTGAATTTTTTTGAAGACTCTTGAGTTTAGCCATAATCCCAGTAAACCTACCATAAAATATAGGTGCCATTAAAACCACAAAGTGCTTGCTAACAGTGTGTATTTTCGCACGATTTTATGAAAGAATGCCAGAAGAGTTGGGGTTTTTTTATGCATTACCCATGCTTTCTACTTTTCCTTTCCTTATCGACCCATACTATAATGCAAATCAATGATGACTATTTAGGGTAGATTTAGTAGAATTAATCTTAACAGCTACTTTATTTATACACAATTAGTTTAAATGGAGAAGAAAATTAGGTAGGCTAAATAAATATGGGAATATTTTCCAGTCCATTTACTTGTGAGTCTCCTCCCTAGGGTACTTCAATGAGGACAATGCCTATCTCATTGTTATGGCTATTGATCTTCTGGATTTTTCTCTTTCCATCTCTACTATTGATGACATTCTGCCTTGAGTGGTTGGAAGAACCCCAGCCAAAATGGGTTGTCCTGATAAAGCTTTAATATTACGTTTTTAGTTAAGTATGCAGTAAGTATAGGAGACAGGTGAAATGTCTTGTCATTTCTCTTGTTTGAGGCTCCCTTTGAAACTTTTCTGTCAGTTTACAGTATCTTGTGAACTTGGCCAAGTATTAGTTTGATTAATGGGTCATTATCCAGATGAGCACCCACCATCAACAGCAGAGACATAACTTATCTTCCCATAAGGCTGTAGGGAAGGTAGATTTAAATAGTAATAGAAGTTGCTGTAGCTCATCATTACTCCTAAACTTGTGGTATACCATAGTAAACCAGCATGCAGTCCATCTTAAAATACATTCCCAACAAAACTTGGCTCACCTTTTCAGCCCATCACTGGATTTTTCCTATATCACAAGTCAAAAAGTTCGTATTTTTTTAGCAGAAATCAAAAACATTTTCTATTTAAAAAAGTCACTTTTAAAAATTAAAACTTGTGAGAAGCAGTTTACATTAATTAATTAATATTTTATTTTGTGAGGAAGCTTAAAAGTCCTGGAACTTTTGAAACTTTTTCAAGTTTTGTAGGTGAATTATTCTGGTTTTGTTGAACAAATAAAAATTTTGTTTGGAAATTTAATTGTACTAACAAAATTAAATACAAGCTGACATAAAAATTAAATCTTTGGTTTATTATAAATTAACTTTTTCTCTGCTTTCTCAAGTTGTAAGTGGTTTCAGTTTTGGTCTTAGATTCAGATTCAGAGCAGAAAACATTTTTAATATTGCAAAAACATTCTGGATTTGAAAGAGTAATTTTCTAGCTCTACATCTTGTCCATTGAAGCCTTAAGATAGGTATAGACTTCAGGTGAACTGGGACAGAAAAATTACCTCACTTTTCCCAGTCTCAGGTGCCACCAAATTTATGATGTAGGGTTTCTGCTAATGTAGCCTAAACATCAGAAGTACAAAGGATGCTTTTCACTGTTTGTTAGGGGGTAAGGGGGATGAGGGGGATGAGGAGTGAGGACTAATCATATCCATGGGTTTGGTTTGGATCTGCTCTTGCCCCTGCATACCAGAAAGATGTGGTGGATTGACCTTGGCTGGATTCCAGGTGGCCACCAAGCTGCTCTATCACTCCCCTCCTCAGCAGAACAGGTTGGGAGAATATAAAATGAGAAAAAAATGTATGGGTCAAGATAAATGCAGTTTAATGAAGCGATAGTAAAAGTCACTCACACGGAAGCAAAGGAAAACAAAAAACATTATTCTCTGCTTCCCATCAGCAGGTGATGTTCAGACACTTCCTGGGAAGCAGACCTTCAGTATGTGTAGCAGTTACTCCAGAAAATAATCATAAAAAATGAATGCCTCACCCTTCCTCCTCCTTTCTCTTGGCTTTTTTATCTTAGTAGACATCATATGGTATGGAATATTCCATCGGTCACTTTGGGTCAGCTGTCCTGGCTGTGTCCCCTCCCAAGCTCTTGCCCACCCCCAGCCTACTGGTGAGAGGCAGGGGCAGGTTGGAGAGGCAGCCTTGATGCCCTGTGAGCTCTGCCCAGCAGCAGTCAGGGCACTGGTGTGTTATCACCACCTTTCCAGCCACCAGTACAAGCACAGTGCTGGGAGGGCTGCTGGGGGGCTCAGCCAGACCCAATATGAGACAAACTACTTGTGCTGCTCACTATGTTTCTGAGTTTCAGAAAAAGCTGTCTGAAAAGTCTGTGTTTATAGCACAACCCAGTGCACAAGGATATCCTTTCAGTGAAATTAATCGCCTGAAGTGAGCAGGGTTAAGAAAGACACAATTATTTTACCAATGAAATAATGCAGGACTATAAGAAATATGAATATGTGAATTGAGCAGTATGCATTTCTAGAATGCCAACACATTTCTGTGAAACAAATGGACAACCATATTTGTTAACAGTTAACTAAAAATAAAGTTCAGAAAAGAAACCTAAAGTTTTTCAGTCAAGGTTTTGATGAAAATGGTAACATTGTAAAGACACCACCTAGAGTTCATGAGTTACCCAACACAGAAAGACGACTGACTGCTAAGACCAGTAATCACACAGTGAAGACCACATAACACCCCCTGTATTCAAAAATAGTCCAACTACCAAAAGATGTAGAGAAAAGATCCTCTATATAAACATTATAAAAAGCTTTGAAAGTTCTGCTAATTATATCAGCTTCATGGCAACCAAAGGAAATGAGCTGAACAGCTTTCTATTTCTGTTGGCTTGTTTTAAACTTTCACCAAAAAATTTTATCTGGAATTAAAAACAATTGAGTTGGATGTTACAGAAGAAAACAAGAAGATACTTACATTCTTGAACTGCATTTTGAAGTTATAACCTTTTTGAGTTGAGCAGAGTTTTACTGATGTATTAAAAAGAAACAATTAAATAGACTATCAGATAAATTTTACTCATTAGTAACAGTTTTTGAAATACTGAACTAGAGTGATCAAGGATAAAACTATTATCTATATCTAAATTATCATTTTAAGTGTTTTAAAAATAGATGGTTTTTAAAAACTAAACATGAGTAAGTAGCTATTAATTTTTTTATCTTTTTAGCCTTTAAAAGCCTTAGCTAAAATTATTTAGCTTGGAAATTTAAGGACGTAAAGGAAAGAAGGCCTGGATTTAGAATTGCTCATGTCACTGCCTTGCTTGTGGTGTCTCTTTCTTATGCACTGAAGGTGGTAATGTCTTACAGGAAATTTGGCTAATCATTCAGTTAAAAGCATAATATATGCACACAGGATCTTGGAAGGCTAAGTCACATTCTCACTTGCATTACTCCTTGCAAAAACCCTAATTCCTAAGGTGTCCTGGGGAAAAAAGGTAAAAATCCCAATTTGTTCTAAGGTAATGTTATCTAGCCTCAGCAATATCTGAATCCCTCAGCTTTCACCATTGTGTATGTCATGGTTTAACCCTGGCCAGCAACCCAGCACCACACAGCTGCTCACTCACTCCCCCCTCACCCAGAGGGATGGGGAGGAGAATCGGAAAGGAATTTAAAACTCGAGGGTTGAGAGAGAAACAATTTAATAGGTAAAGCAAAAGCCGCACATGCAAGCAAAGCAAAACAAGGAATTCATTCACCACCTCCCATGGGCAGGCAGGTGTTCAGCCATCTCCAGGAAAGCCGGGCTCCATCATGCATAGCGCTTTCTCAGGAAGGCAAACACCATAATGCTGGAGGTTCCCCCTTTCCTTCTTATTCCCCCAGTTTATACACTCATCATGATGCCATATGGTATGGAATATCCCTTTGGCTAGTTTGGGTCACCTGTCCTGGCTGTGTCCTCTCCCAGTTTCCCATGCCCCTCCAGCCCTCTTGCTGGCAGGGCCCAAGAAACCGAAAAGTCCTTGATTTAGTACAAACATGATCCAGCAACAAAAGAAAACATCAGTGTGCTGTCAACATTGTTTTCACACCAAATCCAAAACACAGCACTGCACCAGCTACTAAGAAGAAAACCAACTCTATCCCAGCTGAAACCAGCACAGGCTTCCCTCACTTGGCTCATGGTTTGCAAAACAAGTAGGTGAGGTGGCTTAACCAACCTTCTCTCCCTTTCCATCCTTCAGTCAGCTACTACAGTAGCCATTTAGTTTTTTCCCCAGTGAAAACACAGATTTGCAAAACAAAGTATTGTACTAGCAAGCAGTCTGATCCAACCACTTTCTAACGTTGACCTCCTAGAGCATGGAAAGGTGAATCACTACCCTCTAGTTACATATCTTGTAACAACTAGAAGAGTGACTCCTGTAGTGGCATGAACCCAACCTTCAACCTGTTAAGTTACTGTTGAATTAATACTGTAACTAAATGGCTACCAATGTAAGACACAAACCTCTGTTCTTGATGAAATGGTAAGTTGACTATATCTATTAGGTCCTTGTCATGACATTTTGTTCTACCCTCTACTTTTGTTCTTTTTTATAGAAAAAAGCATAAAGCAGTTTTTCATTAAGTTTTGGGAGGAGATAAATTTAGGGCAGAAATGTTTATTTTTGTAACATTTGTAGCTGATGTGATATTGTTGCCTATTGAGTTTTCAATACAGTCCATATGATAAGGAAGGGTATAATGATAGTAAAACTGTGTCATATGGAATAAATATTTAAGAGAGAAACTTATTGATTCTATATATTGTTTCAGTTTTGAATTTCAATATTTCAAAAGAAGTCTGTTTTTCCTATCAACTCTTTTCACTAAGGGAGATACAGAAGAGCTTATCCTCACCTAACATGACCAGAAAGGAAATTACTGCAGATCAAGGACCACCGTTGGATATTAATTTTGCAATGAATATTTGGATTCTTGCAAGGACAAGAATTGGATAACTTGCAAGGACAAGAACAACCTACTAGCATTCAGAAAATGATAGTGAGTCCAGAAATCACTTAAGGTCTAATCCTGTACTATTAAAGTCATTGCTTCTACTGACATTAATGTTGCAAGATAAACAGTCTTGATACAACTTTCACTGTACAGAGCCCATGTTTATAGGCATCACTTATATTTAAACCAGAGGAGCTGTATTTATTTTCTTTCAATTCTCGTATATGTGACCAAATTTCGATAGTAATATACCTTTTGAATCTTACTGGTTTGATCACCAAAGTTTTAAAAGTCCAGCAATACTTTGGGAAAACCATATTAATGCCATTACACTTGGAAAGCACACATAAAATGTTTTAAATATCAATGTATGTGACAAACATGTCAATTAAACCATCTTGGTTTTAAAACACAGTTACATATCAAAAGAAGACTCTTTGAAAATCTAGTATAACTATTTTGCTATGGTGTAGATATAAAAACTAGAAATGTCTTATGGCTATTTTACAGTAAGGTTGGCCAAAGTAATTTCTAAGAAGAGCAGTGAAAATCACATTAGTGCATGTTCTGTGAAAAATGAAACCACTGGATCTGCTTCATATTTTTAATGCTTTCCACAGAAAGAAAATATATAGTGATTTTTTTTTTCCACTTTCCTCAAGTGAAAAATAGTCACTGGTGTGAAAATGCCAACTGTTCTCTGCAGAATTAATGACTTTTCACATGGAGAAGAAGAGTGAAAATAAGTGATTCTTCCAGCAGGGCACTGGAAATAGAGGATAGCTATTACTTGCTATGTTAAGTTATATGACATTTTGTCCAGAAATGGATCTACTGAAAAAGGAAATTTATTGAAATATAATACATTACACAGATTTACATGCTCTTCTGAACGCTTATTAAAGATAATGCCTGAAAAACAGCAATGGTGAGATCTGCAGCTCCTGCACTCTTGGTGAAGATAATTTGCTTGTTTCAGTTTTTCTTTAGTTACTTGCTTGGTTTTCCCCTAACCCCTATCCCTGAAACACAGGTATAGAGTATCTCAGGATGATCAGAGAATGCTGCATTACATTAACTGCTTGTTCTTCTAGTTAATTCTAAAACACTGAGGTTCTTCATTAAAAAAACAGCAAGAAAAAAAGGATAAACTACCAAGGTACTTTCCAACAAGCTTTTCTTGTAGTTGCCACGGAGATGCTGCACAAACATAAATGGGGTTTTGATTGAGTGGGTAGAAGGCCTGTACAATTGCAAACAGGAAAAGAAGTTCATTGTATTAGAGGTTAATTTTGACGTGGTCATTTATAATGTAACTCTTTGTACAGAAGGCATTAAACCAAGTCGTAGACATGGCAACAAATACCATCCATTTTGTAAATCAGGGCAAATAATAAAATACGATTTGGAAATTATCTTTAAATGCTTCAAAAAGTGATTAACCTTGCAAAGAAAAGACTGTAGCAAACCATTTCTAATCCAAATTGTTTAGTTCTGCATTACAGACATGTGCTTTATACCTGTAGCTCTCAGCCTGTGATTCATGCAGAGCCACATTGTTTTGTCCAGGCTAATCCCCTTTGACTGAAAGTAAAATGTAAAAATATAAAAAAAAAAAAAAGGAAAAGAGAAAGGAATAATTTTAGCTTTTACTTTAATCTCTTTGCTCTCTTTCACTAGTGTATGAGAACAGCAAGGAGACATAAGAAGAAACGACCTCCTGACTGCCAGACCAGTATAGAAATAAAGTTAGTTATTCTCAGCCTTACTTTTTTTTTTTTTTTCAAAGATCTCTCTGCTTCTCCATGTGCTTTCATTCATTATTTTTTTCCATTGGACAATACTATGTTATGGTTAGTTGCCTCTGAATAGCAGAAAACTATTAAAAGCACCAAGTATTTAAAACCCAGATAGCATCAGAAATAATGCTACCTTCTGTCTGTCTTCTTGCTGTCACTTTTTAACTGGTAATTCAGAGTGGTACCTTGATTAAATCTTACCTAAATATCCTCTATATTCCTTTTAAACTCTCTACACTTCCACCCAGGGCAATTTCTTTGCCTTCTTTACTCTGACATTGTTCAGAAAGCACAGAGGCCAGGACTTGTTATCGTCTTCCTCCTTCATGTCCATGTTCTCACCGATTGTCATACTGTAAAATTAATTTATGCATACCACAGCAAACAATGCCAACTGGTTTGGATAAGAACTTTTAAAGAGGCAGGTCAGGGTATTTTCTTGTATGTTGCCCAAAGATATATGTATATATGTATAATATAAGCTATATATATAATCTTTACAAATATATCTAAATATATAAATTATAAGTTCAGATGATCAAATATCATTATTTATTTTTTAATTAATGAAAGAAATATCTTTTGGGGTTATTTAGTAGACCCAGATCATAACCCCTGTGCCCACTTTATATCTTAAGAACCTAGCACAGATTGCTATCAATTCTGATTAGACTGTCTTGATATTATTGCAGCATAAAATTATTCACCTTGTAACCAATAATATTTGTTCCTGAATGTAGAGGAATTATAGAGGACTGTATGAAAATTTTATTTGGGAAAAAGTTGTGATGATTGTTAAATACATAAGGCATGAAACATTAAGAAGAAGAAAGGAGTTGAGGGACAAGTTGTCCATACTGTAAGAAAAGTTTATTTGTAAAAAGGTTGTGATGATTGTTAAAAACATAAGGTAAGAAATTATAAAAGAAAGAAAAAAAAGAAAAAAAAAAGGGGAATTGTAGAGGAATGAAGCTGGGTTAATTAACAGTGATAAAATACAGCTGTGGGCTGGCTTCAGGGGCGGTGTGTTGGTTGATGTGGATAAGGTGCAGCTGTGGCTGGTTCCTGCGAAGTAGTTAAATAGCTCCAAGGGGAGCAGCCAGTAAAAAGAGACCTGGAAAGGAAGTGAGTGAGTGAGTGAGTGAGTGAGTGAGTGAGTGAGTGAGTGAGTGAGTGAGTGAGTGAGTGAGTGAGTGAGTGAGTGAGTGAGTGAGTGAGTGAGTGAGTGAGTGAGTGAGTGCTCATGTGCACCCTGGCTGAGGACAAATAAGGAGAAGGCAGCAGGGGTGAGAAGCAGAGAGACTGGCCTGAATAGTATGAAGAAACAGCATGAGCGGTAGATGGATATTTGGGACCTTGTGGGGTATTGGTGGCTGTGCTGGGGCAAGGCGCAGGAACTACTTACTGAAGTCAACTTGGTATGTGATGGTAAAAGATCTTGTTGCAGCTGGCTATTTTTGAGAGTGCTGTGACATCTGAGCTAAATATCTATTTTATTGTTGCTATGTAACTGGAGAATTCTATATCTAATTTCATACCTTGCCATTCTTTGAGACATATAATCTTTCTGGAAGCAAAGAAAAAGACAGACACGGTCTTCCTATTAGTAAATATGATGTGAAAAATGACTTGGTTATTCCTTCATGCTACAAACAATAGAAAATGTTCATTTCTTCAGTTCAACTGAATATCAAGGTGAAAAAGCTCTGGGTTTTTTTTTCCTCTAGGTGTCAAGATAACTTTTTCTCTTCTCCTGGGAAACTAGAAAAAAGAAATGCAGGGGAAGATCTAGCTCAATAGAGTTCACCATATTGCCTCCAAAACTAGGAACTTAAGGTATCAGTCATACCATAGTGGAGTATCCCCTGGAATACTGAAATCTAATGAAGTGTAACCAAAGCAGAGACTGTGCCTATGGGCATTCTGACCTGTCTCACCTGTTTCTAGGCTGTATTTGGGAAGGGGAAAGCAGGCATTATAAATAACTCTGGGATTGGTTTACCAGCTGATCTGGTCTGAGCAACAATTTTGTTCTATCTAAACTCTCTTTTTTATTCTTTTGGCCTTCTTACACCACATAAGATCCACAGGGCTACAGTGCTAAATACAAATAAATTTTGCAGGATGAATTTTGTGGTGAATGAGCCTTTTTCTTTTTCCCCCCTCTCTCTTGCTTGGAGATATTATTTATAGGAAAATGGTTGTACTTTACTAAATGTGAAACTACCTGTCTTACATAAACAATATCTGAATGACAGCCCCAGCATCTGGGAAACTGGTAAGCAAGTGTCAGAAATCAGGTTGTACAGTAAATTTGTTCTGATGTGGAACAAGTTGAGCCTTGGAAATCTAGACAGTCACTTAAATTTAACAGCACTGTGCTCTTCCTTTGACAGTAATAGTTGCAAAAAGATATCATGGTTTTACACCATATAATAATGCAATGGCTTCCCCCAAAAGTTGATTACATAGTTAAGGGAACATGCACAGCATACAGATGACCACTTATGATACAGGGCATTGAACTCTTTCATAAAACTCACACATTCATGCTATCACCAATATGTGGTATTAATCAACAGAAAAAAAAACCTTATTCAAAAAGATCTTCAAATGGTGCAATTTCATGACTGAGGTAAAAAAGAAAAATTTCAGCCTCTGTTGCTATAATTAAAGAAAGAGTTGTCTGACCCTTACTACAGTCTGTGTCCGCTCAAATTAAGAGGACTATACATGCCAGAGACAGCTTTTTATAACGGTTTCCTGTGTTATTTCAGCTAAGGTGGCAACTTTAGAAAATAAATCTTTTGCTAACTGAAGACAAGGATCACCATTTTTTTATTGATAGCAGGCAGCTGGAAATGCAGAATGTATACTATATCGTGTTATACAATTGAACAAAACGAGAACAGAGTTTCTCAGCTGGCAGAAATCTTAAACCTCAATGCAAATGGATAAAAGGCAACTGGTGGAAAAGGGAGGGTGGAGGTTTTAGGCCAGAAAAGATCAGTGTTACACAGTAGTAGCAGATACAAAAAAAAAATGAGCCCTGTTTAGAGAATATATATGCAGAACTGCATGCAGAGATAAGCGTATCTCCATCAGCAGCAAGATAAGCAGGTTCATTTCCCAGCAGAGTCCCCCAGACTAGCAGAATTTCCTAGGACTAATTGGATATTAACTCTCACTGCAGCTTGCATTATATGCATAAATACAAATGCAAGTGCCTGCATATACACACAGTTTTGTATGTATGAGAGCACACATACGGATACATGGCTGAGAAAACAAAAGCAGTCTCCACTTGTTCCTGTTACTTAACTTCCTCTGTTTCTGCACAAACAACATCTTGAGAGCCTTGGAGGAAAAGTAATAATTCATATTTTCATTACCATGTCTTGTTCAGTGGCCACTAAGGTCTGGAAGAATCAATGCCAACCTGCTTTTCATTGCAAAGCTGTAGTGGAGAGGTGGGACTCCTCTCCTCGGCTACAGCAAAACACAGACCCCATACGGAAAACATGCCTGGTGCAGCATGCTGGTCAGAGCTTATCTTCAGAATATTGAAAAAAATTTGTGGCCATATTCTGGAAGCAACAGCAGAAATATTTTGGTATTACTACACAGATTTTAATCCTTTTCTTTAAAAGACTTCTGGCACAGAAAGAAAACAGGTTTCATATTCAGATCAGGAAGCCAGTCTGTTAACTGGGGGAAATGGGACTTGCAGTGTAAGTCCTGTCACTTGCTTACTACACCAGTAAGTTCTGAGGATGCTAAGAAAAAACATCATTTGAACATTCATCAGGAATGAACAGCATCATTGAATCATGTAGCTCTGTAGAGGATTTAAAAGCTGTATGTATTGGTTTTAAAAGCCAGCTTTCAGACAGAGCAAATCAAGGCAAAGCTCAAACTGTTCCTTCCACTCCAGTTCAGCTCATTATGAATTTTTGTCTTGCAGACCCAATTCATACTTTGCTATAGATTCCTGTATGAATAACTTTTATATTCTTGAATTTTTTGAGATGATACATTATCTCAAACTCTGATTTTTCAAGCTTGTATGTTTTTTATTTTACTATTGAGGCCAAATCTAATGCAAACCATCATGCTCCATTAATCTCAGTTAAAATATATTGATTTTCATCAGCAGACCACCAAGCCAAAAGCATAGTGACAAAATTTATGTATTAGCACCTTAATAACAAATGTAATAGAAAGATGTATATCAGGTGATAAATATTATGTGACACAGAATGAAGGTTAGAGGGTCTTTGCTGGAGAAGGTTGAAATCCAGTGAGAGTGTGAGATGTCAGCCTGAACAACTATTTCCCACCCAGTATGAATTTCAAGAGACATAAATGGAAATGAGAAAGAAGCTAACTTCCGACAGATGTTAGCAAGACTTTTTTCACTTAGCACATAATAAACATATGGAATGGCCTATCAGGCACTATTGCTGAGGCAAAACACAAGGATCATTCAAGAAACAATTAGATGCTGTTCTAAAGAAATGGAATACTTAACATGGATGAGCCCTGATGGGCTAATAGTCCTGATGGGTAAACCTCTCCAGCTAAAACATTTTATTCCCTTATACTCATTCAAATGCAAATATCACTTCAGCAGCATCTATCTGCTTCTTGGCTTGGTGGAGGTAGTTTCATTCCCTCTTCACTAAAAAAAACAAAAAAACAAAAAACCCAAAAAAACCAAACAAAACCTTTGTTGTGCAGTTTGAACAATAGAAAAGCAATGTCTGCAGCACATAGCCTTCCCCTCTCCTTTCGCTCACATAGAACTGCCTTATAGAAGCACAGGAGATATGAGATGGCAGCAATTGAGTTGTGTTTTCATACGGTATGATCTGTTCCGATATCTGAAGAAAGGCTAGCTGTCTCAGAGAAAGTCACACAAAGCAGCTTATATCAGAAAAGCTGATTCTGAACACTGCCCTCAAAATTAGATGATGAAACACCTGCTCATGCTTTCTATTTCTTTCCAAATGCCTGATATCTGTTTCTCAGTAGCAAGGAAAGCAGCTTATCAGAGCACTTCTTACAGGACCATATGGAGACCACAGGTTTCTCAGCTGAATTATTCATCATGCTGGTGCTCCTGAAGAAGATTTAAGATCCATTCTTTCACTGATTTTCTTTTTTTGGTCTAAATGTAGAGTGACACCACATAATAGGTTTTGTCTTAGTTTTGCTGCATGCTTTCTGTCAGAGATGAGAAACCCAAAATGTCCAGCCAAATACCTCATTTCTATGCTTTAAACAAAACATTACTTTGTTATTGGAAAGATTTCAGTTTCGAAAAGATCTCAAATTCTCCTTGCAAAGGGTTCATAAGCCTAAAAAAGCAATAAAAAACATCACTCAACCCTCTCTTCTCAAACCCGATTATTTCAGGTTGAACAAGTTATTTCCTATCTTTTTAGAGCTACTGTTGAACCAAAAAAAAAAAAAAAAAAAAAAAAGATCTCAGCATTCCTCTAGTTGAAAGCAGCATGAAGTAACAAGCATTTGCAGTTTCAAAGACATTGCTACAGGTATGTTGCTGTTGCAGTGAGATACCTGCTCAGGATCATCAGGATAGCTAGGTGGTGTACCTTGTACCCTCTCTTGAGTGAGTGGTGGACTCTTCATCTACTAAAGATAACCATAATGCCAATTCAGAAATGATAAGTGTTCTGAAATACAAAAAATGTTTTCATTCTGGAAACAGTTACACAGATGGATGCTAAAATGAAAACAGAACAAAACAGCTGGTCAAATCCTTGTTACAACAAAAGGTCAGAAGAAGATAACAGTAAACTTCAGTTTCCACAGCCTTTTCTTCTACAATAGAGATTACGTTCACACATGTACTTTTGGTTAAAACCAACCCAGACCAGCCCTCCATTCCACCCCAATATGGTCCCAGTTGTAAGTTGCTCTTACTGTTCTGCTTAATAACTTGTAAGCGCTCAGTGAAATGGAAAATCTTAAAGCAAACAGATAACAGTGCATTCTCTCTCACTAGAAGTATCCAGTCTTCATAGAGATATCTGCTGGCTAATCAGAATTAAAAATGTTTCTGTCATTTCAAAAAGGTTTTAATTTCAATCATGATTTATTTTTAAATGTATATTTAAAATGAAAGCAAGTATTTTAAAAAAATGTTCTAGTACTGAATATGCTCTTTGTAACAGAGGCACAGAAGGGAATTTATTGACAGGTGAAATATTCACAGAGGACAGAGAACAGTGCACCTAATAATTTTGTCCTTGGAGTCAGACAGTAGCAACCTAGTTTTCATATAACAGTGGAGTACATTTGTAATGAGTATGTGCCATATTTTATTTCCTTATGAAAGGAAGCAAATATGTTTTGGTATTAGCTTTTGTTCCTTTTTCTATCCTTGCTTCCCATTCGTCTTTCCCCACTATTGTCAATAGTATTTCTGATTGATAAGAATGAGAATGAAGCTTTAAAAAACCAAGGTAAAAGCAATATTTGAAAATTATGTGAATTACAGTACCATTTTCACTTCCACATGTTAAATAAGTAAAAAAAGAAAAAATACAAGTACTAACAATCTTTGTGTATTTATTTTTTTTTGCCATGAGAAGATCACCAGCTGATTAAAAAAAACCAAACCACCTTCCCCCATGTTGTAGTACTGCACAGCTGAGCATATGACAGAATGGTGAGCTAGGACTGATTAAATAATATTTCTTTTTGAAGCATTTGTCTGTTACACAAATCAGCAGCAGGTCTTACTTCAAGGAGCATTTTCTGTGGAAGAACTGTATGCTCTGTGTTCTGAGCCTCACTGATTGCAAAAGAGGTCACAAAACTGTAGCTTGAACCTGGCTGGAAAGTAATATAATAAATCTGACACTTTTCTTAGTTAAATTTTACAGCTTGTGAGCTTCCACCTTGAAGGTAAGATATTGCTTTGCTGTAGGTTTACAAACTCTGGTATTGGTTTGTTTTAGTACAGGCTCATAATACTCATATATTAACACCCTACAACTGTTAGCATGTATTTAGCTTGTAAAAATATTAGAGGGAAAGTGCCTATAATAGAAAAATATTTAATTTTATACCTAAACAGTGAAGTGAGAAAGACCTGTTCCAGTGAGAAAGACATGAATAATTAGGCTACCTTTGTAGAAATTAAGAGAAACATAATCAAGCAAAGTAATATTTTGAGTACAACTTTCCAGCATACCAGATATGGGGGTTTGGTTATACTGTGCACCATTATCACTTCTTCTAGGTTATGCCTAATGGCATATTGGACAATCTGATCACACCTCACAGGTTAAAAAATTCCTTTCTACAGATCGCCTGTAAAACGTAGCATTGAATGAACAACCTTCTTAGACATTCTTTTCTGCAACGTGTGACTGACACTGTAAGATGCAGTCAAAATAAACATCAGTGTGAACTCTACTGAAAACTTATAGAAGACAACCTGTTCACTATATATGATGACCTTAAAAACATCTATGAATTTAAGACAGGTAGAGAAATGGTATTTGGGAAGGAAAAAAGGATGGGGAAGGGGGGACATTTTTGTGGGTATAGATGTCAAAAGCAAGACTGGAAAGCTCAGAGGTTCTGCCTTCCATTGTATTGCTCTAAATATGCCTCAGCCTTTGAACAAAACATCGTTCAACAAAGCACGCAGCATTTTGTACTGTAGAAAACCACTTGGTCCGTATCCTTCTAGTTCTGGCTGCTCCTCCAGGAATTAACATCTCTTGTCGGAAGACCTATGCCAACATACTCCTTTAATAAATATTATTGGCTCATTCATTTATTTTGGTGACATTTTGAGATAAATATTGCTAGTAGTATACAATGAAGAAAACTGTGTTTCTTCTGGGGTTTATAAAATATAAATTTGCAGTTCTGAAATATACAGTGACCTTTGTGCCATTCTTTAAGTCTTCTGTGTTAATGTGTATTAGTCATTTAGTTTTCTAAGTATGTGGTGTATGAGCACCATTCAGCAATACCATGATGAAAATAATAAAGATACCTTAGTGCAAGCCCTGCTGTATTGTAATAAAGTGTTAGAAAATATGTTCATTTTTAATTGTTTCATTTCTGGGATTATGTCTGCCCAAGGCAAGAAAGAAATTGAGTATGTATTTCTCTGGTGTGCAAAAACATTTATTCAGAATATATGCAAATCAACCAAACGTTCTCATAAACAGCAGTATTGAGCTGATAGTTAATGACAGTAGAAACTGATAACTTAATGATGAAAAAAAAAAAATACCATGCCTAATTAATAGGCTGCCAGACTTTCAGAAGAACTAGATGCCTCGAAAAAAAAATTCTTAACTGTTACAAAACCATTTTCTGAGCTTGAGAAGTGGTATGTTTTTATTTTATGAGGCAGGAAAGAGTCCTGACAAAAGGGATGCACAACAGGCTATGGCAGTTACATGATTCATTCTACCTCTTGTACACAGGAGTTCCTGTTCCCAGTAGATTAAATTTTAATGATCTGCTTGTGGGGCAAAAATTTCCCGACTTAACAACAGCCAGGACCTGATAGAAGAATTGGTCAGGCTGACCATGAAGATGCAACATGGAAGAGCAAGCAATATGGTAGTAAGAATCAAATGGATGGGAAAATCACACGAGTGTAGTTTGATGCATAAAAGTGTTTAGTGACAGAGAAGAAATAGGAGAGCAATGCACTTTAAGAAAGGATAAATCCATAGATGGAAAGTGTTAGAGTTCCTTTTGAAGAGGGAGAGTATGTCTTTTAATGGAGCTTATTCTATGAAAGGGAAAAATCATTTATGGAAAATTCTATTAAGTGATTAAGTTTGCCATCGCTATTATCCTCTCTCTCTTTGCTAGCAAAAATTTTCAGAAGATATTTGTTATTTACCTGCTTTGTTGGTCACATGGAGGAAACTATGTTGGGTGTGATCTTCAAGTCGTAATAAAGCAGAGATCTCACTGCTGTCAAATCACACTTAAGTGCAGGGGCCCTCAAAACTTTTAACCAGGGGGCTGGCGCACGGATGAAGTGGCAGGCAGTCATCTGCGGCTGCTTGGTTTCCCCCCCAACACCCGGGGTGTGTGTGTGTGTGTCTGTAAATACCGGGGGCCAGATTGAGGACCCTGGGGGGCCGTAGTTTGAGGACCCCTGCTTAAGTGTTTACTTAACAGAACCAATGGGCTCTCCAAACAGGTTCAAAATTAATGGACTTGAAGAAACACCAAAACGTAAAGTTCTACAAAAAGAAGCAGTTGAGTGGAAAGTGGTAGTTTTATGCAGCAAAGTTACAGAAGTAAATGGTCTAAAAGTAAAACAGCAAACAAAAGATCACTGCAGCTTCACAAGGAGAACACAGAGCTCCAGAACTGCTGAGAGCTGAAATAGCTTCTGCTAAATCAATTTGTACAGGTCTTGCCTCTTATTTTAATTTAGTGGAAGTGAGTGAACTGAAGAGGTTTTAGCATATTGAATTATAATTAGTAAGGGATGATTCTCAAAAGGTTTGGAGTTTCATTGCTTGGAACTTATCAGAGCCTGTTCAGTGGTGGCATCTCAGCTAAAAGACCCATGAGAAAAAGTTTCTGAGATTTCTTGTGCTTTCTAGTTCACCTAGATTGAAAGTATCACACAAAAGCTACTTTTCTCACTTTACTCAAAACACTGCAAAGATTATTGATAGTAGTCATTAAAAGGGACAGGTGTTTTTTCTGGCTGTTGTAACAGCTGGCTGCATAATTCAATCCGATTAATATGTAAGGATTCACATATGGGTGGGTATTTTATGGATGGCTGGAACAAGTGACAGCATTTAACAAATGACCTAAAATAGGTCTCAGGGTGCTTCTGTTTCTAGCCCTGAGAAACCTGAGGGTTCTACAAGCTTGTCTGTATTTGGGAATCGACTTTCAGATGCATGTTCATGTTTGCTTAATAAACAGGTGGTACTTTTGAGCTTTGTCATGCATTGAAATCACTATTAAGAAACCTCATTTTTCCTAATTAAAAATGTTATAGAAGTTTAAAACTGTCAGGAAAAAAAAAAAAAAAGACCAAAAAAAAAACCCCAACAACAACACCCAAACCCAAACCAAAACACCCC
This sequence comes from Falco peregrinus, assembly GCF_023634155.1. Taxonomy (NCBI): domain Eukaryota; kingdom Metazoa; phylum Chordata; class Aves; order Falconiformes; family Falconidae; genus Falco; species Falco peregrinus. The sequence goes on from NC_073723.1 coordinate 64,465,186, forward strand.
ACAAAACAAAGAAACCAGTAATAAGGTCTTAATTGCAACCAAAGATAAAACATTTATTTTAGTAGATGACCACAATTACTTCTTTTCCAGAAACAGGTAGAATGCAAAATTATATATGGAATGCCCAATTGAAAGATGTATGAAAATAATGTGGAGAATTCTGTGTTTTGAATAAGCATCATGAAAGGTATTGTAGTGAGAAAGAATGGAGGACCAACCTGTGCCAGTGCATTTTAACTGTTGCATGCATCATGAAAAAGCAGAAATAAAAAGCTCCCTAAACAGTTTTCTAAATATGAGGAACTTAGTATATCACATCTACTTCTATTAAAATGCTCACAGAATTTCACACTGATATTTATTTCCACATCACAATTGCTCTGTGAGTACTCACCCACAAAAGAGGAAACAGGCTTATTTTCCTTTGCCTTTGCTTTGCACACATCAGCATTGTTTTAACCTTTAAAACTTCTGCACTCCTGGGGTCTGAGGCTTGCAGATTTTTCAGCCTTACCACTAGGATACTATAAACATGCTTGACGAAGTGACATGTACTACATGTGGAGAAGCATAAGTTACACGTTACACCCCTGAGAGTGAAGAGCAGCTGCTGTAGGCAAATATTTGTATGCACCTGAGCAGCTTCTCATTTAAGGACCTCTCCAAGTGAAGTGTGGGGCTTGGCTAAGCACTTTCCTCACAAATCCAGCTTTTTTTTTTTTTTTTTTCTTTAATGTTTGGCTGGATTTACTTCTCCAGCTGCAGAATAAACTGCTTGGTTATAAATGTTAGCCATTAACTATGGCAGTTAGCACAAGGAAGATTGCTCTCACGTAACAATACAAGATAGAAACTACTACATCTCGCCTGTGTGGCATCTCTATGAGCCATTAAGAGCAGAGAGGAATTCCGCATTTAACCTCAAGGACATGGAGATTGGTTCATTTGTGTCTGAACCTTCACTAGCTCATATCTCTTATTGGTTTATATCATGTAGTATCAAAATAAATAGACATTGTTATGCCAAATGAGATTTTGAGCTTAGCCTGAACTAAAAAAGAAACAATTTTAAATTCATGCAGGCAGTAACCTGAAGCAAGATGAAACTTATATATTTAAACTTACTCAGCCAGTTCAGTTTTTTCTGAGTGCCCCCCTCCTCAAATATTTTTTTTATGTAAGCTTTGATTAATCCTCTCCAAGTATGTATTTATTTAAGTTTATTACTTTAACTTTTTCTGGTCATGTTTTGTAAACATAAAGTATAGAAACCAACATAAAAAATTCTGAATTTCACAGAACCTTTTTGCCTAGCAGGTTAGGTTTTTTAATCACAAAAATCATATATAGATGCTGCAGTGGCTGACTTCCTATCAGTGAGATAAACTGACAAATGTATCACACTGAACCAAGAAGATGAAGAAAATATTGGGACAAAAAAAATAATTGCTTTGAAAGTCTAAAATGTCCTGTTATATCCAAAATATATTTTTCTCATTTGTAAAATTTAAAGAGAAAATGTAGACAAAATGAACCTAAAATTAAGAACAGCCAATAATAATAAAATATTAAAATGAAACTACAGAACTTTCTGATTTTTTTTAATTATTTTTAAAATTCTAGAAAAGGAATTTAACAGTAATTCACAAATATTTTGGCTGACCACATTCTCAATATAATAAACTTGCAACCAAAAATATCAGTTCTACCTGCATGAATGTGTGAACTGTAAACAACCCTGACATGACCAGGTTCTAGCATCCAGAGTACTATGAAATTGTATACTATAGCTCATACACGGATGCATATCAGGGTCTGAAAACCAAGTATTATGACACCTCTTTCATATTGCTAGAGCATGAAAGAAGCTAAGACAGGTGATGTCTCTTCTTTGTGGATAGAGGAACCAGATTTGATTCTCTCATTCCCTTACTTTTACCTCTGATAGCTAAGGCAGGCTGCCAGCATTACTCCTCCTTGCACAGAATGCCTTGTTTTGACTTGGAGTGGGGTGGTGATTTTATATGTGCAGGACTCTGCTCTCCTTGCTTTAAGTAGTATGAAGTAGCTCAGGTCAAAACAGTTTAACCTCAAGGTTCATATGTGGAATCTTGAAGAACTGAAAGACAAAAGGTGGAATAACATTTTTGGGTGTTTTTTCAACAATAGTCTATTCTCTCGTGAAAACTAAACTAATTTCTGGGGATGGTATGTGTGTTTTAGGCTGATTTCTCTCTATGCAAGCCGTTTTTCTTTGTCCTTGGGGAAAAACAAACAAACAAGCCAGGCACTAAGTTTATGCTGGTATTATTCAATTCAAAATATATACCCTTATTTAGATTGTTTCATTACTAACATTAGAAGCCATTTCTCTTCAACATTTAGTTCCTTTGTTTTTATCTTTACTCAAGGATATCAGTTGAACGCCATCATGGTATGAAACAGTGATACAGTCAAATGTTTAGAGACTTTTGGAACTGAGTGATATTGACTATGGAGTACTAGGGAAAGAGACAGGAATTTCTTTTTGGAAAGGGAAAGAAGATGACAAATTAACTTTTGAATTGACTAAATTTCACAATTAGACCAAATCTGTAAGTACATATAGAGCCAAGAAAGATCTTATTGATTCAGGGATCGTTAGGAGTGTGTAAGAGATAAGTGAGAATGAGGGTTGTACTTTGTCAGTGATAATAGGGTGGCCAGTAGAGGACGGGAAAGGACAAAGCTCTTAGTGTATAGTCTGAGATGGGTCCATAACTATGTAACTACCTTCCCCAAACCATTAGGACTGGCCTCTTCTTACTGTGCCAGCATGAAAACAGATTTGCAAAGATGGGAGGATGGGGATAGGTATTGCTTTATTTAACATGCATGTGTCCCATGAGATGAGTGTAAAGAGAAGGAAGCTGCAGGTTGAGAAGTATTTCGTTGGCAAGGTTGCTTCATGTGGACGGATGTGCCAAGAGCAAACCAAAAGGCAGAACACTGAACTTTGTGTGGTGCAGATCCAAACTTTTCCTTACTGCTTACCATGCCTCCCAGGTACAGCTGAGGCTTGTGTGAGAAATCCCGGATCTGGTCACAAAGAATTCAGAATTACTCACAGACTTGTCATAAGAAAGGCTGCTCCAATTATATGTACAAGTTTATAGTTTAAATTTAAGACTGAGATATGCAATATTTATAATTATTCTAAAACTTAAGAAAACCTATATTCTAGAGCATAATGAAAAAAACTAAACGATACTGAAGATATCTTAATAATATGCAAAACTTTATGAGTTCAGGCAAGAGTAAAATATCCCTACATTTCAGGTTGCATTAAAGAAAAACAGTTTGCCACAGTGCTTTGTAGTTGATAATATTTTTCATTAATTTTTTGCATTCATCAGAGCAAGAGGGATCATTTATGAATTATGATGGCTAGCAAAATTAAAATAATTTGCAAATATCTCCGTTTTAAGTATGATAGGAAATTCGTAATAACCAAAAAGATTTTAAAAATCATTAAAATTTCCTTTTTCAGAAAAGGTTATTTTAAGCTGATTTTTCTTATTTGAAAAAGTTATCATGCAAAAAATAAAACCCCCCTTTAATAAAAAAAGTGTTAAACTTCTCTGCTTACCTGTGTATTTAATATTAGAGAGGAATTGATTAATCTATAATACTGACAGCTGGAAAGAAAGTCTTAATAATACATTCATTAAAATACTGAGCAAGATGCGGTAAATGGCCAGGTTAAACGCTTCAGTTTTCTGACCTTGGTTAAGTGTAAGCAGATATATCACAGTAAAAATAAAGTAACGTAAGCATATATACTAAAATAACTAGAACTCTGAGCCATATTTACTGCGCTACTGACTTCGGTTTCGTGTTGTAGACTGTTACAGTCAGAGATGACTGAGGTTGTCAGTTAAAAGACTGAATCAAAAATCAATAATCACTGAGATAAATATCCCATCATTTTTGTGAAGTATTTCATAAACCCCTGTGGTATTACTATATAATATGCAAATCAGATTAATATAGGACCACAGTCTCTGTGGTCTGTACAGACTGTCAGTACTGTAGTTCCCTGTAGTATTAAAGTCCGCAAAGCCTGACTTCTAATATATTCATGAACGATGAACGAAAAGACATGTTGCATGCAAAAATAGCTACATCCTTTGGAAGGACAACCAACCAGATGCTTTCATTTCTAGGTTGGCAACCATGGGGATGCAATAAAAGTGAGGTGTTAGTCCTGGGACTTTACACCTAGGATTTTCAGTAATAAATGTTGCTCTGTTAGCAATACATATAAGGTTTTTAAAAAGTTTCTGCCATCAAAAAGCCATGTGTATTTCCTAGTTTAAGGGTAAGTTCTGCCTTGTACATGCCAGCTTACAGGTAAAAGTACCTATGGTGGGGGGGATTTCCAACTACCCATTGTTTTGTTTGAGACCACCTCTTAAAACATCAGGATTTTATAACTTGCTTTATGGAATGGCACTGTTAGAAAAAAAGTTTTGCTTCTGTCTTACTGGGCTGAAACACTTCACAGTGTACCAGTCTGGCTATGGTTCTCTGGTACCCCACAGGGTGTCAGGCAGCTCACAAGGTTCCCCCATGGGTAGAAGATCAGGAACAGGAACAACTTGTTTCTTTTTTTCAAGTCTATATGCCAAGTAGAAACATGCTTTGGATAGTTTCTATGCTGCGTTTTTATTTATATGCAGTATAGAAATCTGTCTCAGAGCTCACTTCCACTGAAGGAATAGCATAACCAGACTTTTGCAAAGAATGGAGGTATGAGACCTTGCTCAAAAAGATTATAGCTGTCACTGAAAGAGCAAGTGGTCCATGTTCTAATGCATGTCAAAACTTAAAGGTGTATTACATTAGTTAGGTTGTCAACATGTCCTTCTCTTCCTTTACTTGAACTTTTGCTGCTGTTTGAAAAAAAGCAAACCCACAAATTAGATACAGAACTCTGACAAATTGAGAAATTAATAACACTAATCTTCTGAGATAGGAGAAATAACTGCTTTGATACAAATATTGCGAAAAAGAGTTATAAGCTATTTACCTCTAAGATGCTTGCATGTGTTCAAAATCAAATCAAAACAACAAAGCCAGAAACCCATTAGAAGTCAGAAAACATTATTTCAACATTTGTGAAGAATTTTATTTTAGTGAATGCCGCATTAAGCCTTTTGTATTCCTCAAATGAAAATTAGTGCTTTAGCAAAGCCAATGTTAGTCCTCATTTGTGAGGACTCACTTCCTTAGTGAATGGTGTCAGGGTGAGTAAAGGTAGCAGAATTAGGTTTTATTGATTTAAATATCACTTTTATCATTATAATACTCTTTTTTTCACAATACAAGGTTAAGAGAGAAAATTGTGCTGACTACGATTTCTGTTCTATTTATGCATAGGTGTATGCACACAATCACAATTGCAACTTTTTTTTGTTGTGGTTAAAAGTCTCGTAACCTGGAACAACTGAAGGAACCCGTTGAGTTGTGTAAATTACGTGTTGTGTAAATTATTATGTTTCTTTAATGGAATTAATAGGTGATGAGAGCCTGAAGGCTGGTTGTTTGACTTCATATATGTATTTTTAAGTATAGAATTCATTCAAAGAAACAGCAGTTTCTGCTATATCCTGTTATATATGAAACAAGATGTGTTGAATGTAAGAGGTATTAAAATCTAACTAGTTTGACCATTCAACAGATACGAAACAGTGGGTGAAGTATGGTCTATGAATCAAAATGAAATAGTTATGTACCTTTAGGAGGCTTTAGCATTGATGGTAATATTGTGGTAGAGACGTTGCCATTACGTCAGACTACCTGACAATATGATCATTCTAGCATGATTTTTTATGGAAAGATTACTCTTATTTCTGTTATTAAGAACCTAACTTCATAGGGGATCCTACAATATAGGGGAGAGTGAGGAGAAGATGACATTTCAGGCACAGATCGCTTTGTGAGCTGAAGTGCCGAACCCATATACCAGGGGAGTGCATGGAGGATTCTAGCCTAGTGAACATCCATCTGCTCCACGTACATGGGAGTTATGTGCTTCAGGTGACCTTCGCTCCCACAGGGCCATCTTTGTTATCCCCTTACAAGGCAGATTAACTTTGTTGCCCCGTTACCTCACAAACGCTTCATGAAGGTATGGTAGTGCTCCTTCTCTTTTAGGAGTACAGCCCATAAACATGTCAACTTTGCATTTATTTGTTTGTAATTTTATGGTGAAAATGTTTTCAACTAGGGCAGAGGGCAGAGATGTTTTTTCACATTTCTTCTTCCTTATTTGAGATGTTCAGTTGACCTTGAAAAGTTGTAGATTCTCTTCTGTGTATTGGGGATAACACTGAGTTCCTAGGAAAAGATGGTAATGTCAGAAATTACAGCCTCATAAAGCCCTTAATTCTCATCATAAAAATAATATATAAAGTAGAGAACTATGAGGGTGCCTTACATATTGCACTGTCAGGTTTAGGAGCACTACAATAAAATTTACAATGCCTTTTTATTTTATAGTAGGTAAGAAAGAAAGAAAGTGTAGCTTAAAAATTGTCATGTTATAAACAAGTGAGCTTTTTAGGGGATGGAGGAAGGGAAGATGGGATCTCAAAATGCTGGGCTTTGGGACTTTTACTACATCTTTAAAATAATGTTGCCAAGAATGCCAGATGTTCAGTCCAGGTGAAGTTTTTAAATACATAATGGGTTAAAATTCTAAAATTCTGCTCATTATGAGCCAAATGTTTTTCTCAGAGTATTTGAGAATGTAGATAATACAAATAACTTTAGGAGCTTCTGAAAGCACAATTAGTGAGCACAGAAAGAGCTCATTTGGGCAGGAGGCAACACATGAAATCCAAGTGTGTTGTGGCCAAGGGGAGTTTTCCCAATGATACTAATGAATGCAAGATTTCACTGAGTTTCCCTAGAAAAATTCAGTCACGCCTCTTCCGAGCAGTAGTAATCGTCTTCATCATTACCGCTTTCATCCTGACTATGACTGGCTTTCATGGCTAAAAGTCTAACATGCCCCTCTGTGCTCAGTGCACAGAAGATATTAGTTCATTCCAATTCCCACCTGTAGGACTTGGCTCTCTAGCTTTAACCAGGCAAGGTTGTATTTCTGCTTCCAAATGGTGGCTGAAATGACAGTTGCTGTAAAATCACAAGCATGTCATATATGACATAGCAAGCAGGTCTGAAATTATCCATTTTTCAACTTGGCGATCAGAATATAAGAGATGTTAGCTTCATTATTTTCTTAAAAGCCTCACTGAAGATGCTTTTTGTGTAAAATGTTTTAAATAAACATATGGACATGAGTAGAGTACATAGAATATGGAAAGATATAGAAAGCAAACATAAATACAGGTATTCAAGGTCAAAAACAAGAGGTCAAGATGATTACAAAGAATAAATGAGAACAAATTTTCTTTCCTTCTTAGACACTCACCTTCAACTGAATATTTTGCCTAAGAGAGACGAGCTTAGTCTTGAAGCACTTTGCACAGCATGCTGGCCACCAGGAACTGCTGAAGAGTTAGGCATCTTGCAGAAGCACTTTTTATTCTGACCTAGCTAGTGATAGAGTTTTATTGTGAGACTTTGCTATTGGTTTCAATGAATAGATAAAAATACATGTAGAATAGAGGCCACGTATCATCTTTTGGATGGAAAAACTGAAATGCTGTAGTATGTGAGAGGTTTTGAAAGCTATCGTTCATAGTTGTTTGCTTGCAAAACTGGCTTGTAGAAATTTCTCCGTTTTCTCTTCAGAGGTTCACAGTGTTTTGGAAAATATTTTCATACATGGTTAATCTTTCATACATCATTATGTGGGCAAAAAGTAAGTCTATCAAAAATTTAAAACAACCAGTTGTTCTGGAAGGCAGCAGATGTTGAATATTTCACAGATGCCTTCCTCCCATTTGTTTGGTTTCACCACTTATGTGGAGATAACTGAAACACATTTTCCAAGCCTCAGCAGTGCACTTGATCAGCACTCTGATAGCAGATGAGCTTCCGTGTAATGGTGTCCAACAGGTGTGAAAGGGGAGAACGGGGCTTTCATTCGAGTGGTTTATAGATGTCTGCTAATTACATTCTGCTTCTCCCAACACTCACAAGGGAATCTCACACACTTGTCAGCTTCACAACATGTGGTAAGGACTGGGAGACCTACTGTCTGAAAAAAAAATGCCCTCCTCCTTCTTCAGAGCCTGACAAGTAGTTCACTCATGGTCAGATGGGTATTTTTCCAAAACTAGCAGGCAGCTATGAAACTATGGTAGAGTATGTATCTTCTTTCTGAACTGATATCTATAATACTTGTTTGTTGGGGGTTTTTTTTGGAAGAAAGCGCTAATTACTTCAGTTTGTATTTAGTATTCTAAGAAAGATAATTTGTTGCTTTTTTGTAAGGGCTAGAATTTCAATATTTTCAGTCCTCATTTTACCTCTAGTATGTTTACAAGGATTTATAGAAGGGATTTATTCATGAACTTCTGCTTTTCTCTGTGAATTACTGATACACTACTTGGTTAAAGTTCTTAAGATTTTAAAGTAATTGAAATGTTAGGTTGAGTATTAGGAAGAATTAACTACTGAGATTTTAAGAAAGTAAATTAATTTTTTTCTAAATTTCAGTAGAATAGCCTTCTAGATATCCTGTAAGATTTGTATGCAGTGTCATTTTTAGAGACTGTTCTCAGCAATATCAGCCTTTTGGATTAATTCACAATATAATTTGAATGCAACATGTAAAAAACCCTCCAAAACTCAGATATAATTTTAGAGGACGATATTCTGCCATGTAGTTACGTTTTACTTAAACAGATGCACAACTTTCCTGAGTAAGTATGATGAAACATGCAGCATCTTAGTCATCCACATTTTGTGTTAGATATTGTCCCTACAAAGATCTTAAAGCCTGGTAATTTCTTTTGGTCAAGCCTAGTACTAAAATTAACATCTAGTACTAAAATTAACGTCTGACAGCTCCAAACATGTATACTGTCATAAGACTTTCTCTCTGCTCCCCCCCCCCCCCCCGCAATCTGAAAGAAAAGCATCCCCAAATATTAACGATTCACCTATAGCTAGTAAGCATACTGAAATGCTGAGATATCAGCATATAGAACTATAGTTGCTGTTACTTCAAAATTAATAAAAGTGAAAAGCATTGGGAGAAAACTATACACAAACAGAAGTTCTTTTCAGCTAAAACAGGAGGGACTGCAATGAGAATCATGTATTGATTTTTGCCAAATTTAGAAGCCCACCCTGCAAATAGCATGGTCAGAGAACAAGTATTTTTTAATCATAGTAACTTCCTGTGAAAAGGTCAGAAAGTTAAGGATCATGAAACATAAAGACAACATTTTTATACTACTGTTAAGTCAGATTTTACATTTGCATGCTTTGTCAGTTAAAGAGATTAAGAAATAATCACATTTTAATGTAAAGTTGATTTACAGGAAGAGGAGTAGACAGACAGCTTGGCATCGAATGAATACTTATCTTAAGTCTTGCTGGATTATTTTGGTAGTATCTGTGTTGAATGGTAAAGTTATTCTGCAAGGTGGGAAAAAAAGAACCATCACTGTATTTTAATGAGAAACATGCCTTTTTTCTTGCTGCAAATATCTAGAATTAATATCATAATTACTAACATACTCCCTTTACTTCCCTAAAATTACCAGGTTCCCACATTTTGGGATATGCCTGTGATAAACCATGCTAAGAGGGTGTCACTCCCCAGGATGAAGACTGTCCTACAGCATCCACGCTCTGTCCCATTCACACAATGCAATTTCTTCCTGGTGATTCTTCTGATGAACACAGGTATCACAGAAAAAACATTTCTAGTCTTTTTACTTTGCTATAAAGCAAGGCTTATTTCACTTCTCCTTTGGCCATCTATGTGATTTTCACACTGCTAGGACTATTATGAGAGAATATCCCTGTCAGCTCTGTCCCTTTGAACTTCTCTTCAGAGTTCAATTCAAACTAAGAGAGTAGCAAAAATATTTCCAATCATCCTAGACGACAATATCCTGCCATACTGGGAAGTTCGATCTAAAATGGGACTTGCCAGCTTACTGAGAAGAGAGAATAGGCAATGAATTATTCAGAGTTTCTAGTCAACAACCTTTTATACCGTGTTCTATCCCAGGAGAGATGGTTCAGGCTCAAGTACTGTATTCGTCAACAGTAAACTAAACCTGCTGCCCAAATCCCACACAGACAGTGTTAAACTGCTTGTATATTGTTATGGCTGTCATTTAAGGCAGGTAAAGCACAGAAATTCAGAGCAAGGCTGTCCCTGTATTCTTAACTCACCCCCTTGTGTTTTCACTTTTCATGAACTCAGAAAAACAGCAATGCTGCAAGAATTACTGGGTCTGCAACAACACCTAGGCACAGGGGAATCCATTAAGAACAGCATCAGTGATGCAGCATTAATTCTGGGCTTCCTTTATTTGTGCTTAATTTAAAACATTTCTTGCAGACTTTTATTTCCATGAGATGGTTTTAGAAATGCAAATCCCATGGCCATGGATTGTTGATTGTAATGGAAGGAGTCTATTTCCCTGACGTGATACTTCAGGTGACCCCATTACACTTAAAGCAGCAGGAAATTTGCTCCTTGTTATCGGTTCCTATACTGACATCGTGCTTTTCTCTCATTTCTTCAGTGTGTTTGTATAAAGAGAGCATTTACAAATAAAGCAATGAAGAAGATAATACCCACTCAAATGACCTTGCAATTTTTCTCCCTAAACCATGTTTTAAATACATAAGACAGTATTTAGAGGTATCTTTTGGATGCTTTAGTAACAGGGACATGAGTGTTGTTCCACTGTGTTAAATAAGGTCTGACTTACACTAGATCAAACTGGACCCTTTGATTCACACTTCAATATCGCAATCCTAAAAACACTGACCCTTTCAAGTATGTTACTAAATCTGCCACTTCTTGAAATCAGGTATTGTTTGAGGACAACCAGCCTAAATTTTTGTTCTTGCTGTTTATAAAAAGTGTCACAGACAGATGAAAAGTAAGATCAGAGTGTTGTCCTCATAAAAAAAAAAAACTATCTTGTTGGTACCTACATTTGGCAATGCTCAAATTTCTATTCCTCTTTTGAAATGTTATTTTCTATGAATTCCTTCATTCAGAATCAAGCCCCCAGCTTTATATGTTAATAGATATTTTCCTTCTTCAGGTTTTCTTTTTATTTAAAAAATATTTATAGATCGATGTACTTTGGGAGCCAGTTACTGCACCAAACAGTTCTTAGCAGATATACTTATCTCAGGCACTTTAGTTGTTACTGGGGTAAAAATAAACAACCCACACTTATTGAGACAAAATCCAAATGTATTATCTTACCATGTTGTGGAAATAGTCATATGTCAGTTTCTGTGGTGTGAATTGTTAGAGCTGGAGAGAACACTGATCTTTTTCCTGTGAGATTCAATCTCATAAGCCTTTATCATTTCCATGAGGTGCTTGTCACACTGTCAGCAACTTGTAGTAATGGCTATGTTTCCACCTCTTTTTCTCAAAAGTGAATCTATTGTATAGATGACTTTGCTTTTTGAGAACTTATATATGACTTTTGAAAATACTTACTTCTAGATGTCAAAATTAATCCCCATTTTAACCAATACATCTTTCTCATCATTTTTCTGAAGCACCTCACATTACTTTATTAGAAAAACATCCATAAAGAATAAAATGCTCAAACGTATATTAGTCTCAGGAATATAATGTTAAATTAACCTCGGTGAAATGTGAAAAATATCCATGCCTATCTATTAAAAAGTCATGAAATTAATTCCAATAATTAGGACATGAATATTAGGAAATGTCAGAGTTGACTCTGATTTATCTTTATGTACATATTACCCTAATTATAGTAAGATTGTACTTGATAAAAATATTTTATAAATATCAGTCAGTCTTCCATGTGCCGGTACCCCATGTCAGCAAACACAGAAGCAGCAGTTACAGACCAGATGGCCTAGCTAGGGATGTGTTGTTTACATACATTTGTGTGGTTTCATTGTGTGTTGTGAATGTGCAAACTTGATTCACATGCCTGTAGGCAACAGTTATCCATTTTTGTCTAATTTTTCCATAGTTACTTTGCACTTGTGGTACTAGTTTTGGGATTGATACCATTATTAACATGATCAGTTCCCACATTGTATGAATACAGATCAGTTTCACTTGGCAAACTTTTCTCCAAACTTGAAAAAATAGCTTTTTTAATCAAAGTAGATATCTGTTCTTGGCTATGCTTCATGCTCAGTATAAAACTAAGTCATAACCTAGATGACACTATTTTCCTGCTTTAGTTCTTATCATAGAATCACAGAATCCCAGAATTGTTGAGGCTGGAAGGCACATCTGGAGACTGTTTAGTCCAATGACCCTGCTTAGACAGGATCAGGTAGAGCAGATTGCTCAGGACTCTGTCCAGTTGAGTTTTGAATATCTTCATGAATGGAGACTGAACAACCTCTCACAGCAACCTGTTCTAGTGTTTGACCACTTTACAGTAAAAAAGTTGCTTCCTCTTTTTAAATGTTTTTTTTTTTTGTTATTTCAGTTTGTGCCCATTGCCAGCTGTCCTTTCAATGGGCAGCACTGAAAAGAGTCCTGTTCCTGCTTATTCATTTCCTCCCAGCAAGTGACATACTTTGACAAGATCCCCCTGAACTTTCTCTTCTCCAGGCTGAGCAGTCTTGGTTCTCTCAACTTCTCATATGACTGATGCTCCAAGCTCTTGATCATCATGGCCCATTTTGCTGGATTTGCTCCAGCATGTTCATGTCTTGCTTGTACTGGGGAGCCCAGAACTGGACCCAAAACTCCATATGTGTCTAACCAAGTCTGAGTAGAGGGGAAGGATTACTTCAACTTGCTGGCAATGCTCTTCCTAATGCAGCCTAGTATACTGTTTGCCTTCTTTACTGCAAGACACATTGCTGGCTCATGGTCAACTAGTTGTCTACCAGGACTCCAGATCCTCTTCTGCCAAGTTGTTTTTCAGCCAGTCAGACCCCAGGAAGCAACTGGTACCTGGGTTTATTCCCCTCCAGATGCAGAATTTTTGTTTCTTATTGTTAACCTTCAGGAGATTCCTGCTGGACTGTCTCTTCAACCTATTGTGATCCCTTCGAAGGGCAGCACAACCATGTAGCCTAGAAAACACTTCTCCCAGTTTTGTACCATCTGCACACTTCCGAAGATGCACTCTGCCCTATCTTCCAGGTCATTAAGGAAGATGGTAAAGAGTATTAGCTCCAGCATCAAGCCCTGGGGTGCACCCTCAGTGACTCCCTCCAACTAGACTTCATGCTGTTGATCACAAGCCAGAATTTGAGCTGATTTTCAGTCCACTTCCCTTTACATTTTCACAGTCTATACTTCATCAGTCTGTCTATGATGATGTTACAGGACACAGCGTCAAAAGCCTTGCTAAAATTAACAATATCCACTGCTTTCCCATCATCCATTGCACCAGTCTTCTATGCATCATAGAACACTATCAGGCTGGTTAAATATAATTTCCCCTTCATAAATCCATACCAACTACTGCTCCTCACCTTCTTGCCTTCACGTGTTTGGCAATGGTTTCCCAAACCATTGCAAGGTGCCTCACAATAACATCCTCTTTGTGTGCATCCTGTCAGGCCCAGGGACTTGCACCTGTCCAGTTTACTTAAATGTTATTTATTCAAATCCTCTTTCATGTCTTCCTCGCTCCTGACTGAAGGTCAGTGTTAACAGTAAAGACAGAGGCAAAGAAGGGGTTAAGTACCTTGATTTTTTTCCATGTCCTTTGTAACAAGGTCCCAGCTCCATTCAGCAGTGGGCTTTTGTTTTGCCTTGTCTTCCAGTTGCTGCTGCTGTATATGCAGACACCCTTCTTGTTGCTTTTTGTGTTCGTCACCAGATTTTATGCCAGGTGGCTTTTGGCTTTCCTGACACCATCCCTACTTGCTCATATGTTTTTTTCTATATTCCTCCCAGGTTAGCTGTCTTGCCTCCATGTCTTGTACACTTCCTTTTCATGTCTGAGTTTAGCCAGGAACTCTTTGCTGATGGCTGCAGGCTTCTTGCTGCCTTCGCTTGATTTCCTGCTTGTCAGGGTAGACCATTTGTCAGCTTGGAAGACATGATCCTTGAAAATCAGGCAGGTCTCCTAGACACCTCTTCTCTCAAGGGCAGTAACCCATGGGATTCTTCCAGGCAGATTCCTGAAGAGGACAGAGTCTGCTCTTCTGCCTGAAGTCCATGGTTGTATTCTGCTTTTTACCTGGCCTCCTCCTCTCAGGATCCTGAACAGCACCATCTCATGGTAACTGCAGCAAGGCTGCCTCTAATATTCACATCTGTTCTGAGTTGTGCTTTGTTTGTGAGAATCTGGTACTTCAGAGCATCTTCCTTTGCTGATTCCTTGATCACTTGTGTCAGGAAGTTGTTCCCAATGCACTCCAGAAACCTCCTGGATTGGCTGTGCTGTGCTGTACTGTCCTTCCAGCACATGCTGGAATAGTAAAAATCTCCTGTGATCACTGGGGCCTGTGGATGTAAGGTTTACTCCAGTAGTTTGAAGAAGGCCTCATCTACTCTTAGGATCAGGCAGCCCATAGAAGAAGCACATCACAACATCACCATCTTGTTGTGCCTGCTGATTGTGATCCATAAACTTTCCGCTAGCTCCTTTGATTGTGTGTTCAGATTCACATGCTGTGACTTACAAGGACAGAAACTTTCCTTAATGACTTCTTGCTTTTTTTTAATGACTTCTTGCTTCCCTTCATAACTTTTTTCAGTCTGTGAACACTCCTTCTATGAAATTGGATGTTAGTAGGACCATCTCTTCTTTAATTGCTGGGTCATTCATCAGAATGAGGACAATAAAGTGAAAAGAATCTCACTAGCCATCAGTCACATTAGAGGCTTCTTAACTGCTGTCTGCAGTGGTATATCTTCCATTTGATATACATTAACATTTTGAAGAGAATTGATTGTTTTAACTGTGTGTTAGTGTGCCTCTCAGTGAGACAGTTCAGTACCAGATCTTGCTGTTTATGTTTATTTGTGCTTCTTGTCTTTGTTCCTATTTTATCATTCAAATCAAGTAATTTTCTCTGCCTGCAGTTTGTGGGCTTTAATTAACTGGCATGAGATTGGTTTTGTATGACCTGTAAGATATTTTACCAGTAACTTTTTTGCACTTTGTGCATCCAATTACAGAATCTAGATTTTTGGTAACCATAATTAGTACTATATACTAACGATAAGATTGCAAGTTAAAAGGAAATGCACAGCTGCATTCTAAAGCTACATGATTAATTAGAGATTTTAAAATTACGTTCAGTTTACATGTTGGCAAAACAGGATGTAGTGTAATATCTTCATGTCAAGGGAATGTTTTTTATCAGTAATTAACAAAAATAAAATGTGTCTTACTTGCAGGCTTCAAAATAAGAATGAAAATGAGGTACAACCATAAAGAATTTCATGCACCTGGCAAGAACAATAATTTCTTGTAGGTAAGAGCATGGCTGGGCTGGGAACAGGTTACATTCTTTTCCTTTCTAGCAGCTGCCTTTCTTATTCCATTACCAAGATCAATTTGTAAAATGTTTAAAACACATTCACGGTATGGTTATATAGCTTCAACAAATAAAACCAAGTATCTCCACTGCAACAATCAAAGACAGTGTCTCTCATCTAAGCAGTTTCCCAACACACTTAAACTGACTGCAGATATTGATGAGAATCTCTTATCCTTACCTTAAAATAAACTGATCCAGTGATTGTTTAGGGCAACATCTAGCTATCTTGGGCAGGCTGCTTCAAGTTAGCTGTCATGCAGTGTGAAATTAAAGAATACAGTAATTCAGCAATTCAGGGATGTTAAGTGGAATCCTGTGTGTTTGGAAGATAGGTGAGGTTGCATTGGTCCAAAAGGAAAAATAAATTCGCACAGTCTGAACAGTGGGTAGGACAGAGCTAACCAAAGCCAAAATGCTGACGGCTAAAGCTCGGTACATATTTCTTTTCTGAAGCACAACATTTGAGCTGATGACATTTGGAAGCTGCCTCCAGGCTTTCCAGAGCTCCATGGTTCTCTGGAGAACTGTCCTAAGAGTAAGTTCCTGTCTCTGCATAAAGCTCAAACATAAGGCTTTGCCTCTCCCCTGATTTTTGCATTTTAGATACCAAAGTAGATACTCTGAATCTTACCCTTTGGCAACAAGGAATTAGGTGATTACCTTGGGCGTCATAGAGGAGTGATTGAGGGATGTGAGGGTGTGTGTATTTTTGAGTGGCTTCCTCCTTGACATAAGGAGCTATGATAGTGGAAAGAAAGGAAAAAAAAAAAGCACAGCATTCATTCTTGCACAGGCAGTGGTTAACCATGCCCTAGGAGCAATTAGACCGACCCTCTTAATCCCTAGCTGCCTAACTGTAGAATAATTTGTCTAACGTATCTGGTGACCACACTGAAACTGGACCATTGTGCTAACAGGGACTGAAGGTCTATCAGGCAGAAATAGAGCCTACAACATGCAGAGACCGTTTCTCAGTAACCAAAGTATTCAGTGGAAAGAGGAAGGTACTGAGGTCAGAACATACGTAGCTGCCTAAGCTGGTGTGTACGGAGAACCTCGTTGATATTTATGTGACCATGAAAGCAAAGGCATTCTGCATTGCCCCATTGGACTTCTGTGCCAAGCCTCTACCTATATCAGACCTGAAGCCCCAGCAGTCCATCTTTATCGTATCCTTTTACAAGAAGAAATGAGATGAATGGCTTTCTGGTGACACAGTTTAAATAAACATGTAGTGCTACTGATCTTGAACAGGCTCTTCCTCTGAAGTAGGAAGAGTCTGGGAAATAAATGGGAAAAGGAATAGAAAGAAAGAAGGAAAAAGAAAAAAAAAAATGTAAAGAAATGCCATAGACATTCCGGTCATCAGTCAAGTTGTCATCAGTCTAATCCTGGCATCTGTAAGTATTGCCAGAGGCAGGCTGTTGTCTAATTCTTTGCTTTCACTATCTACATTGATTTGTTAGTGCTACTTATTGACTGCTTGATGTTATTGTTCTTTTACATCAACCCACTTAGACTTTGTAGTTTTGTTACGAAAACTGCAGCTTCTTCCTCTGTCTTCATAATCATTATTCAGCTGTATCTCCCATTGTGGCTGAAAGAAGAGAAACTTCAGAGATAGGATAGAACAGGGTTAGAAGAGTGAAGGGATGTTTAATGCAAAAGAGAGCCTGAAGCGGTCAGAGGAAGGAAAGGGCCTAAAAGAAAAGGAAGGCTCAGGATGCAGAAGACCAGCAGTAGAATAAAAGGAAAACCCAGGAGGAGGCAGAAAATTTTGCTTTTATGGAAACAAAAAGGGATGGGGGGGTGGGGGGGGTGGGAGGTGGGCAGAAATTGAAAGTGTAGAAAAAAAGGAAGATGGCAAAGATAGGAAAAAAAGAGAATGAACCAGGAGAATCAGGAGGAGATGATTAAAAAAATAGATCAGTTTTAAACAGAGATAAAGTGAAGAAGAGCATACATTTTTGCATTTCCTTTATGCTGGTTTGGATTTATTGGACAGAAAGTCCATACCTATGGACTATGCTTTAGCTTACAGAACAAAATATCGGTTGTAGCTCATGAGCCAGAATAAGAATCAGTTTTCAGTCACATGAAAAAGCAGGACCACAGCTATTTAGCACAAGAAATCAAGACTGCAGTACCGCATGCTACAGTTCCCCATTAAGCTAAGAGATATAGTTCCCTGTGACGTAGGAAGAAATCTCTCCAAAAACTAACCTGCCACATTCCCTGGAACACTTTATTAGTTTCTGTCATGTAACTATTGTTCAGTCAATAAATTTTCAATCATATTGGTCATTTAAATATATTAATTAATCCAGAAAGAGATCACCTTTAAGTTATTTACTATCATATTGATGTGCTAACTTATTTTTCTTCTTATGATTTATTATCTCAGTGTTATTTTTTAGAGTCTTTTTTTTCTTTTTTCAAAATTAATTTTAAGGCCTAAAAATGTGGTTGTGTGCCAAATAGGATTTTTAAATTGTCTGAGCAGAATCCGAATATGAAAAGGAACTATGAAGTAGCTTATACAGTCACTGTTCGAGTAGTTTTCCATTTGCATTTTGGAAATCTCAGTTTAAATGTCAGTGTCAATAGGCTGTAGGTATCTTAAGGCTTTTCTTAAAATTAATGCTTATTGAAAAGTTCATCCAAAATAATGTCATACTGTGAAAAAAAAAAAAAAAAGAGCAAAAATCTTTTACAAGGTTTTCAAAAGCTGAACTTGGAAAAGAAAAAAAAATGCGTTCAGATTCATTTCACCTTGACCTACATCACTTTGGAAGGCTTTTTGGGTTTGTGAAGGAACCTGTATTAGAAAAAAAAAAAAAAAAAGAGTGAGAGAGAGAAAGAGACGGCAGGAGAAAAGAAAAAAACACGGTAACCTTCAGAAGACATTCAGCAGAACCTGACAAAGTTTTGATTGAAGAAAGATTGATTCTCTAAAGTTTGAGTGGTCAGACATGCACTGAATTTGCTAGAGGTTCATTGCTATATCCTAGAAAGTATTTTCAGCCCTTCAATCCTAATGAGCTTATTAGTAAAAGGCTGAAAGGATCACAGATTGTCTATCAAGCATGACTGTCAGTCACACGTTGTTAGCAACTCTGCTGTGATTTATATACCACCCTTACAGAAAAGAGAGGTATGAAAAAGATGAGCCTTATTGTGTCTTATGACCAGTGTGGTGGCACAAATAAAATGTACAGCATTGTGCTTAGGGGGTGGGAAGGTATGAGTTCTCCATGAGGAAGTAATAGAAAATCAGACAGAATGGTACCTTTCCCCTCTTGTTTCCTCCAGTGACAATTATATTGCATAGAACAAATTGAATTACCTGCAACAGTAATAGTTACAGTCAAAAAATATGCTATTAGATGCGATTGAAAAGAGGGGTGCGGGGTGTGGAGTGGGGAAATCTCAAACTCCACTTGGCTGCTGTTAGCAACAGGCATTTTCTAACTTTCCTGGACTCAATGCAATTAGACATGGCTGATTGTTGATGTGTTTTTACATCCAACAGAGACTATATTTCATATCCTTGTTTTATTTTTTGTGTAGCAGCAGGAACTATTGATAACTTCAGTTACAGAAGAATATAATTTAGGGGGAAAAAAAGTTGGGATAATTTGGTTATTACTGAAAGATTTTCAAATTGTTAAAAAAGAGGGGTGATTGTAACACAATGCTTCTCAGTGAGGCTTGTATCTAAAGGGAATGAAAGTAAGGCTTAAGAAAATTACAGATAGGTCAGCAATTAAAAAGAATTAAATTCACGTTGAGCTGAGCTGAGAGCTATACACACAAGTAACTACCACTTTAGAGTTGTTGGGTAACCCCAAGAAAGTCTTTGGGATACCAATTTATCTTAGATTAAAACAACCCTTCCTTGTACCCCCCTGACCGATGTTGCTTTCCCTTCTACCCGGTAAAGGTTTCTCTCTCTAAATCTTTCAAAATTTCCAAATCCAAAGCTTTCTCAATGGCTCCCTGCTCACCGCTCTTCTTCCCTCCTGGCATATCTGAGTCTTAATTATAAGGATTCCTTTGTAAGTTTGCAGGCACCTTTCATACAAAAAGGAAAATCCAGGACCCCTCTGAAAATTTTTCATGCATGGATCCAATTTTACACTGTTACTGAAACCTTGCTGCATAAAACCCAAATCCTTCCCAACATACTTGTTTGCAACAAATTAAGACTATAGTTTATAGTCATTTTTTTCTGGAAATTTTTTGTTCCTTTTTATTGGCTGGATTGTGTGTGACTGGTATTCAAGAAGATCTTTTAATAAGCTCACCTCCTGAATGCCTGCCACAGCTGGAGAATTGCTGAATAAAACAGCTGCATCCAAAAGGGGTATGGTAGGGTAATGGTATCAGTCCAGAGAGCTAGAGTTGGCAAGACTGTAGCTGATGATTTTGCTACACAATTGAAATATGCATCAGTGGAAGTATTTGGGAGTGGCTCAGCTCTGTACCACTTGTTGTAAAGCCCTATGTAAATTTTGGTAGGGAATAATCCGTGTTCATCATTTGTGTAGCTGTCCCATCATGGAAATGTTACTGTTGACAACATAAATTGCAGCCACCTTCAAAACCAGCCAATAATCTAATTCCCAAAGTATTTAAAATAGATAGCTACTTAAATTAAAGCTTCCTGCAACTGAGTGCATTTCAAGCTTTCAGTGAGAAAATAATGTGAGCCAGAAAATTTCAAACTGGCAAAGGCAGTCTGTCTGCTTCTTCAACAATGTAATGAGACCAAGGCAAATCGTAAGAGATAACAGGTTTTCATGATTTACCTGCTATGCTGTCCACTCCCACTACTACCTAAGCAAGATATTTTATTTAAAATTAACCTACTGGCTATTTTTAAATCACTGAAAGAGGAACCTCATCCTCCCTCCCTGACAACTAGAAAAGAACAAGATAAAAATTTCAGACAATCAATAAAATTACTATTTCCAGGAAACACTATTAAAAAATTATCAGAGTACCTTACCTTTCTAAGAATGTGGTCCGACACATTCACCAAGTATTCATATTCAGTCTCTGTTGCATAATAAAAAGCTATTAGTTTAATTGAACCAACTGGATTCATCAGAACCATAGCTGAAATAGACAATTTGTATCAAGAAATTCCAAGTGAATAAAAAACACTTCAAGTTAGGATTTCACGTGTGTTTGAAATCTTTTGATGAAAGGAATAGAGAATGCTTCAGGCCATGCAAAAACATGTCTTTAAGAGATCCTCTTCTACATATGAAATATGTGTTTTACTTGTGTTATCCTGCTGTCAAGACAAACGGTCATTACTTTTTATTTGTCTCCGTATCTCTCTTACAAAGAGTTTTTTGTGTTGTTTTGTTGTGTTGATTAGCATGGAACATTTATCACAGTCATGGCTTCATGGTTCAGCTCTTCTTTTTTAAATATAAAAGAAAGAGAAGCATACATTATAGGAATGCAAAAATGCATAACCTTGTCTTAGAAAGCAAGGCTTTTAAAATGCTGTTCCAGGAGTACCACTTATGTAGATAAAGGACGTAGGCTTTGTAGAAATCAAAAATAGATAACATATAATTAAAAATACTTCACCATATACCATTGTGCCAAGTTTTGCATATCAAATAAATGTCTTCATTATAGCTATAGTTAATCATTATTTTAATCTTTATACCGGTGACATAAAAGCTACTATGTCTGACCCAGATCCCACTTTCTTCAGTATTTGCAAACAAGAAATATTTACAATTTAAGATTAAAACAGAATAGCCAAACAAACATACGCTAAAGGAAGGAATAAAGGCAAAAGACAGGTCAGGGTTCACACAAAACAAGTGCGTAAATTGATTATCAAATTGGTGTGTTGTCAAAAGGTGAGGATGGTGAGGTTGGTGAGGATGTGGTTTATCAGGACAGATGATATGGGTTTTATGCATCACAGGAAAAATGAGCTTGGATCTGCTTGAAATCTGTGGTTTCACTAGTGATACTTACTTGATTGTAGATTACATTTTAGCTGAAGATCCCAGAATGAAATTTTTGGAAAACACATTTTAAGTTAAGGGAATCTATTGGCAAATCAGTACTGCATCTACAATAATCTCACCCTTTTTTAATTAGGAAGCCTGTAAGAGTTGTTGTTTTAATTTCAAAATGTCTTATTTAGAAATGTGCCATTTAAAATGTTCATATTTTTTATGGAGACTACAACATAGAACTTAAGGATGAGGTAGATATTTCTGTATGCAAATCCAAAATTGTCCTTTTGGTTTGGCCCCCAATTAATTTTTTTTTGTCTTTTGGACTACCCAGGGATTAGAATTATATTTTTTTTTTTTACCTGTTGCTTCCCAGAAGATATTCTTGAAAGTGAGATTTGCATTCAAATTAAACTATTCACCCTTCAGATCTCAAGATGTTGGATGTATACATTTACCATTTTGTTTTTCTCATATCATCTATACTTTGATAGAGTTTTTCACCTCCTCTCATCTCTGATTATTGGCATATGTATGATGTAGTTTTGTACTGTGCTGAACACTTCCAGTTCACATTGTCCTCAGTGAGATTTGATGATCAGCAGTTCTGCAGATAAAATAATTTGTGACCTTTGCTGAAAATCTACAGCCAAGGGAATCCTGCTGCTATTCATTTCCCTTTCTAGAGCCTGCACTAAAGAGTTTTTCTCTTTTACAAATAATTAAAGTGTCTTGCCTTTCATTTTGACTCCACTGATATTTCTTGAAGCACCATGATCACATAGGGAACAATGCTATATAAATCAAAAATAATAATATGTATAAAGAAAAATCACAAAGGAGAAGAAAAAGTCTCAAGCTGGTAAAACCAAATTATACTTAGATTTTGGAAAGACCTCCTATGGTTAATGAATGAGTTATAGTAATAACAGAAAATATATCTTGCAAGCAACTTTCATTTATTTTACATGATAACTGAAAAATCAAAGTGTCTGTGGAACACATAGTTTTATTGTATTAATTAATATTATTTTTTGACAGGAAATACTTAAAAAGATTGGGTGGAGGTAAATAATAGTATTTAGTGTGGCATGTCCTGGTTGAGTACTTTTTTTTTTCTTTGGCATTCATTACCAAATTTTGCTTCTGCATTTGTAGCATGACTGATAGTACTTTCTCAGGGTCCTTGAACATATGCTTAACTGAAAGCACATAAGTATATTTGTTCACATGGTGCTTAATGCTTAAGAAAACCCCATTTACTCCAAAGAAAGATTAAATATACACATTACAGCACACATATAATTGATCCATGTGCAGTTTTATAAAGGAGTCTTGTCTGGAAGTTCAGCTAAAGAAAGTTAGAGCTGGCTGGATGAAAGGTTGTCCAAGAGACACTGAAACACCTGTCAAAAGCATATGCTCTTCCACATGCAGACCAAGTCATGGTGACCATTTCTTCCACTTTGTGAAGAAATAAGGCTGTTATTTGGTTTACAAAAATGAGGTTTGTTAACTGGACTTCCACTAGTGGTATTATAGGACTGATAGGATTTCTTGCTTGGGAGATCCTCAAGAGTCAATTTAGTATTAAACAGGTAGTAAATCATTGATATAGTGTAATGAAATATGAGATTGTTGTTCTATTGTATATATTAAATTAGCCCTTTGGCACTGACACTTGAGTTTTCAGACCTACTACTTAAAAATATATTGAGGAACAGTTCTGGTCTTAAAACTGCATAATCTTGGTAGAATTAAAAAAATGAAAGTGAGAGCAGAAATAGACACACATAAATACAAAAGTATTTCCCCAAGTGTAGCTGCCATGTTGATTAGGAAGACTTCCTTCTTCCAATCCCCAGCCTAATATATTTTTTATATGAAACATCTTCCTATGTTGTCTACTTGAAGATTTCTAGACTCTTAGGATATGTACTCAGACATAGTCCTTACACTGAAAATGAGTTAATAGTTATCTGTCTGTTAACACCATAACTTCAATCATAACGTGCCTGTTAAACACCAAGTCCCTTAACTTCTCATAGGAAAATCTCTAAGAAATAGGTTTACATGGAAACCATTTCACTTGCTGATTGTTCTTGCAGAAGTCTGCAAGGTCTTGAACATGGTACAATGAGGAGAGTTGCATTTCCAGGTTACTCAGTGTGTGTTCTCTTTTGAGTATCCTAAGGAACATGCACAACTGACATGTTAGAGGAAACAAAACATATTCTTCTGTTGGTATAATTTATGCACAAACATGTACCAACATCTTAAACTGGGGTTTTCAATAAAGAGAGTGAAACTTATTGACTGTATTTGCCCGTAGTTTGTTTTCATATTGTCATAAAGCAATGGAGTATTAGGACATGAGAGAATATTCAGGAACCTTACCCAGTATTTCAGTTTGGGTGATTGGTGCACTGAGGGTGGATATTAGTAAGATCGGTTGTGACCGAACTGCATTCATGAGATTAGAACATTATTTTCTCTGGACTGTTTAAAAAATATTGTTAAAAAAGTCTGAGAACTTAAGCTTTGTTTTCAAAACAAGCAAGGTGCTGAGTACTGTGTCTGAAGTGAATTGACCGTTATACATTGCATTTTCTTTTACCAGAAAACTTTGTACAAATTGGTCCATTTTGAGGAAACAACCCTTACTCTGACAGAGCACTGTGGAGTGGTAGAACAGTACTTTACTTACTCTCCATCCAAGAGATGGATGCAGCCTGTCTTTGAGAACAGGATGCATAAAGTTTGGTTTTAGCTGATAGAAAACTAACTATAGAACATTGCTTTTGTCCCTGACAATTTTCTAATGAATTTCACTATGGAAAGTTTACTAGTTTTAGTTTCAAATGCATTTCCCATCTGCTACGGTGCAGAGCTGGTGAATGCAAGAATAGAAATTGGACTAAATGTAGCTAGTACTATATAGAATTTCTTGTCCAGTTATTTTTTCTTAGGCATGGCTGCCATTTTGTGCTGTAATAGCAGCCTCTGAGAATCTGTTTGTTGTGGTCGAGATTCTCCTCACATCTTGGATTCAAACTGATGTAAACTTCACTGAATGCAAAAGGAACAAAAATAGATTTCATGTCTTTGAAATCTGTAGTCTGTACTTCTAAGATTGATTAACAGCCTCTGATCTTAGTAGTTCTGCAAAGATCAAATGCAAAATGGAAGAGTAACCAAGAGAATGAGAATGGGAGAAAGATGGGAAGGAAAGAAAAAGATAATGCAATTTGATTAGTTCAGGTTAGAGACTTTTATGAGAAAAGAGAAAATAGAAGCAAGGAAATGCTGCAAAAAAAATCAGGAACAACTCAGTAGTCATACAAAAAACACTTTCTGAAGACTTTCCTCAGCTCCTAAAGATGGCTAGTTTGGCTTGATATCATATAATAGGTCAGTCATAATAAGTCTTCCCATCCTCAGAACTCTCAACTGTTGTGACAGCAGATGTTTATGGGCTTTGTTAAGACTGAACTCAGACCAAAAATGTTGCTGTTACAAATGTCTAGTGTTCTGTCTTGTTACTTCAACAGAATAGACCAGTTCCTCCATAGGGCTTTATGCTATCCCTGGATCACTACTAAGGAATTAGGTCAGACTATTAAAAATAACCACCTGCCCAGTGGGGATCCGTCTATAGGACCAGCTTTTTACATAGAAGAGCTTTATTCCTTGTCACATTTGGATTTTTTCTACTGCTAAAGAAATATGTCCCAAAAAAAACCCCAAACACCAAACCCAACATTTTGAGGAATTTGCAAAATGTTTTAATAAATGGTTAGACTGATTTAATGGTTTAGAGAGGGTATCTGAATAATCTGTTGTTTTATAGAAAAGTAAAAAAAAATTAAGAGTACTATATTGAACAAGCGTGATTGGTAACATGGTGAACGCTGTAAAGGTAATCTGAGGATTTGTGTTTAACAGAATTGAGTTTCAAGGAAAACCAAGGTTATGCCCATACTGATATTCCCCCCTTGCCTCCCTTGTTTTTTTTTTCTTGGGTTTTTTTTTGGTGATTTTTTTTTCCCCCCAGAGAATGAGATTGAAGTTTCTGTGATAAAAATAAAAGCATAATCTGCTAGGAAGTTTGTTGTTCATTGATACCTGAGTAAATTCTTGCCTTTCCCTCTTTTATCTGTGTGAGATGACACTTTAAACATTCCTCCAGCACAGGGTAACCAAAAGATCTTTGACTTTCACTTCATAAGATTTAGTATCATTGATAACTTCAAGGTATGTAGCAGGTAGAGACTTTTTACCTAAGGGTTGATGTCGTAACTTAATGCTACATGCCAGAGTAGTTTAAGGAATGGATGTCTTTGATCAGCTCATTTTTCTGAAAAAAAGCTTCATGAAGGGAAAATAATGGATTTTTTTTGTTGTTGTTGTTGGTTTTGTTTTTGGTTTTGTTGTTTGTTTTTTTTCCCCTAAGTGAACAGCTTTCATTGACTTCACTCTCTTTGTTGTGGTAAGTAGTGACAATTAGTTTACTGGATAAGATAAAACTGGCTGTAGCATAAAGAACCTGGTTGCTACAGACTCCAGAAAACAACTGGATTAGCAACTAAATAATGTTGCAGGCCAGAAGAAAAGTCCACTGATTCCTTAATTTGGTAGCAGAAATTTCAAATTATATAAAGCCTTTTTCTCGATTGACTAAAATAGCTTAAAAGCACTGGAAAGCCCTACCTATTATAAGCCCGATTTGAAAAGCAGTAAAGTTAATATATGTCTCTATTTGGATCTTTGGAGGTTAAGGATCTGACTGGTGTTAGGAACTGAAATACTGCCCAGTGTCTTATTTCAGCAGTCCATCTCCATGCAGCAAAGCATTTAATCATGTACTTAGCTCTGGAATGAGGTGGGATTTTTATGTGTCTAAGTACTTGGTTAAACAGGGACAGAAACTAGCGATACACATAGTAGGTATCATCCAGTTTCTGATAATTAATCTGATACGTCAGGCCTGTCACTGGTGAGTTATTAATATCATCCAGGAAGAATGATTTTCCCTGATGTGTATCAGAGGACATGGGCATGTAGCATACCTACTTGGGAGTATAGGCAGACTATTAATATATAGATGAGATATTTTTGTTGTCTTCTGTTTTCTGTTTTACTGAATTGATCAGGAGAATGCAATACTCATATATTTAGTTCACTGATATTTGCTTGCAGTGAGTTAATATGGTTTTCAGATTTTAAATTTAAGCATGACATCTTTCTCAGAAATCCTAAGTATGCTAAGATCAGAAACACCGGGGAGAGTTTCTGTTATTGCAGTATCTTCAATATTTTCTTCAGACAGAGAGGTTCAAGGGTTTGGGGAACTATTTACCTCACTAGGATAACAAAAGTTTTGATTCATGTAAACTAGTAAGGTATCAAGAGCACCTTGGAGAAAAAGATTTATAGAAGAGCAAAGCATCGATAACGATAATTTATTGTGGACAGATTCTTTTTGACTACAACAAAAGCAACAGAGAGAGAAAAGGCTGTACCAAGATTTTGATTCACTCACAAAATTGTCATGAATAGGTATGGTTCCCAGATGTTTCTTTTAGGGCTACTTTATTTACTTGTCTTTCTAAAGGAAAGGAAAAGCTATTAGCTCTCTTGTTAATGTTAAAATACCTTACAATCTACTATTCAGTCTTACTGAATTGATTACAACTTAGTCATGCCACATGTTCACATATAGCTTCTAATTTATGACAGAGTCAACACTAAACTTTCAAAAAACATGAACCAGGTCTTACCAGAGTAATGAAGATAGGCTTAATAAAGTGGGATTTTTGTTAAAAAAAAAAAAAGAAAAAAAAAAGGTTTTGAATTATTTTAGATTGACGTTATGTAAGCCTATTTTTTCCCCCACTCAGAACCCAAAGTTTTTATGGAAGTATGTGTTTTCAGGAACTTGCATTCTAAAAAAAGGGAAATGTCATATATTTTTGTAATAAAATTGTGGGATTTGTGAACTTTATGGAGTCCATTTTGAAGTTAGGGATGAATGAACCTTTTTTATCAATTTTTCCTTGAAAACTAGGCTCTCGGCAAAACACCAGTTCTCACATGAAAGTTTATATTCCTTGAAAAATGTACTGATTTGTTAAAAAACCAAGCAACCAAACACAGACCTATTTAAATGAGTATCTGCCAAGGACTGATATTTCACCTGAAAGTTTTTCAGCTACATTTTCCACAAGGAATATAAACATATAAATATCTTTTATATGAATGAATCAGCACACAAAACTTCTGATTCTGAAGCTAGCAGCTTTACTAAAAATAAAGCTTTCATGTCAGTACCAAAAGGGAAAGTATCTCTCATTCCTACAGTATTGTTGTTTCTGTTGGGTGCTGTGCAGCACTTGGTGGCTGAGGCATGAACTATGATTAAGGACAAAACACGTTGTGTGGTTCAGAGGCAGACTCCTGTCTGCCAGCCTGCCTGCTTTGGGTGCCTAGGGCTGCAGTGTCTGCTAGGTGGGAGCAGGCTGTGAAACACCAATTTTGCTTGCTGTTCTGGGGAACAAGATGCAGTAGAGAGAGCAGAGAGCCAGCCCAGACCAGGGACCAGCCCAGATCAGAGCAAAGTTCACTAGAAGAAATCCAGTCTGCTATTTTTTACTATTTATATACGTTTAGATAAAAGAGTTCAATCCTTTAAAGGAAGAGAGCAGCGAGGGATATGTTAATGATACCAAACTGTTCAGGCAGTGTTTCTTTAGCGTGCAGAGATATTATGTTATGCCATCCGTCATCTTCCCACAAGAGGTAGAGGAAACTGTTGCTCACCCGTAACATATTAACTTGCTTTGAACAGATTAGTGGTTTTGGTTTTAATTACTTAGATTAAAAAAAAAAAAAAAAAAAAAAAGATTGCATTGTGTTTAGATGTCTATCTAGCAATGGAATGCTGTCAATGAACTGCAGCAAAATTTCAGTTTCCAAAAGGTCATTTATATTTCCACATGGTAGACTACAATAAGGAGGTATCTGAATTGAGAGAAATATTCTCCCAACTACAAATATCCTATCGACAAATTCTGATGCAAAGCTGGAGTCTAAAAGTTCAAGGTACTTAGAACTGGGGTGCTTAGACTGGACATACCTAAGTAAATTCTAACAAATACAATTCAAAGTGCCTAATCCAACACACAAATTAGGTTCATATGCAACTAGAAGGACCCATGGGCCCTGCACTGGCATTAATTACATGAGAAAACATGAGATTGAAGTGATGAATCATTGCCAAAGTGGTCAAATGTTGCAGGATTGACCTTTCTGATCCTAAAGTGGATGGGAGCATTAATTAAGTATGAGTTCAGTGAATGTGGAAGCAAGCACTCAGTTTGAAACCACCAATATAGCTACTATATTTCTGCAGTATGTATAGGAAGAAAGATATGAATGTACATAGAGCTGTTTTAGCAGTTTTGAAAATGTGTGATATGAGTTATGTCTATGCTGCTTTGATTTCATTTACTACATTCCTATGCATCCTATGCAGATAAAATGATATAACTGCATTCATTAGTAAAGAGATGGAGAAGCTTGTATTACTATCTCATTTAGAACTCATAGAAAAAATGTCAAAGTCCTATATCAAATAAATATGCTGTATTTTAGATTGATCAAAAACTCTGAGATGCTTCACAAGATTAACCTGTGTGGCACAAAAGCTGCACCGGTAGCACAGTGCAGCACATGTTTTCTTTGAATACTGCTGTCTCTTGAATAGAAAGTGATCAAATAGCACCTTCCACACTGGAAGTAAAGGCACCAGAGACTGCTGAAACTGCAAAAAAGCTGCATATATGTAAAATAGTATAAGTAGGAGGATATACTAGGTAGCAATTTAGACAGCAAACACCACTATGTATCTTGATTTAATAAAAATGGCATAAACAATTAAGGTCTCTGTACAAAGCTCTTCAGAAGCCTGATATTCCTAATTGCTGTGTGTGATTCAGCTTTAACCAAGAGATCAAATCTTGGCCATTGATCATGACTACCTGAATCTACAGATTTCAGGAACAGTTTATGTTCTTTAAATGTAACAACAGCAGAAACAGTCTCCTTATTCATGTAATCCGTGAGACTGGCTTTACAAAGGGCCCAGCCTCTCCATCTGGAAGATGAAAATGAGGGGTTCAGAAGGAATGGTAGGAGAAGACAGCGATGAACAGGAAAAAGGGGTGCTGAAAAGGGTGGATGGGAGAGAGCACAGGGCAGCAGAGGAAAGCGAAGCTGCATTCCCAGTCTGTTGTGTCCAAGTTAAATTGCTTGGGGATAGAGATCTCCTGCAATGCATCCTTGGCTGCACCACTACTTGGCTTCCTGTTACAAACCAGGATTGCCAAGAGACATTAAGCAGTCATATTTGAAAACATTTTGCAGGTGCCAAGCTGTACTTTCCCTTGTGTTAATGAGAATTTGATCATCTACTGTAGATATAACATACAGAGGAGGAGCAGCAGAGCCTGTGAATCAGCCACTTTTGTACTGAGGGTGGATCAGTGGCAGAATAACAATAGGATGTCTCTGCATCTTAATAAAAAAATCACTGAATGATGGGCCAGTCTATTAAAAACTGGTACTTGTGCAATCTAATTGAGACATCTGGTCACTTTACCTTAGCCATTGATGAGAAATTAAAGATGATCAGGCCTGGAATCTGGACAAATCTGAGATCAGTTTCTACTGTTTAGCACTTTCCTTATCAGAGAGTTGGTTGATAGCTAACCTAAATATATGTTAGATTTGAAGCCACAGTTATGCAGATTCTTTTCTTTTTTGGAATGCTTTTCTTCATTCACTTTTTTACAGTCCAGCATGGGAGAAAAACCATGTTTAGTTCATTTCAAGAATCAAAAGGACTCTGTCTTTTCCTTGAGTTATTCCCACTCCTTTCCTTCCTTCATGTTTGCATCCCCCCCTGCTTTCTCCTACCCCCCCCACACAGCCCCTTTATGTTTGTAACCCAAAAGGTTAATGAGTACAGGGCTCAGGTGCACTCCATATTCTCGCAGCATTACTAATACTGTGATCATGGGTTTGGAATAACATTCTGGCAAATTCTGTGATCTTTGCGCTGAGAGGAGCTCTGCTGTTTTCTGTGCTTCCTAACTGCATTTTTATGCTGAGCTTTTTGTCTATATAAGAATATGGTTTTTGCCCATTCAATTACCCATTCCATGCAAGCACAACAGAATTACTTCTGAGATCAACATCAACTGCAATATGGTGAATATGTCAGTGCCAAAAGACTTTGCTAAATATTCCTGTATATATAAGAGCAGCAGAAGGGCTGATGGCAAATGGGCAAGCAAAAGCTCTGAATAAGAAACTGTCCATCTGAACTCCGCTGAGCTGGGGACTCAGATGAATAAAACCCCAAGGAAAGTCTAGCAACACTTCAATCATCTTCCTTCCGGGACTGGTTGCCATATTAGACATCTATGATATTTAAACACCTCTCTACTTTATTAAAAAGTTGCCAAATACTTAAACATTTTATTCCTAAGAAAATCTGAGAAATACTCATTCTGGAGAGAACATCCATCTTCCACTAAAGTATGGCTGCAACTCAGATGTAAGGGATCAGCAAGGGCAGTCTGGTCAAGTGAAGAATTAAAATCGGCAGTTCAGGGTTCTGGATTGACTGAGTGCACAGCCAAGCACAGACAGGGCTGCAATGCTCACTGCATGGCTGCAAGCTGCAGCCTCCCTGCAGCTACCTGCTGGCAGCTGATGGAACTCCTCTGCCAGAGACTGTTCAAGGCCCTGGCATGAGGTTTGGGAAGACAGTGACTTAAAAGCACGTAGTCGCTTCATTATGTACTGATTGATGGTGACCATCATCTGTATTGTGTTTAATGGAAGTTCAAATTTGCAAGTGGTTAAGTACTAACTGAAAAGGTAAAATACAAGTGGGCATATTCTTTATAATCAGGTACTTGCTCTGATGTTCTTGACACTACTTAGATTGAGTTTACATCAAGAGAACATGCTAGCAATGACATGGTGGAGAATCTGAAGCAGGAGTGTTGTATACCAATATTCTTTAGTGGGAACAACTCCAGGAGAGCAAGACTTAGGAGCTGTGAGAAGAGTGATGAAAAAGGAGTTTGACTGCAACGCACGGAGTTCACACAGAGGAAGAGAATTTGGGGCATCTATATCTACCTGGCAAGTATTTTTAGTTTCTGCAGAAGCCTAGAAGTAAACATACGTTTCACGCACATTTATCATAGCCAGATGGTGGTTGTGTGAAGGGAAGTTCCATCTGCCACTGAGGTCAGCAAGTATTTGCTGGGATTCAGTGCTGCACCCTACATTAAAGTAGCTGCTCATTTTGTGAGGGAGAGAATCACACCTGCTCAGAGCACAAAAGCTTCAGAGCATGGTAGGACTACGGGGCCGCACAGATCTGGGGAAGGGGCGGGGTGTGGGGGTGCAGCAGCCTTCCAGGACAGCTTAGTGACTGACATCCAAATACACAAAGATCTGGAAAAGATGGAACCAGTGGCTTTTGTGAAGAATGCATTTGTTGCTCGAGAAACACATAAGGGATAATGAGCAGTACTTTATGTAACTATACTGCCTCAAGCTTAGCATTGTGATAGCAGCTGTGGCCTTGGTACCTCATGACCTTCTGACAGAGTGAGAAAGGAGAGATTCCCACAGTTCCTGTAGGCAAAATACCTCTTGGGTTCTGCTCACAGGAGCAGAATTTGGCCTTAAGCTTAATTACCTGGAGGCATCTGAGAAAATAAATGCATGTGTGCTTCCTTTGAGTAAATTGTCTGCAAATGTATCAGTTGCTCAGCTTTAAAGCTTTGGTGAATGTAAGGATGTATAAATACTTCAAGACATCAGAAGGAGGGACAGAGATTAGGAATAAACAAAACCAGAAATGGTGACTAGTACTGTGCAGAAGTACAAGTGTACCATGTATTGATAAGAACTTATCTGTTGGAGGAATAAGACAGCCTGCAGTCTTGCACAGTGTGATTAATGTGATCTAGGAGGAACCATGCACATGGTAACTCTAAATCTGTTGAGGCTTACAGTCAAGAAAATGAGGCATGCAAAATAAGTAGTTTAAGAAGCTTTAACAATAAGATTCATTCTTAGCATATTTTTAATACTCAGGTTCTTTAAAAGAAAAAAAAAGTAAGCAATGTACCATATGTATAATTACAACAAGCTAACAAAAGCTGTTATAAAAATACACATCATAATTATAAAATCTACCAGTTTTTATGGTAGATCAGAATATACAGCAGTAATAAAGTCTCTTAAATGACATTATTTCAGTCCTTGTCTCATCCATGAGAGTTGTAAAGGGCTTTGTAAATTGACCTGAAAATTGGCTGGTCTCATCTGACTGAACAAAGGAGAGAGAGACTTTTACAGTATATAGCCCTTTTCCATGGATATCCTGTATCTTATTCAGTCCTTATCTGGAGG
This sequence comes from Falco peregrinus, assembly GCF_023634155.1. Classification (NCBI taxonomy): domain Eukaryota; kingdom Metazoa; phylum Chordata; class Aves; order Falconiformes; family Falconidae; genus Falco; species Falco peregrinus. The sequence continues at coordinate 64,498,347 of NC_073723.1, forward strand.
AGATACTGCATGATGAGACACTGCAATCTGGCAGTCCAAAAACTAGTGCACTTCATGTCAGCTGGCTATTTGGTGTCTTGACTGGAACCGAGAGATCTTTCTGTTAAAGTAACAAGCTTCTACTGACAGCTTTTCCTACTGACCCTAAAGGTCCTGTTTGAGAAAGATTTGGGAGTCTTCTAATCCTAGATATGGAGACATCCAGCTTGGTACATTCATACAAAGCTTTAGCACTTTGCCAGGTGAAGGCTTACCAGCTCACAGGTCTGTTTAGCACCCTGCAGTGTCCTGCTTTCCATTCATGTGCTGTTTGACAGATTATTCTGAGTTTGGAAAAAATGAATTTAGATAGTATCCAAACCTTACTAAGAAAGGAAAAGATTTTGTTCCTCTGCTTTGCCATCCTAAATCAAGCTTTAAAACAGATCTGTGCAAATGTTTCTGCATCTCAGTTTTTGTGTTTGGTTGTTTCTTTTTACTTGTTCTTTTTGTGTAAATATTTAAAGATTGTTCTGGGTTTAGTGTCTATGTATGGTTAAGTCCCTCTAGCTTCTTGGGCTCCAATGTTGAGGATAAAGATGCTTGATATTTGACCTCTTTAACAGAGTTAAATCTACACCGAATAAAGGGCTCCTCTTGTAAAGGGACATAGTAGCAACTAACTGCAAGTCACAGCTAGACAAGGTAGCGTTTCTAAAATAAACTGGCCTTTAAGTGCAGTTGTAGATAGAGAAGCAAAGTTATTGAATCAGAATTTCATCTCAACAAAGTCTTTTGTCAGTTAGAGCACAGAGGTGACCATCTTTCTTCCTGAAATCTTTAAAGCATTTGTCAATGTCTCTGCTTCTAATAGACTCCATCTCATTGAGCAGGTCCTGTATTCTTTCTTTCCTTGCCCTCTCCTCAAACAAGCATCATTTATTTTACACCTGTGGAAAAGTGAGAGAGAAATCATTATTAAATGTTAATGCCTGATAAATTATATTCCCTCTCCCTTTCCAGTGAACATCTTCCCGCAGGTATAAGGTCTTTTCCAGCTCTGAAGGGTCATTATAGTGCAGTTCAAGCAATGGAAATATTCCTGACTTCTTGTGTCCCTGCGGTTTGATGTGTTCTTCCTTTGAGAAACACCACACTTACAAGTGAAGGGACTGAAGTCTCAGCAGTGAACATGAAAATACCACAAAAATTCATACATTCTCCAAAGACCTATCCAGACTTCAAATCAGGCTGACAGGGAAAGTGATTTAAGATCTCTAGATATTTTCCACTTCAAGTAATTGGTGGAGAAGAGGGTGTGAGGAATGATTAGGCCTTGACCTGTTTTGCTTTGTTCTTTTCTGTTTGGTGACCCAAGCCAACCTCAGTATTGATCCCAAAGAAAATAATGCTGTGGCTGAAATAGGACTTGAAGAAGTGAAATAAGGCAATGTAATTACTAACAGTCTGTGGGAGTTTACACAAAACAAATCTTGTCTACCTAACTTAATATTTTTTATGAGATTATGGATTTTGTTGGTAAAGTTATTTCTATTGATGTAATACTCTTGCATTTCTGCAAGGCATTAGATAAAGAAACAGGACATTTCAAAACCAAACTGAAACACTTTAAATGGTCTTAACCCAGACAAACGGAGAATTCTCAAAACGAAGCAGTAAACCAGCAAAACAAGTAATTATGGTGAGACATAAAGTCATCAAGAGCAAAGATTGTATGCCAAAAGCAAATTCCCTTTTCTGGGAAATGGTGACAAGAGGTTTAGCAGTTGAACCTTTAGGCTGGATAGCCTAACTGACAGAAATCTTTGTATTCAGCTCGATGTATCAGCATTTCTAATTATATGATTAATAAGAAGCACAGAAAAAACTGGGAAGAATTCACAAGATTTTTTTCCTTAAATGAAAGTCAAGTAGCAGTGGCTTGTATGTTCACTGACCCTCCAGCATATGGTCTGGACTAGTCCTGTTTAGCATGTTTGTTCTAGTCCAGGACAGCCTGGGCCAGGGAGATTTGATGCTACACCTGGAGTGAGATGAAGACTCAAATGAGGTCAAATGCTGCCAGTCAGGGGACTTTTATTGAAACAGAATGCTGATAAGAAAAGAGCAATAGGAAAAGGAAGAAAGGATAGAAAAGAAGGAAATCTAGCAAGCAGTCTGGACAGAGTTGGAAGAGAGAGTTACCACCATGGATCCAGCAGAATCCCATTGGTCCATAACGTCCTTGTCCATCAGTGGGGAGGTGTCTCCAGATCGTGCCCCTCACTGTTTGATGGTGCAGTCTTTTATAGGGTATTTGAGGAGACCATTTCCCTGACAACGGCACATACCACATGTCCGTGCTCGCTCCCCATCTCAGCATGCTGGTTCCAAGGGGCACACGTGATGGCTGTGTGGTCCTTTGTCATGGACTGCTCATGGCTTGGCAGGTGGAAGTGGCCAGTCTTGTCTGAATATGTCCCCCAGAATAACATGGCTGCTCCTTGACCCCGGCCAATGTCTGGTTTCAGGTGGCTGTTTGCTTCTTGTCTGGTCCACAACTGCTGAGTTCAGTTAAACCACCAGGTAGCCTTGCACTGAGCCCAGCAGGGATGTAAACAAGCTTTGAGACAGTCAGCTCACAGTATGGTCTCCCACAATGTTATACACATTTCTGCAGCTCAGTAAAATCTTTCATTGCACATGCCCTATTTCACATATACTCTACCACTTATGCATTGAAACTGAAGATTAACCTCCAAATCTTACTGAGGTACAAAATTAATTCCTAACACGGTATCCATTCCCACTACTGCTCCTCTGGGCATGTAGGTAATTCCATGTCTGCTTCTGTGCCATTAGAAAAAAAGTCCTGAAAAAACCAACTTGCTCAAGAATAATTCATTTCAGAGATTTAAGTGTTTATTTGAAAGCACAGAAGGATCTGTGGCACTTCCATGGTTAAAGCTGAACTAAATTTGGAGGTAAAGGGGAACTCCTGCAATTTCCATGATCAATCTTTGACTACATAGCCAAGAAGTATCTGATGTCCAGTGCCAGAATTCACTGAGTATTCATCATGTATTTCACACAATCCTGCATCCTGTTCCACACTCCTATTTCATACTACTAGCTCATGTAACGTCCTTTCCATGTAACTATTAAAAATTTTCCTCAGCTATGCAGGCTAGAAATAAAGCAAGCAATACAAGAAACATATTGGATTTAATATTTGCAGTGGAGAGCAAGGTAATAATTTGACTTATTTGTCCGGGACTGTATTCAAATAAAATTGTACGTATTTGGCTAGCTTTTTGGACAACACTGTAGTGAACTGGTTCCATAATAATAGTTCAAGAATATTCTCCCCCGCTGTCATTATTTAACTAAATTATCTGACATTACATAGCTATAGGTAGCGGTTCTCTTACCACATTGGAAAAAATAGAGCCTTTAACACAGCAGGAAAGATGAGATTTAGCGGTACTGGTATGCAAATTCAAACACATGCTTAAATCTTTGCAGAACCGAGGCGTAGGGTGGTGGTCTGGGTTTATTTCAAAGATGAACAGGCAGTCATCTTGTTGGAGAGACACCGAGTAATGGGAACGCATCATGCCATCTGTTGGCAAACCGCAGTGGTGCAGCCAGAAGCTGTACATACCGCATGTCACCACCACCAAGCAAATTAGAAAAAATCATAGGGAGTCCTCAAAAACAAGCAAGCATATAAAAAAGCAATTGGCACAAAACTAAATTTTGTTTTCTTTTCATTTGCTCACATCTGCTAACGGAACACATTGCAATTTGATGACATAGCCAAATTACCACTTCCTCACACAGCCACTGTTGAGCAATTAGTTTCTTCCAAGTGTGAGCTTTCCTGCATCTCTGCAGATACACCAGGATAGAATGAATGGGCATAAGCAGTGCCTGCTGCCCTGATGATCTCCCTTTTTATGACAATTCTGGAGCAATATAATAAGAATTACTTTATTTTCATTTATAAAAAAAATATTTAATGAAAGATTTTTATTAAGGTTGCCCACATTATATGTGAAAGCTGTAGGACATTTTTCTTGGATTTTGTTTATATGCAATAAGAGAATCTGGGTTTGCAATAACTAAAATACCAGCATGCTATCTTGTTTTGTGGCATCTACTCTACAAAGATATTTTTATGTGCACTAAGTTACAGTCAAAATATACCAAAATCAGGTATTCATATTAAAAGGTGCTATAGATTTAAACAGATTCTTTTGCCTGGTCAATAAAACCACCCATTTTAAAAAAATACATTTTCTGTGGAAGAAATAGTGTTATTAACATAGATATTTTCATATATTTTCATGTAACTTCTTATGATCTTACATGAATTTTTTTTACAAACTTCATATACATTACTATTTATATATGTAGACATTAAAAATAACTTGAATAGAAATTAATTTAACAATCTGTTATTTTAAATTTTGGTATTATATTTGAGGAAGATACTAATAGGGAATAATTAATAAATGAAGCCTTTTTCTGAGAATGCTGTAAGAAATTATACAAACAGGCTTCTTATGTATGTTTTCAGGAGCTGAAGACATGCATAGGTAAATGATGCACATAATTGATTTCACTTAATGTGTGTTTATTCATTTTGTGTGACTGGCCTCTCAATTTATGCCCTGTAGTTTCTGGATACCTGAAAACTTGACTCAACAAAGCAGAGTATTAGTTTCTAGATGGCCACTTGTACTTTTCATATTTTCCCAGGTGCTGTGACTCCCCACAGGCCTGCAGTCTTGAATTAGCTAGACAGCTCAGCCTACTATCTGTGAAGATTTAAAAAGTAATTTTTCCTCTGAGTTCACAAAGCAGCTTAATTTGATGTGTGGTCCCAGAGAATGTCACAAAAAGTAGTTGACACTTTGAAGTGTGACTTAAAGTATCAGTTGGTGATGCCATACTCCTTTTAGTAGTAAAAGATCACTAGGCACTTTCTGAGAAAAAAACCCACCCCTAGTTACTTGTGTTTTCATAAGGGAATGCTCTGCTTATGCCCTTATAGATACGATGGGCCAGAGAAGTACCTAAAACCTTAACCTGGCTGACAAGTGCATCACAGTTTCCTCATATTTTTGGAGACATGGCCCTGTGGGAACAGTCAGAGGCAGAAGATGGCAATGAATTCCTAGTGTGCTCCTACTGCAGGATGGAGTCAGCTTGGTTTGCCACCACATCTAGGGGAGACCTCAGGACATGTAGCTCAGAAGCCACAGAAAGTTACTTTCTTCCTGGAGCTGGGGGTTTGGGCTCACCAGCTGCTCCCATTGGTCTTAAGCTGATGGTAAATTACATGTAATACGTGCAGCTGTGCCTGTACTTAGACATCTCGTATTTCTGCTCCCATTTCCTAAGTATTAAAGTTATTAAGCTCTAATATGAAGGGAACACAACCAGTCCTTTCCCACATACTTTTGAAAATAGAAAGCAGCTCTATTCAATTATTTGAAAAATAACAACAGTCACCTACTTTCAGTAGGAAGCCTGAAGCTGTGGATCCCAAATGGGTGGAAGTGCTTTTCCAAATCCCTGAGAACCCTACCCAAGCCCAGAGTGACATCGTGCTCCTGCCAACCATTTCCTATTGTCTAAGTTCTGTAGCATGATCCTATGTAGAGCAACTGACTTTTCTTGTACCCGGTACAGAGTCTTGATGCCCACAGTACAGAATTTGATTCCAGTCCTGGGATCAGCAACCCAAAAGTTTTCTAAATATTTTGCTGACCACAAAGTCCCTAAGACTGTCTGCATTTTCTTGCTACAGTTACATTCAGGGAACTTCAGGTTCCAAGTCCCTTGAGTGTTGAGACTGAGCACATGCTGCTGGCGTCATCTACACTATAAGCTTGTGCTTTCTTTCTGCACAAATGAGAATGGGATGAGATCAGGAAGTGCTGCCGCATTTGTGGATATTTTCTTGGATAGATTTGGGGTGGAGCCAGGGTGCTATATCTGGAGCCAGGAAACTGAAATTGCTCTTGAGGTCTATAATATATTCATACTCTGAAATATCTTTTCTGAATGAGAAATAGGATACCCTAAGAAGACTGATGAAAAGTGTAAAAAACATATAGGGTCCTAAGCTTTTCCCATGCCGTAAGAGAGAGTAAAAAATCTTTTTAACTCAAATGCAGCTGAAGTAGTCTTTATAGACAAGGAAATGCTTCCAAAGTGTACATAGTGTTTCCTGTGCTCTGCATTGCAAATTTACAGCTGAGCTATTCTGCAGATTCTAACAAGAATATTTAATGTTTTTGAGACATGGTAGGTTTCTTCTGGATGCAGAAAAGAAGCTGTAGATGCTTCCAGCTTTTTTCTTATAACATCTTCCTCTTTTTTGAAATACATTGTCTTTACATTTCAGGAACAGGCCTGACAGACCTTGAGCTTTATGAGATAGTAAAAGCCATGACAGCACTAGGAAATGTACCTCATTGCAAGAATTCCATCTTCCACAAGGAAATTTATAAACAAATGAAATAGTTAATACAAATATTTCAACAATATTCCTCCGGTGGGTTGACTTTGGCTGGCTGCCAGATGCTCATGAATCTACTCTATCACTTCCGCTCCTTCACTACACATCCTCAGCAGGACAAAGGAAGAAAATAAGATTATAAGCTTGTGGGTCAAAATAAAGACCGGGATATTGCTTACCAATTACCATCGCCAGCAAACCAGGAAGATTAATTTAAACTATTGTCAATTAAAAGTACAGTAGTACAGTGAGCAACAAAGCCAAGTCTAAAAACTCACCTTCCAACCAGCCTCCCTTCTTCCCAGGCTCAGCTTCACTCCATTCCTGACTTCTCTTCCTCCTCCCCTCCGAGTGGTGCAGGGGAATTGGAAATGGGCAATTGTGGTCAGTCTGTAACAGTTCCTTCTTGCTCCTCACACATTGACCTTGCTCCGACATCGGTCCTTCCTACGGACTGCAGTCCTTCTGAACTGCTCCAGTGTGGGTCCTTTCCACTGGGTACAGTCCTTCAGGGACAGACTGCACCACTGAAGGTCCTCCCACTGAACACATTCCTTCATGAACTGCTCCAGCATGGTCCAGCATGGGTCCTTCTCTCCTTCTCACTGGTTGCAGTCTTTCAGGAACTTCTCCAGTACAGATCTTCTCGATGGCATAGAGTCCTTCAGGAACAGACTGCTCTGGTGTGGGTCTCCCACAGACCACAGGTCCTGCCAGAAAACCTGCTCCTGTGTGGGTTCCTCTCCACTGGCTGCAGCTCCTGCCAGGAACCTGCTTCAGTGTGGGCTCTCCACAGGCTGTAGCTTCTTTCAGGATGTGCCCACCTGCTGCAGCATGGAGTCCTTGATAGGCTGCATTGTGTGTGGACCTCCATGGGCTGCAGAGGGACAACCTCTGTCACCATGGTCTTCACCACAGGCTGCAGGGAAATCTCTTCTCTGGCACCTGGAGCACCTCTTTCCCGTACTTCACTCACTTTGGTGCCTGCAGGGCTGTTTCACATTTTTCTTACTCCTCTCACAGTTTCTGCACAGCGTTTTTCCCTTTCTTAAATATGCTTTCCCAGAGGCATCACTATATTGGCTGAGGGGCTCAGGTGTGCCCTGTGGTGGGTCCACTGGAGTGGCTGGAAATGGCTGTGTTCACCGTGGGGCAGTCCTGGTATCCTCTCCCAGAGGCTGCCTCTGCAGCCCCCTGTGGCCAACACCTGCGCACCTGCACCCGATACTATCCCAAAGATCCCTGATACAGTCCGGCCCAAGGTCCTACTGTATCTGCACCTCTATTAAGTTGCCTCAGCACCAGCAATCCCACATAGGTCAAAGTTCTTGTAGTCTCCCTGTGTTTGCTAAGAAAATGAAGAAAGTAATATCAGCATTTTATTGACACAAATTCTATATTTTCACTATCAATTTGAAAACTAGCATGCAGAAATAGCAGGCTAGGAAGACAATTTGGCATTTACAAGTTATCACTTGCACTTACGGAACTGAAATCCCTTTGAATTATTTATTGCTCCTTTACTGCAAAGGCCACTGTAAAACAGCCTGTGGAATTTGTTGCAATCCAAAGATACTATTATTTCCATCCCCTGAAATATCTGTCTCAGTGTCAACCCTACTTATCAACTAAAATGGCAGTAGACATGTAGGTGTGGGCCGCTTTGGGTTTGAAACACTGTGAGGCTGGATTTGCCATAGGGGTGTGCTATAACCTCTGTTTTCCTCACTGAACTTCTTACACCTAACTATAGACAGTCAAGTAGGGCACTCTGTTCAGTCTGAGCTGTGTTAAGATATTCAGTTGTCACTTTCCTGGATATTGACTGCTTTAAAAGGCTACATGTATAGGCCAAATGTATGTATGTTCACAAGGCTTTATGTATGATATATGTCTTGTACACTACAAGCTATCATAACCATAAACTATGAAGTTGCAAGCAGCAAAACTAGCATCCTCAAAGACAAAAGACAAATGTTGTATTAACATTTATATTTATGTTTTACATTACCTTAAGCAGAATATTCTTTTATTCCACTGAAAAGAAATAAGAACAACTCAAAGCTCACAAAGGATTTCATTATTTTCAGTCTGTCGTAAATGGAAAGAGTTTAGAGATTAAACTAGTACCTGGTGGAAGTGTGAATATGGCATGTATTGCTACCTAGTTTTGTATGTATAGTTTAGAACTGCTCAAAAGAGTAAAGGAAATAAATGGCTTATTTTAACATAATATAAAAATAATAATAAAAATTTATTTCTTTTACAATGCATATCAACAAAACAGTGCTTTAACATTTTGTTACTATAAACATATCAAGTCTTCTTTCATCATGTATGTCCTTGCATCTGGGTCATAATTCTACACATCCTTGTACTCCTGAGTGCCTCTTTCTTATTGACAAGTTTCTTACCAGTTACAGTGCTCTGTTGAGAGATACCCCTTTTTAAGCTTAGCACCATTTATGGCAACATATACTTAGCTAAAGTATTAATAATTATACCTTATTTGCAGAATTAATTGTAACAGTATAAGTAAGCCCACTTATTTTTCTGAGTAGTTTCAATAAAAAAGACACACACTTGTTTCTAGAGTGTTAAGTCTCTTCTATACATAAGGGAGGTCATTGATTAGGGAAGGGGAAGCACTAAATCAGCCTGCTAGATGAAATATCTTAGTAGTCCTCCTTCAGCACTTACTCCCTCATATTACATAAGTCCATAAATAAATGATAAACCCCCCGCAGACTTCCCCCTGAGCCCTTCTTATCGTTTGTATATTCTGGCATTATCATAAAGTGATAAATGACTACTGTGGTATTGAATTTATATTGTCATTTTAGTTGCTTGAAAGTGAGCTTCCATATAATATCTTCACAAAGATTAGCAGTGTTAGAAAGACAAACACTGTTTAGCTGCTCAGAGGAAGCTGAAGTGTCTCAGTCCTGCTTTAAATTATACTTAGCATTTGAAAACTATGAGATCACAGCTAAAAGGGAGGGTGAGGAAAACCAATGAACCCATGCAGAAGCATGCCCTGCTGGCAAACCACTGGCTTGCACTGTGGGAACAGCTGCTTTCCAGCCCTCCTGGCTGAATTGCAGTGAGAAGTGCTTTGGTACAGATGGGAAGGAGACAGCAAACGAAAAAAAAACAAACCAAAACCAAAACCAAAATCCCAACAATGACAACATCCAAGAAAACTAAACTGTTGTTAGGAGTGAGTGGAATAAATACAATAAATTAAATTATGTGTTAGGCAAGGGACTGCATTTTTATTGAAGATAAAGTATTCACTACTTCCCTGCTTTATCATGATAGTTCTCAAATTAAACTTCATATGTTTTTTCTTAGGAATACTCAAATCTCCTATCCCATATTTAATCTTGAAAAAAAAAAATTACAGTAGTACAAAACTAAATTCTGAATGTTAAAGTATAAAAGTTTACCCTGCACACAAAGAAGCATAAATGTGTTTCATAAAAAATACATAATCACATTATTATTCTTGTGGGACAGGTGATATCCATTCAATGCATATACACTATATATAGATGGAGATTTGCTTTCTTTGCTCCTTTCTGGATAGAATCAGATAGTCTTCCCTGTCTTCGCTCTCATAGCTAAACCTCAGCTTCCCTGTATAACAAAGTTTCAACACAGTAGTTTTCCTGATTTTGGCACCAGAAGCTTGAGTGATCTGTGTACAACAAACTAGCTAAAACACCTTATGAGGGCCTGCAATTACACTTCAATAGAGAGAACATTTATAGCTTTGGTAAGAATCAATGTTAACAGCATAGAGTAAATAAATCTTCATTTTCAGTTTCACCAAGTTCTACTCAGCTGTGGGTACCCTTCCTCAACAGCTACCTCACTAAAAGCTGACTTCAGTGTCCGAGCGCTGTACTGTAATACCTTATTGTTACACCTCCAAAGCTTTTTCAGATCAAAATTTTATTTTTATTTTGGCCTCAATGCAGGGTGCCTAAAGAGCAAAGATACAAAACAAGAAGCAAGCGTATTTCCCTCACCTATTGTTTAGTCTTTCACTGAAGGCTTTCTTAAATGCTTTCAGCTTATTTACCACAGCCAGTTCACTGGAGCAAGTCCTGAAACATGTGTCCATGACTAGACTGATTTTTGAGCATGGGCACCAGCTGATGCATTTTTGAAGGGCCAGACACATTTCTGTCCTTATTTTTTGAGCAGTGAGGAATGTCCTTTCCTGCCTGTGTGAATACTTTGCCATGTACCCCATAACACTTTCTGACAATGTGACGTGGACGACACAGGGCAGATAATCAGCGCATGCTCCTTCCCTAGAGGGGTCTGACATTAAGTGCAGGAAGGCACTGTGGGATGGGTGGGTTGCTGCATTACAGACACCCTAGGGTCAGTTTTGTGGGTGCATGGAGTACGCATTAGGAAGCATTTGACACACTGTACTATCCTCTGGCCCATATTTCAGTGATCAGTACAAAAATAATGCCAGCTCCTTCATGTCACTGTGTATCCCTTAAAACATGCTAAAGCCCTCTTAGTTTTCTTGGTTTGGCATACTTTAATCTTTATTAGCATCTTGATGGCTTGATCACTATGTATAGTTTCACACAAACATATTTCATATACACCTATAACTATACAAGTGCCTATACCATACATGTGTCTGAGTCACAGTTGTTTGGTGGGGTTTAACTAAATCCCTATATCCATGACCGTTTCAAAGAGGTACCGGGATGGCTCGCAAAAGGCCAGAAAAGCAGCAAAAAAGAAAAGTAGGAAATAGTCTCTTGGTCATTACACAGCCCACAGAACTCCACCTCTGAGAGAAAAAGGCGGAAGAAAACTTTGCGAAGGGAAACTCACAGAATTGCATGTTCCTTTTGGCACATTCCTTATGAATATCTATGCAGGAGGTAACATTTGGCACTTAAAAACTAAGCAAATGGGAAGAGCTTAAGTGATTGCTTTTCTCTTTGAGCTAATGTCAGGCTGCTTTTATTAATGATTTAAAATGGGTTCCGTGATATGACTGTACAAGCTGTAATCAAGTGCATTGATCTCTGCAGCTACCCAGCAGTAACACATATGGAAAACAACTCTTTATTATAAGTAGGATTTAGCAAAGGGTTTGTCTCAAAACCTCATAGTTGGGATTGGGATCCAGAGATACAGTTTTTCATCAAAATCATTCTCATACCACCAAGGCTGATAAAAAAGAAAAAAAAAACAAACAAAAACAACAAACCAACCACATACCAAAGGGTGTCTGTTAGCAGATACATGTATTCTTTATCCCTTCCATATATGGAACTGCCAAAAAAACCCAAACCAAACAAAAACTCCAAACCTTGTGCTACTCCAGCATGTATATCAAAAGAACATAAATTTGAAACAAAAAATTATTTCAGCTAATTTGAATCTTAGCAAATGTGAATAGAATATAAAGATTTGGGTCAAATCCATGCCTGGAATAACTTCTACATAAACGTGTGAGTGGGAAATCTTACTGTTTTTCAGTGACAGCTGAGTTTCTGGTAAAGAGATACAGCTGCTCGGACTCTAGGCTTGCATTTCCTGTTCTGTTTTCTCGTCCTATGAAAAACATTATTGAATTCAATTAAGTTTTGAACAATTTGCTTTTATGTATTTTTAAAGTAAAAATCTGCAAAACGGTTACAAACTATACTTAGAGTTGTCAGATAATTCAGAATGTTGTAGCTCCTATATTTGAAACACCTTGGTTAGAATTTCAGCAGTTTCAAAATTGTTTTTTTTTTTGAGTTGTTGGGTTTTCCTACTCTATATTCCCTTGTTCCAAATGTTCTGGTTTCTTTTAGTAGTCGCAGCTTCTGGCTGAACCTTGACAGGGTGATAACCTTTATTTTGGGGCAGCAACAGAAACGGCTTAGAAAAATACTTTCCCAATTTGTGCTCTGACGGGCATTCCTGTTTCTTCCTCTGTATCCTTTCCTTCTCTTTACTGTTCTCTATTATAATTCTGTCATCACCCCTATGTGTGAAGCAGGACCACTATGCACATCTCTAAGGTTAGATTAACAAAAATACTACTAATAGGGAAACAAACCTCTCATAACTATCTACAGCTTTATAGCTCAGCTTCTCACTGTCTGAGGAGCATTACTGTCGTTAATGATTTCAGGGTTCATAGCCCTGGCCTGCTGATCTTGAACAGTCTAACTGCACTAGGATTTATAACCATCTTTGTAACGGCCCTTAAAACACGTCAGCTAAATGGGACTGTGTCACACTTCATTTCTGTGTTTGAGAACGCTGCAAAATTCAGTTACATATACAAGTTTCCATAATAAAAGGAGTATATGCACATGCATTTAATTCCAGCCAGTTTATAATCAACATTTAAGATGTGCAGGTATCCTGTTGAAAATGTTTCTGTTGAGAAATCAGAATACCACATAGGCATGCCAGAACGATAAGCCTTTTAATAATACCCATGTAGCACACTTGTTGAAAGTTCTTTCTGGGCAGCATGCATGGCACTCAGGTATTACTCAGACTCTAAGGAAAACACCAATTCAATAAGCATTTGCCAATGTTCTGGGGGACAAAAGAAAGTGAAAAGAAAAAGAAAAGAGCTCTAAAGATTCTCCAAATTTGAAGACAGTAAGTAACTCTCTGTCCAAGTGTGGATCCAGCATTTGTCAGGGAGTTTTAAAATGCTACCCAGCAGCTTTTAACAGCAGGTCACTTCACTACAAAGGTGATAGTCAGACACAAAGCCTAAAAGGTAGGCTGCTGTTATGGAAAGCCAAAATATTGCTTTCAATTGTTTGCTTATTAAAAGTATGTCTTGATTTTTTCCCCTTTATTATTTATTGCTCAATTAATTTTTCAATGATAAAAATATTTGGACTTGTGAGACCTAACACCTCTAGTTTTCCACAGCATCTGTGGAAATATGTGTTGCAAAGAACACATATGTAGGTTTTCTTGGACAAATACATGCCTAATTACTTAAAAACAGACATTAAAGGTATTGTAGCTCTCAATCTTCAGTATCAGCACAGACATGCATTATTAGATTTCGTATGGCAGTTCTGCAGAAATTACACACCACACCAGCAGTTTCCCTCCTGTCTGGTGAATGTTTTGAGAATTATTTTTAAGGGTTAGCTTAATTAAAATACATTTATATATATTTATTCAATAGTTACAGAGTTAAAAGGCTCTGGGGAGATGAAAAATTCAGATTGATCTCAGCAGATTGCTGTTAACTGTACACTGGAGTTGAGTATCAATCACATTTGAACATAATATTTGATAATTCATAACAATTAATATTTTTTTAATCAGGTAGTGAGCTAATCCTTTGAGTTACTGTAACTGACAATAATAGCAATGCTGAAAACAGAGACACTCTTACAGCAGGAGCATATTAAGATCCAGAGCTTCATATTGAAATGTAGCTTGGGGACTGGGGAAGAATGTAACAGCATCTGAACTTCCTGCAAAACAGAGAAGGTTTGTGGTTGTAATTTCAGCATTCTGAATCATATCTCTCTATATATTACTCATTAACTTGTGCCGTTACTTTGCCAGAACAAGGCATTTCAGTAACGTGTTCCTTCTAATATGCTGGTTCACTGTGGTGCCCCTTGCTGACTGCAGACCTGCCCACCCACAGCCGTTGCCCTTTGCTGTCAGCTAGAACAAGAATGGACCAAGCAAACTTAGTGCCTGTTCGGCACCCCTCTGCAGGCACCTCTGAGTGCCAGAGCCCCTTTTCTCCACCTTGCAGAGACCCGACTTTGTCCTTGTGTCTTCATTTTGCAGATGAGTAAAGTAAGGCAGAAGATGTGAAGAGCCATTCAAAAAGTTCTCCGAAGGCTGGGAGAAAAGGCTTTTCTGGAAGAAGCTCTTCTGGCTCTTAATCCATCTGTGTGTGTCTACAGATTTTCTACACTCCGTATTAGGGAGGCTCATGAGACTGGCTCTGAAATCACATGCATAATTTGTATGAAGCTATTGGGGAAACAAAACAAATGCTGAAAAATAAGAATTCATATTCAATATTATAACATGTAGCCAGGCAAACAAACACCTTCTGGTTCTTAATGGATACTGCTGTCTCATAGAAAACAAATTTAATACAGAATGTCATGTATAAAACCCCTTTCTAACATATAACAGGAGGAATTTAATTTATATGTCTCGTTACTGTGGATTCAATGTGGGATTTATTTTTTCTGTCTAAAGTCTCAGACAGGTAAATTCACATGAATCATAGATGCTCAGTCTCATTGTGCAGAAGGGACGTTGCCTTTTAGCCTGGATTCTGCTTTGTGCAAAAGAGGAATCTGTACTTTTTTTTACTTGTTCTCCTTTTAGTCTTGAAAACTAAACCACAATTTTTCTAAGTGTTATGTTCCCGAGTCCAAAGATGTAAATCAGAAACCTTCTCAGAAACCTCATTGCTCAGAAACCACCCATCTTTTGAACTTCATGCTGCCTGGTTGCTTTTAACAGAAAAGTTTTCAGGACCTGGTTATGTTTTGCATGCCCAGACTGTCTCAATCTGCACATGGCCATGCTGCTGAATTTGGACCAACCCCTCCAACAGAACAGAGCAACATCTACATCTTTAAGAGATCCTGGTATTAAAAGTATACGCAGAGCATGCATAAAACAAAGAACAGGTTGACTTCCTTACAAATGTAGCCAGATGAGGAAATAACAGTTTAATTATGATTTGCTATTATAACTTGGGAGTTAGAACACCTGCTTAGAAACCTGGATACTGGTGTTCAGTATTCTGGTCAATCAGGCAAGGTTCAAGACCACCTCTCCCATTTAGGAGTAGGCTGTGGAGTAGTCTGGGTGGGAAGAAGTCTGAATGTGAGCTTGTGGGGAGAGCTGGGGGCAGGGAGGGAGTCTAAAAGAAATGGGCGAAGGAAGTGCTCTTTACTTCTCCTGCAGAAATAATGCAAAATTCAGAGCGTGCAGGAGACTAAACAGAAGAAAAAGTTTGATGGGATAAGTTAAAAATGAGGGTGCTTAGCTGGCAGCAGGAGATTTCGGTTCTAACATCTGCTCCCAAGATTCATTCTACTCTCTTTAATCCAGTGTGTCACTTGAAAAAGACTGTCAATTCTGGGAGCAGGAGTTGGCATGTAGGACTTCCCTGCTTTCTGGCAGTTCTTCATACTTTATGACATTTTACTGGTTTTGATGTGACATATTACAAAACATGTTCCTGTATAGTCAGCTTCATTCCCAAAACATCCTTCTTGATATGAAAGAAGTAAAAGCTATGCGTTTTAGCTTTCATTTTTGTCACTTATGACCAGATGTTTTCCTGGATATTTGTAGTATGGTATTGCATTGTTCACGGATGATTTCTGTCAGTGAGTCCCTGAGTTCTTGAACACACGGATTTCCAGGGAAAAGGAGGTAGCATGCTGCTTGACCTGTATGTTGTTACTTGCTTCAAATACCTTTGAGATCATTTTCAATGCAGGTGTTTTCCTCTGGAAATAGGAAGTTAATTCCTCCCAATAAGTGGTGTGTTCCTGGACTGACCAGAGAGTATGAGTTTTATGAAACAAGTTTGCTAAAAATATGAGGAAAATAAATCAATTTGCATCAATCAAGCTGAATAAATTCATACAGGAAATTATAGTGTTGCATATGCCCCGTCTTCACTTCCTTCAAAATAAGTCAAATCAACATTTGTATATTTCTAAAACATACCTGCAAATGCAACAAATTCAGCTCTGGGGACTTGATATTTATTGCCAGTATTGCAACAACATATGCTGAGCCCTTCCTTCTTTGCGTTTTGAAATTAGCACCAATGTATTAAGCTAGTTTAATGGTGGCATATTCTAATGAGAAAACAGTTTACAATCTGCTTTCTCTTTAGTTATGAGGGCCAGTTTTTCAGAAATGGACACTAATGCTGTAATCATATTTGTACATACATTTATTTCCTATATAAAATTCATAGCTGTGTTTGCAAACAAACACTTAGACATACACATTACTATGGATGTTTTTACACACTAAAGTGGATTTTGAGAATTCAGTCGATTCATGGATTAATTTAGCTCATGCCACTTGGGTGCCCTTCCAAAAAAACCAAAAAAGGTTTCTTATCCATTGTGCCTTCTTCATAAGACTGATACCTACAGAGGTTGTGGTATCTTTGGTGATAACTTACATTTTTATAACTTTAAACTTGGTTTTGTTAACTCTTTCATTCTCATGATTGAAAACAATAGATCTAAGGTATGGCTGTACATTTGTCACTTATTGACTCATGTTGTGAATGACTTAGAAGGAAAAAGAAACAGGCTATACTGTATTGTCACATAATCCTGTGGATTTTAAAGGCACATTACAAGCATAGTTACACCATCCACATTACCACACTGACAACTATCTTTCACCTGATTGTCTCTGACTTGTGGGGTAGTTGCCACTTCCATATGGCCTCACACTCTTTTCTGTATCTATTCACACATGCCACTGAAAATTGCAATTTTATTAAATCCATTCTACTAATTGGGAATAGAGATGCACTAAATGTTGTAAGAGGTTGCATGGTTGGACCAATGATGGTTAGTATATCTCATTATTTTTTGTCATCATCAAAATAATGAAATATAACTGAAAAAATGTTCGGAGAAAGGTATATAGAAGGAAATTTCACAGAGGCTGATAAAATGAGAAGTGACATGGAGAGGGCAAATAAGGCTTCCTTGACCATTGTGCCTGTTGATACAGGGATGAGTAATGAGTGGAACTGGTTGAAACAAAGGGAAGCCAGATTTGGTACAAAAAACCAAAAAAAACCCAACAAAAAAACCCAACTCCCCCCAAAAAAAATCCAACCAAAAAACCCCCTAGTTCTTCATGCAATGCATAAACAAGCAGCAGATGTCCTGGGTACATAATGTTGTGGATGCTTAAAGTTTACACAGATAAACAGTTACAGGGGACGGAGGGGGGAAGAATATTTGCATTGAGAGTCAGAATATCACAACGTTCTGGAAAATATTGAAAGATACAAAGTAAAGATCGCTACGCACTCGCCTGGCTGCTTCTTCTTTACCATCTGCTAATGGCTGCAGTTAGAGATGCGATACTGAATGGAGAGATCTTTGGTCTGACTTGGTTTGACTGTTATCATGTTCTTTTCTGTGTGCAGGTATGTTGATACTTGCAGATCTGTGCACAAATGTTTTGACTAAAAGTCATGCTGAAGATCTGTAGCAGAGAAAGAAGTTAAATATTGAAAGGATTGAAATCTAAATCCTGAAACAACTTTGGACCATACTTCTTAGTCCTCTCCTATAAATGGAGCATGAAATCCTGTTATACTGCATTCTTTTTTCTTGTAATTCCCTCTTTTTTTCTTTTCTTTTCCACTGTTTCTTTTCAATCATTTCTCAGATTGCAATGCAATTGCCACACTTTGTCCTGTTAGAGTGGTGGTGAAGAACTACCCGAGACAAGAAAGCTTTGTGCATCCTACCCATCACAGCTGCACAATGATGCATCGTGTGTAGACTACAGAAAAGTCAGTCCCTGCAGCAAAAGTTCAAAAAGAACTGATTAAGAGTAAGTGAAATTTGGTACAACTAGATAATTTATTATGGAGCTTTGTGCCATTCCCTAAGAGTGGTTTTAAAATAGAATATTTAATTCCACTTAAATTTTAAAATACACAATTTTAGTGTGAAGTATTGGCAGTTCTCCTCAAGGAAAACCTCAAAAAATTCTTTCTTATCCCCATCACATTCTTATTTTCATGAAAAATGAACACAGCTTATGGTCCTGCCTGGATTTATTTTCATTGCAAGCATTTTTAATTCTCAATTACAATTACCCCTAATATGATTAACGCCAGAGCAGACTGCAGCAGTACTAAGGGAGGTTGTGCGGTGGGTAAAAACTGGAAGGCTGGAATGAAGCCATTCTCTAGTCCTGTGCTACAAAAATAATAAAAAAAGTAGTGTGAATAGATGAGTACTTGCTGCCTATAAATAGTCAAGCAATGAGTAGTGTATGATGTATAGTTTACATCATAGGCTCACAAGGTGCTGTAGGTTTTCAGTTCTACTGATGAGACCAGAGGGAAACCATCTACCAGTAGAAGAAGGAAAGATCTCCACATCTGAAGCTCTCAAACATTGCTCGGGGCTGTGGGAAGGGGGAAGCAGAGCAGGCCTGAGCTAAGACTGAGAACTAAAAAAAAAAGAAAAATAACATGTTCATTAATCCAAAACCTTATACACGCAGCAATCTGAACATCTCTACCAAAAGTGTACAGGTTAGTCTCAGAAGACAGAAATGCAAGGTAGAAAACTTGAGGCTTAAGCAACAGCTAGACATTAGAAGCAGAAGAAAAAATTCCCACAAACACCCAGTGCTTTGCAGGTATGCTTTTTTTTCCACATGATGCTGCAGTGGTGTTTGGTCTGTTTCAGTGTTGGCTGGGAATTTTCTCAACAAGGCTGCAGCTGGCTCAAGAGCCACAGTCACTTGGGCACTGCAAGGAGTCAGTGAGGACAGAGGCAAGCCAGACTTCTAAATACCTGGTCTTGAAGTAAAACACGTTTTGTCTCAACCTTTGACACAGGAATGGTAAAAAACATTTCAGCTTATGTGTTTATCTTCTATAACAGTTTATTTTGTGACAGAGCTTCTGGAAATCAAAGGTAGATAGATGGTTGTCAGCATTCCTGCTTCAGTTACAACATGCTGTATCATATATCATAGCTTGAAAGCTATCATCAAGTGCATTGATAAAGACAATTTCATGACAATTTCTCAAATGATGGAAGACAATTCTCACTTTGTGTCTGGGTACATGTTTGTATGTTTCTTACTCTAAATGTGAAAGGCAGAAGAAGTGATTGAGAGTGATACACATTTTATAGAGGTGGTGGGGCTTTGGGAAATTTGTTCAAGAGGAAAATGCTTTTGACATATGCAGGTTCTAAAACAAAGGTGCATGATGCACGTGTTGAAAAGATAACTGAAGAATAGAGGCAATCTTTGTTCATTTTCTGAATGGTTTGTTTGCCAAGCAGATTTGTTCAACCAAAACTATTTGTTAATTTCGATTGAAATTGGCAGCTTCTCTTGGGATAAATAAATAAACTATTTGTGAGATAGAAGCTAGAAAAAAAATTATTTGTCTTTCTTTTTGAAGAGCAATATTTTTACTTTTCATAAACCACCAAAGCCAAAGTATTAAGGCTGACAAAAATAGTTTAAACTTAAAGACAATTCCTTTAAATGTGCTTTGATTTTTTAATTTTCAAGAGTTAATAACCCAAACCAAGAATATTTACATCTCTTGTATAAAATTTTTAGAGATTACATGGCAGATGAAGGATATCTCATAATAAAAGTTTCTCATATGATGACCACATCCAAGTATGAGATTAGGAATAATTTTATGTCTGTTCCAAGGTTTAGAAAAAAATGGCATTGTCACTAACACCTTAAAGCAGAGTATAATAAAAGGATAAACTTATTTCAGTAGATCATGATTTGTTAAAATTATACAAGTATATCATAATAATTTGGAAACCTTTCACACATAAACCATTGTTCATAGTCTTAGGTCGATTATTGATTCCCATGCAGAGAGAGCAAAACAAAATAAAACGGGAACTGAACAAGAGGATATGAGATATAATTTCAGTTTAGCCATTCTACTTTCACTTAAAAGAAAACACTGTATGGTCAGTTGAATTCAAAATGCTTGAATACAATGCAAGTAACAACGTATTTTATCTTTCTATCAGAACATTTTAGTCTTCAAAGCTCTTTAGCAATTATTCTGTTCACTGACTATTGATTGATAAAATTCTTTAGTTCTGTAAAGTTTATTTAATTTTTTTGCCTGTGGTCATGATAAATAAAACACAAACAAATAAGCAAATATGATATTTAAACATAGTAAATGCATTTTCCTTTCAGTATTGTTTTGCTATCTGTATTTATTAGGTAGCTGCCTGGATTTACTTCTCTCAATGGAAAATATTTCTTAGAGCAATTTTGTGTTAGAAAATACTTTCTGAAGATTACAGTATGCATTCTATAAACAGACAGAAAAATTCTTAAAATGTATCTGGGCAGCAAAATGATCTGAGATGATGAAGGAAAATTACATTGTTGTCAAAACACTATTCAGTATTTGACAGCATTCATTTTAATGGTAGAATAGAACAGCTTGTTTGACCAAAAGCTACAGAAACTTTTCAGCTATTTGACATACTATTTTTGCCATAAACCAGCTTTGAGTGAGCTGCCAATCTTTGGTACCTTGTAAGAAAAAAACAAATATCCCAGACAACAGTGAAAGTCAATCGTTAAAGTGTTTCAAAGCAAACTCTTCAGAACACGTTTATTTGGGGAACCTGGTAGAGTTTATGTTCTGTAGGCATAGGGGATACAACTATTGAAAAGAAATTTATTTCTGAATTTGAAAGAAAGAATTATTGGCTTACATATTCAGTAACCTAAACACTTAGTAGATTATGAGGAGGGCTACTTGATTTGACCCATTAGGCCTGCCATGCTCTCCTGCAGAAAAATGGGAGGGTTATTCAATTCATAAAATCAGCCAGAACAGAGTGTCCTTAGCACAGATACTGCAAAAGAGCACTGCAAAATTCTCTAGGCAGCCAGACAGCTTCCTCTATGTCTTGATTTAATAAAGTTTAGTGCTACTACACCTCTCCTGCTCAGTTACATCACAGATAGGAAAACTGTAAAGAAATGCAGAAAGTACTCAACAAGTTTCTCCCTTCATTCTTTTTTTTTTTTTTTTTTTTTCTTTTCATACCTTTGTGTCCTGGTTTCAGCTGGGATGGAGTTAATTACCTTCTCAGGAACCAGTGCAGTGCTGTGTTTTGGCTTGGACTTGAGACTTTTCAGTTCCTCAGACCTTGTTAATGAAAAGGCTGGAGGGGCACAAAGAATGGGGAGGCGATACAGCCAGGTCAGTTGACCCAAACTAGCCAAAGGGGTATTCCATACCATGGGATGTCATGCCTGGTATATATAGCTAGGAGGGTGGCTGGGGTGAGTGGGCTGTTGCTCGGGGACTGTCTGGGCATTGGTTGGTGGATGGTGAGCAGCTGCATTGTTCACCACATGTTTTCTTCCCCTTTATTTCTTTATTCTTTCCCTCCCTCTTTTCATTATAACTGTTATTGACACTTTTGTTATTGTTCTTTCATTTTTATTCTATTTCAGTTATTAAATTGTTCTTATCTCAGCCCTTCAGTTTTACATTCCTTTCCAACTCTCCTCTCCACCTCTCTGGGTGAGGGGGCAGTGAGCGAGCGGCTACGTGGTGCTTAATTACCAGCCGGGGTTAAACCACGACACTCATGTTATTTAGCACTAACTATTCACAGTACAGTAATGTTCACAAAAAATCTATAGCTATGTATGTGTATCTGTGTATGTCAGTAAGTGTCTATATTGCAAAAAGAAAACAGAAAGATGTCATGATTGTGCTTTGAGAGGATAGGCAGCCAGCAGATGAGGGGAACATAAGGTAATAATTAGAAAATTAGGAGCAGCAGTGGTGATAAACAGTGGGCACAGCTGTCTAGCTACTGTCAAACTTTTTGTGAGCAGTAAGACAAAAGTATGTTTTAACAAATTACTTGGTTATGAATATTTTAAATAACTGGAAAGGAGGAAATGTCACTTGGAGGGACTACCACTTTTGAAAGATAGAAGAGGAAAGAGCAGATATTTATGGAAAGTGGTCAATCAAGACAGGTGTAAATCAGCACTAAGTCCACTAGCTCAATGATAAAGAAGTCTAGAGAAAGTATTGTTGATTTAAATTGTTTTACTGAGAAAGCAATGAAGAATGTGGCCTTTACTAGTCTGCTCATACTCAGGACAGTCAGGGAGGCATTCTGTTATGAATACATGAAGTAAGTATGGTGAAGGGCATGCAATAATGCTCCAAAAGATGCTGGCAAGAATTTGAGTAGTAGGTTAACACAGTAACACACAAATAGTATATTAGCAAAGGTAATCAACTCTCCTCTCCCTTCCCAACCCACCACCCCCAACCCCCTCCAACCTCCTCATTCTTTCTTCCTTTTTCTTTAATAAAAACCAACAAACCAAAACAAAACCCAAAAAAACCTAATACTGTGAGCAAAGCAATAAGAGGTAAACCTTTATTGTTTTTCTGAAGGGCATTGAGATAGCTAGGTAGCTAACCTGTGCATGTAGCTCCAACATCTGTGCCTCTATGCATCAGCACACCTGGCTTCTGAGGCCAGCAGACTGTAGGCATCTGGGTGGCTATCCATAGACAGTATGTGGTCTTCATGCACTGTCCCTGGAAGGGCTGGATGGGGGACAGTTCTAGACAACATGTCCTGGGCATTTCTGGAAAAACACTGTGATATTTGCTGGGAAAGAGGAATGGATTTGGTCAAAGTCACAGAGTTGCATCAGGGAGTAGAACTGGACACACACTGATAACATATACAATATGTTAGGCGGCAGCAATTCAGATAAATGTGTTCACAGAAACAAAGACAGAATTATCATTCCATTGGATATTTTAGTGTTTCAATTTTGGGTTTTAGCTAAAATTGTAGAGAAAACGTCCACATTTTCCATTGAACAGATATACTAAAACCATTGATTATTTATACTTTTGTGTTACTTTGATAAGATGAACCATAATCTAATATATAACTTTAAACATAATAATGAAATATTATATCATAAAATTCAAGGTAAAGCTTTTAACTTGGAAAACTAGAACAACACATTTTGATCAAAGGTAAAATGGAATACTAAAACCTTTTATTTCAATTTTTATTAAAGCAATGTTGACACTGGAATCAACAAAAGCTTTAGATGAGTTTAAAACATAAATTTATTAAGTTTTACATTCAAAAAACAGATTCTATCCTTTGGAGAATGTTCAATCAGTAAATTAATAAAAAATTCATAAATAGGATATTTTATTGTATTCATATCTCCTGAAACTCTCAATGTTTATATATGTGCTCTGTTAGTGGCTGAGGTCAATTGGTTTAGAACAGATATTCTATAGCAGCAAAGTTTCTGTTATCCCAGTACTAAAAATTTTGAAAGAAATGAATATGAGATCTATGATATTTTCTCACATACCATCAGTAACAGCTATTCCTTTACATATGTTGGTGTAACCCTTCTTTATAGGTCTTTGGCTCTAAAGACAGAAACTTGAGGTTTGTTGCTTTAAGTAAAAGCATTTTTATGACTGTTAAGTTAGTAACTTGTTTTCATTTAATTCTGACATTTTGGGTTTTTTTTTTTCCCATCTCCATTTTTAACTTCCGTAGAGAATAGAAAACTAGCATGATTTGGATCTGGGAATTAAAGCGGTAGATTGCTTTTGTAGATTTGCCCTTTATAAGTTTGCAATCAGAGATATTTTTTTTTTTAAATACAAAATATTTCAGAGTTCTTACAGCATGCTCAGCTTAGGAAGATTTAACATTCTTTGAGACCAAAAATTTTCTAAAGTGCTTCATTTTATAAATGGGTGAAATGTCTTTCTATCAATTTAATACAGCTCTATCTTTACAGTACTACTTATAGCATCAGAAACATTAAGTCAATATTACTGTCATGATAGAGAAGTCTTCTTCAGAAATGTGTAACAGAGGATACAGTTCAATACTTTTAACAGAATGTATCTGGAATCATGAAAGTATGTGCTATCTTCAGTTATGAAACTGTAAAATGTTGCTAATAAATTTCAGTCCTAATCAAATGATTTGTGCCAGCTTTTACCACTGGCAAAATGTAAGTAGAACTCTTAAAGAACAGGGAGGAGACAGTGAAATCTTTCACAGATGCAAATCACTTATATTTGATTTCCATGGTTCATGACTTGTGCTAATGGTCACTATTACAAAATGCAAAAAAAAGCTACAAAAATGCTAGAATGCCTGACAGACATTATTGTTAAATAAAAGGTGTGGGAGTTTTTAACTATCTCACAACAAAAGACAGTGACTTGTTTTGAAGTATCTCCTCCTCCCCCCTCCCTTTTTTTTTTTACTGTCCCTGTAATTTTCCTGTGTGAATTGTAATATTTCATGAATTTTGCAAGAATCAGTCTCCAGGGCATCAACAACAATGGACACAGGATTAGATCCCCTGGAATGATGATTGCACATTTCTGGTTGAAGCATAGGTAGGTTGATGGTGTTTTTCAGACTTGTATTTGATGCATGGATGAGACAGTGATTATTTTATCTGTGAATCCAGAAATATTTAAAATGGATCTTCAAAACATGCAACAAATATAGCAGATGAGATCTGAGTGGATGTTGTAAACAATGATGGCTTGGACAAGATACAATTTTTTGAGAACAAATGCAATAAATTATCTGTGTTTGTTTGTAAATGTAGGAATTTCTTCCCTCCTCAAGCAAAAGTTAGGGAAGGGAAGAAAACATAATATGAAATTCCCATGATCAACTGAAAACCAAATCTTGGCTTACTATATACAAAAAATGAAGGAATGTTTGATACAGACTAATAATGACTGTACAGGTTAGGCCTACATTCAGTAACAGGGCCCACCAACTTGCTACAAGTTTGTGACTTACCATGAAAAAAATTATGAAAACAAGCTTACAGTGCAGCACTATTAGCTGGAGCGATAGAGGAAGCAGGGGATTCTGCCCATACGTCCGTCCATCTGGTCTAAAAAGAAACTGCAGTTGTGTGCTGGCTTCATAGCACTGAAAGATTCCTAGCAGAAAGGACAAGGAAGGCTGGAATTGTTGCTATCAGAGGTTCTAACAAGGCGCTGAATATCAGGATGAAGGGTATCATCCCAAATACTAAAAATCCATTAGTTGTGCTAGAATCTGGGGCAAATTAACATGCTTAGGAACATCCAAATTAGTTTACACAACCATGTCTCCTAATCTGACTTCTGTAAATTGTTCATGTGTATTTTTTCAACTTCTCTGCAAATACAAAGTGGTACATGCCTCTTTATACTTCCAAATCTATTCACTTTTAAGCATATGGTTTGCTGAATAAGACTGGTCTCTGTACAGGTTCAAAGCTCAGCACAAATGCTCTTTTTTTACCAATACATGGCCTAAGTTACTAGCTGGATGTTGTACAAGATGCAACATTACATTTTTAAAACTACTTCTCTCATCCAGTCAAATTTATATTTATCATTGCGTATGCATAATGAATGTGTTTTTTTCTTTGTCAGTTTTTGAAGTGTCATTATTCCCTGCTGTCTACATCAGGCTCACTGTGCCTTTGAGAGTGATAGCAATTGACACCATACACTAGTTTCATTATTGGCATAATGCTGAAGAAGTTTCTATATAGGAAACTGCCAGGATAGTTTGCTTCTTCAACTTTCTGTGTTCTATTTTTCATATATATCTATGAGAAAAAGCTAAAAGGAACAGATGATCTAGCCATTAAAGCTAAGAAAATAAACTTCTTTCATCAAGTTAAGACATGTCAAACCCACAGCAAGTGCAGGGACTAAAACCCCAAGTGAGGATAAGACATAATATATACTAAGAGAAAATACAATGTTCCTAAAGTAAAGCATTACCTCAAAGCAACAATACCAATTAAACAGCAACTGAGTTCCTTGTCATTTGAGGTGAATGCCACAATAGACATTGAGGGCTTGATCCCTTGAAGTGCTGAGCAGCCCAATCTCCTGTTGATTGGTGCTCAGCATCTTAAGAATCTGGCTCTTGGGGAAGGTTTTCAAAAGTGTCAAAGACCAGATTGGTGCCTAACAGCTACTGACTTCCAAGGAATGGGATTTGGGCTTCTGACTGACATCTGTGCCTCTGAAAACCTCCCTTCTGAGGTTAGTCAACACTAAACAACACTAGTACATCTACGAAAGGAATAAAATCCTTTCCACTTCCTGCTAATTCTTAAACTGTTTCTGGTAAGAAGGTTCCCTGCTGTAACCTACAGAAATACATACTTTTTGGCAGTCAGCTTATGCAAAATGCTTATTGTTCCTCTTGTTATTTACCAAGCCATCTGGCATTATGTTTGAAATGGTAATGAATTTAAACCCAACCAATTATTAAAACTGTTCCCACCTTTGACCTTGAAATGCTCCACAGCTCTATGACCTCACTACTTGAAATTTGTTGGTGGATATCCAGCATTTTAGAAAGCTGAATGAAGACCATCCATTGAAATTGAGTTTATAAATAATTTATTTCTATTTTAGCAGAATGTTCTTTTAATTAAAATGTAATATAAATCTAAATAAATAATAAATGATTAATAACTAAATTTTAAATTTGGATTTCTTTTATCAATTCATTTTAAAAGTGGTTTTTGTGGGTTTTTTTAAATGAAAGACAAAACTTATCTTTACCACTAGAGATACATACGTTTCAATTAAATTGTAATGCCCTTACAGTGTAATCACTGCAGAAGATAAAATTCAGATCTAGGTACCAAAGGATGGGAAATAAATGTGAACACTCCTTAATCAAAGTAGTCAGAACTGGTAGCTTAACATCTTGTTTTTATTAAGATAAAACTTTTATGGAGTCAGAATCATTTTGGCTGGAAAAGATTTTTTAAATTATCAAGTCCAACTGTTAACACAGCACTGCCAAATTCAGCACTAAATCATGTCTTTAAATACCACATCTACATGTTTTTTGAATACTTCCAAGGACGGTGATTCCACGACATCCCTGGGCAGCCTATTCCAATGTTTGACCACCCTTTCTGTGAAGAATTTTTTCCTAATATCCAAACTAAACATCCTCTGGTGCAACTTGAGGTCTTTTTCTCTTGTCCTATTGGTCATTAACTGGTAGAAAAGACCTACCCCCACCTGCCTTCAACCTCTCTTCAGGTAGTTGTAGAGAGCAGAAAGATCTCCTCAGTTCTCCTCTTCTCCAGATTAAATAAACCCAGTTCCCTCAGCCGCTCCAGACCCTTCACCAGCTTCTTTGCCCTTCTCTGGACATGCTCCAGCACCTCTACATCCCTCTTGTAGTGAGAGGCCCAAAACTGAACACAGTATTTGAGGTGTGGCCTCACCAGTGCTGAGTACAGGGGGATAATCACTGCCCTAATCCTGCTGGCCACACTGTTTCACATACAGGCCAGGATGCTACTGGCCTTCTTGGGCACCTGGGCACACTGTTGGCTTATGTTCAGACAGCTGTCTTTCAGCATCCCCAGGTCCTTTTCCGCCAGGCAGCTTTCCAACCACTCTTCCCCAAGCCTATAGCATTGTGTGGGGTTGTGACACAAGTGCAGGACCCGAAACTTCTCCTTGTTGAAGTTCATACAATTTTCCCTGGCCTGTCAGTCCAGCCTGTCCAGATCCTTCTTTTATGACATCCTACCCTCAAGAAGATCAACACTCCCCCCAGCCTGGTGTCATCTGCAAACTTACTGAGGGTGCACTCTATCCCCTCATCCAGATTGTCAATAAAGATATTAAACAGAACTGGCCCCAGTACTGAGCCCTGGGAAACACCACTTGTCACCAGTCACCAGCTGGTTGTAACTACATTCACAACCACTGTTTGGGCTTGGTCGTCCAGACAGCCTTTTACCCAGCACATCCAAGCCATGAGCAGCCAGTTTTTCTAGGAGAATGCTGTGAGACATGGTGTCAAAGGCCTTACTAAGTTCCAGGTAGACACCATCCACAGCCTTTCCCTTATCCCCTACATGGGTCATCTTATCATAGAAGGAGATCAGGTTTGTCAGACAGGGCCTGCCTTTCATAACTCCATGCTGGATGGGCCTGATCCTCCACTTGTCCTGCACGTGCTGTGTGATGGCACTCGGGATGATGTGTTCCGTAAATTTTTCAGGCTTGTAATTCCCTGGATTCTCCTTCCTGCCCTTCTTGTAGATGGATGTCACAATGGCTAACAATCAGTCTCCTTGGACCTCCCCAGTTAGCCAGGACTGTTGACAAATGACAGCATTTTGGTGAGCTCTTCCACCAGCTCCCTTAGTGCCCTCAGGTGGATCCCATCTGGCCCCATAGACTTGTGTGTGTCCAAGTGGGGCAGAAGGTCACTAATTGTTTCCTTCTAGACCATGAGGACTTCTTTCTGCTCCTCATCCCAGACTTCCAGAGACTTCATGAAACCTATTGTGAAAGCATATTCAAAGCTTTCCCCTTGAAAACAGGTGAATCAAACCACAGGAGCTATGATTTACTAGCCAATGCTCAATCTGCAAAAGTTCTCTGCCTCTGAGCTTTTCCTGAAGGCTATGATACAGCTTTCATTTTTTGTGCTTCACTTTTTCTTTGTCATAAACACAGCTATACTTTCTTCAGAAGTAAGGTCTGGGGAAAAAAAGGATGCTATTTGCTGACACATGCCTCTATTTTGTAGTTTAAAGTATCCCAATAACAGAGATTGAGGCTATTATTGTTTCAGCTGCAGAAACAATATATGGGATTTGAATTATTGGACATATTTTTCCTGAATGACAGGTGGGTGTTAGATCCCTTTGTTTATACAGTTTTAAGTCAACCATGTGATATGGATAAAGAAGGCCATTTAATTATCTGTAGTAAAAAATGTTGTAGGCCAAGTGGAATACATCCCTCTACAACACTGTTGTGAAAGCCAAACCTAATCCTTAGAAAGATGTCTGTCTTAATCCATTCTTTGTGAAATCAAACCTAATACAGTCTTTGTGTATATCCAGCATCATGAGATGGAGATGATGGCAGGGATTAAAGCTGTGCAAATATCTGATTCTTCAGTTTGGTGGTAAAGGGAGAAAAACCAAAAAAAAATAGACAAAACAACCCTGTTGGGTCTGTCCCAGGTGAAATTCATGGGTTTTCTCCCAAATGATTCAATTATCCTATACAACACAATTAAAGCAGGGAAGAATCCATCAACACAGTGACAATGTTCTATGTGCTTTGAACGAAGGGAAGTATTCACTTCTTTCAACGCCAGTTTTGTGATTAGGCTAAAATAGAATTAAAAAGTTGTTAGGAAATACCAAAGTAGTCTCACAGTCGGAACTTTGCCTGAGTAGACTGAACTCTTTAACCTGAAAACCACCTCCATTAAATCTGTGTTGCCAATTTGTTATTGTGTTCTGAAAATTTATTTTGGAGAAAGAACTAGAAGCAGGGTGGTTGGTTTTTTTTCTCCTACATATTATTCAGAGTCTGATATTTTCAGTAAATTCCTGCAAAAGGAACACACAAACAGACCTTCAGGCCCACACTGACTCACAAAAGAATGCTTTGTCATGGAACAAATTACAGTAATTTGTAACTTAACAAAACACGTCACAGTAAT